>NW_021940682.1:11544358-11902092 GCF_001715985.3 Manacus vitellinus
TGGCCCAGCTGCTCGTTAAGTTTTAACGCGCTGCTTGTCCCCGAGTTTGTGTGGTGTCAGTGGTCCCAGCCGCTGGCATGGTCCTGAGGATCGCACTGACTCACAGCACTCCACAGCCTCAGGACGTAGCCCTGGATTATGCTGTTTGGGGAGATAAAGTGTCATCCCCTGGGGTCAAAGGTCAAGGAAAGAATGAGAAAAGCCTGTGAAGAAACTGCATCTGTGCTGTATGCATTATTTGGGTGGGGAGGGGCCTCGCTTTGAATGTGGGGGATAAAAATAAGGAGAACTGAATGACCTTGTGTTTTTCTGAACAGGACAACACATGGCTGCAATAGTGTTATAAATGATTCCTGTACCTTAATGCTTATAGAAAAGGAAAAAAGGCGCAGGTAAGCATAAGCATGGCCTGTCTACAACGTTTTTGTTTTGTTCAGCAGTACCTGTCACTAGTTTCAGCTCATCCTCATGCTCAGGGAGTAGGTAGGTCTACCCTTTCAGCCAAGGAACCTCAGAGGTACAAGGCTCCAAGGAAATGGGGACTAGACCACAGGTTTTCAGGTGTTCCTCTGGAAAAATTCCCTAACTGTAAAATAACCAACCTCTTCTTTTTTTTTTTTTTTTTTTAATTTTAGAGTGGTTGCTTGTATTCTTTTTCTTTACAACAGTTTCAAAGGACTGTGCCATTTAGAAGTGGGGTCCTAATAAGAAGATGGGCTGAACCCCTCCAGTGCACTGCATCATCAGGAAGGGTTTCTCGCCTCTCTCTCCCCCCTCACTAAAGGCTACACGTGCCCATTTCACCATTTGTCTGTTATAGCACACAGTGATCCTTCCCTTAAGGTGGTTCCAATCACCATCTTGGTGGAGAACTAGTGTTAGAGGGTCTGTTTTCTGCTTGGTTCATTAATCAAATCAGCCAAAGTGTTTGTTGAACACCAGAGTCTAGTGAGCAGGGTTACAGAGTAAGACCTAGTTGGTTTTGGTAGGAAAAGTACTGATAACTCTGCTACCTCATGCAACTTCATCTGTGACATTTCAGCAGAAAGGTAACAGAAGTACTTCTTTGTTGGGACACACATCTGAGTTTTTGTGTTGTGCTTGATTGAGCTCTACTGGCTGAAATTGATAGGCACAGTGAAAGCTTAGGAACAGGACCTGAACTCCTGGTACTGCCAATTTGTCTGCCATCTATGCTAATAAAAATTTGAATGTGATGTCTACGGTTCTACACAGTTACATACAACAGATTGGGAGCTGAATAGAAAGTATACTTAACCCCATCTTGTATATTAAATAATTTCTGCATCTTCTACAGGTCTTCTATGACCTAAGACATCTATTTTCTGGGATGGCCAGACAACTGATTGGGATCAAAACCATTAAAGAGCAAGTCATTAGAAATCTGAGGACATGTTGCCTCTATGGAGAGTCAGGACTGGCAACTGCATACAGAACATGCATCTACTCCACCCCCCCCACCCCAAGCTGATTAACTGTGAATAAAAGATGAGAAATGACCTTTAAATCCCCAGAGATGTGGCTCCAGACAGAACATTACACGCACCTGCATCTGTAAGTAAAACCAACTCAAACAGTATATGGAAGTAGTATTTACTGGGTTATTCCATGAAAACAGTCATTGACTTTCAGAATTCATTCTCATGCTCGCCAGGAATAATTGAAAAAAAGTCTATCCTTTGGAAAAGGCATGGGATGTCAAACTGCACACTGACCTCCCAGTTCTGATGTGTGGGCTAAGTTTTGGAGAATCTAGGCTAAGCAACGAAAAAATACTAGAATGATGATGTTTGTTATAACATTGGAACAAAAGACTACTAACAGTTCAATCTATTAGGTAAAACTTTGCTTCATTTAAATTCAAAGGTTTTGTACTACTGGAAGGCAAGACAAATTGGGGTGATCTGGAGTCCTTGTTTACAGCAGTAAATCTAAACAGACTGCAGTGAGGAAAATATTTGGTGAAAATTCTCCATGGTTACATCTGAATACTGCCACATTTAATACCCCCCCCCCAAATTCAGGGCAGTTAAGAAACTACCATATTCTGAGGCTATGAGTTGAAAGCTTCTCATGTGATAAGATGAATAAGGATGCACTAATTGCTGTAATACTCTGAAGATTAAAACCCAAATGTGCTATGCCAATTTTGGTTTAAAATTTACCAAAATTCTCTATTTACTTCCAAATTATTATAGTTAAGCATTCTACAAATGCACAGACAGAAACAATGGTGGCTTACCTAGAGCACTTAATTCTATTGCTCAGGTTTACATAAAATTCTCATTTATCTACTGAAGCAGCTTTTTTTTATTACTTTCACAATATATTTATTAATAACCTGCTGTCAAAAGCACATCGTGATTACTCTCTTGCTGAGATAGTATAACAAAGTTTTTCGTCTCTACTGCTTGAATTACTGAACAACTTGTGATTCATGCTATGCTTTGGAGCGCTGACGTGTTGTTGGCAATTTCTCACCTTTCCCAAAGGAAGGACAGTGGGCTAATCCACAAAGTTCAGTGGGTTTAGCTTTCAGTTCCTAGCTTATAGGTGTTGTGTAAATTTGTGCTGGGCAAAGGAGCAGCTTGTTTAAATTATTTAAGTGAATTATCTTGCCACCTTAATTACCTCAAAACCCCCACTAAATTATATTCAAGAATTAATCTCATTTATCATAAAGTGTCTATAATACAAGTTTTCCAGGCGATGGCACAGAAAATTCATAATGTAGATACATAGTCAGATCTTATCTGAATGTTTTGGTCTGTAAAGCTGGATAAGAAATCTCACAAGAATATGCTCTACTGTGAACTTTCTGGTACTTCCTGCTTTTAATCTGGCCAAAAATACTACATAAAGAAGTGCAACGCAGCACTTTTTCTCCCAGCTGGAGTTAGGAAATGCAGGGTATGAAAAGTAAAAAACAGAGAACGGAGAAAATGATCCAAATTTTCCAAAACTTCTTACAAAAGTTTTAATTGAACTGGTTTGCTCAGCTGTAACTATAAATGACTGATCTCCCAATGAGAGGATTTATAAAAAATAATTGAGTAATAATATCTTGATTTATTGTGTGTACTATTTGAAAATATACTTTGTATCAGCACCCATACTGAATGATAAATGTCAAATTGAGGAATAAGTACTATACAGTACCTAACTGCTGGCAGTTTATACCCTGTGTATATGTTCACATATATGGAGGCATTTAAAGGCCCGGTCATGTAGCTCCACCTTTCAGTGAAGGAAAGATTAAAGACTGTTTCAGAGTTACTGAAATGAAGTTTGGTTGAACATTAGTATTTTTAAAATGTTAACTTTCAGGATGCTGAGGCTAACTTGGAGTGCAAAAGCCATGTGTACAGAAAACTGATCAAAGCTCTGTCTTCATCATTAGTAAAAAATATTTTGTCTTGTGATTAGGGTACACTGAAAAGTAAAGGGAGGAACATGGGTTTCAAAGCATTGAAACCGACCTGCTATATATAATTTTATATTGCACGAAATCAGAGCCTCTGGTCAACTGCAAAACAAAACTGCACAAGCTGAGAAAAACTGGCAAGTGCTACTGTAGCTTACAAGGTTCGTATGCATCCTGTGTGCTTATATACTGTTACATGTCCCAGGACACAACACTGGGTTAGAATCAGCCCAGAACTCAAATAGCTATACAACTGAGAGACAAGTTAAACAGAAACAAAAAGCTGATCCAAAAAAATCTCCAGACATGCTGTCACCTGATCCTCCACAAGGGGCAATAGTTGTTTTTAATAAGGTGGTCCAATGAAGAGCTGAAAAGGTCAGTGTGGATTAACATTTGCTTGATTTCCCACAGAGTCTTCTAAATCCGTGCCAGCAAAGGGTATTCAGGTAAAGTTTTCTCTATGAAACTGATATTGCCTCAATGATTCTTCTCTCAACTGAACTTAAGCTAAAAAACTCCCCTATCTCTATGATCTTGGTATGTCAGAGTATGTACAAATCTCGCAGAGTTCAGAGAATTATCAACCCTTGACAGTTAAACAGACTGAGAAATACAAATGTTAGGTGTTATGTAGGTTTATTTTAAAAAAAGAAAAGAAAATGGAAAGTAAATGATAAATCATTTGGAGTTCTCTGAAAATGGCTTGTCATGTTGCAGTTTTCCAAGTACTGTGCTAAGGCAACATCAGAGGATTAACTAATTATTTTGTATGGAAGAACATGCTAAAAACATTAGCTGCTTGGCTTTTTGTTTGTTTGTTTTTGGTTTTTTTTTTATATCCACATTACTTTTTGCCAGTGTAAAATGAAGAGCCTGGAACTTGGCAAGATCATTCTTTGGTAAACAGTTTTAAGTAGTCCTTAAAAACAGTATTAAAACGGAGCATTGTGGCTTCTGAATTAACTACAGAACAGAAGAATTTCTGCCCTTTACCCTCTTGAATCTTAAGCAATTCTAAATCAAAAAAGTCTCAGTCAGAGTGCACCTGCACATACCTAATGCAAATTGCCCTTGTCAATATGATAGTGGGTATAGTGTATGGTATTCTGCATAGCTAGGAGCTCTGAAAAGCTTTGCTCTGAGAAAGGACAGAAAAAACCCAAATCTGTTTCAGTTTCACTACACACCAGAAGGACAGCAATGCCCCAGACCAATCCTTCCTTCCAGATCCACAAAGAATTTTACCTGTGTCTGCAAGCGAATTAAACCACCTGTTAAGCCTGCAATCTCCGGTCAAACTATGGATACAAGATAAACAAAGCACTGTTATCTTGAAACATTCTCCACTCTGCTTATTTTACAGTTTAAGCACACACCAATCAAGACTGGTACTTATAAGGAACTTTATATTCATCTTTTAGGTAAATTCCAGTGGCAGTTGGAAAGCAAAAGTTCTCAAGGATAAGGAATGATGAGAAATAAAATAAGTCTTACATTTTAAAAGGTGACTGTAGTCTCACTTATTGTTGTCCTACTTCTGAATTTTTTTTATGTTTCCTGCATAAATAGGAACAAACAACAGAATAATTTAAAATCTAACTACTGCTAATAAGGATGGCTGTGATGCTATAAGGAGCTGTTACACTAGCTGAACATCTTGATATCCCTTCACTTGCAAAAGCATGCAAAAAAGATACTGAAGACAGGATTTATGTCTGCCTTTTTCTTCCTTTACTTCATTTCTGGGTCTTGTATGGGAAGGACAGGAAAAATATGCTTCTAGAAAGCAGAATGTCTTTGGTTTTTCCTGTAAAGGCTGGAAGTAAAAGGCTGTAAACAGAAAAAAACCCACCATGCAGTTTGACATGCTTGAAGTAAATCCCTCTGTCATCTTAAGAGAAATAATATTGCTTCAAATCATCATTCTGATTTTACCATTAGCTTCTTCACTGTTCGTGGTAATTCAAAAATGTTTAGGGACAACATTTTTTTTCTTATAAGATAGTGATGGTTGGGAAAGTTAATACAGAGACAGGTGTTCTTTCTGTAGGTACTCTGGACAATTTCAGAGTACTTGAGCTGTGTTAGTGAGATTGTCAGACTGGGGTTGCCGGACATAAAAGCCCTTAAAAAGCACTTAAAAATTAATTTTACACCAAATACTATATTTAAAAAGTACATTTTATTTTAAGAGAAATAACTAAGCATCAGATGTACAATAACCAATTTTACAAAAGCTCTTACAATTGCAAGCTAAAAATCAAACACAAATGATTCATACCTTACTTGTTCCTTTCTTATGTTCTCCAAGTGAATAAATACCATTACAAAGAGTAAATGTTTTCATTTTACTAGAAAATAGGCATTATGCTGTAAAGTTTCATATTAAAGGCAAATGATTATTTTACATTTCAGTTACCCAGAAGAAAATTTTATGATCTCCTCCAACTGCACATAATGGAAGAGTTCTGTGCCATGTCAAACCAGACCCTACAGCTGCAGTTCCAGTAAGAATGGGCTTCAAAAAAAGACAGAGAGAGAGAAATATCAATACAACTTCCCTTATAAATGATTTCTATACCACGTATACCAAGTTGCATAGACAAATAAGCACTATAGAGTAAGTACTCCTTAACAAATACAGTTAAAATACAACAGAAATTCAACTGAAAAATCTGATTCTCTTCTTAGTTTCCATAGCTACTTACCACATTTAAGTACATCAAAATAGTCCATAATAACAAATTGTTTCAACTATTTACATTATTATAAATGTTATTGTTATTTTAAAGGCATACTTTCAAACTTAAAAGCCTTTTTAAATGAAATTATTTCTGTTATTTCAGTGTACTCACAAATAGTATGTTTGGAGGTAATACTCTTACTGTAAGTAGTACAAATGTATGCTGACTCCAGCAAAACCAAAATATTTCCTATGCTTTGCATTTTCATTCATGATTTAAAATGCAATTAGTTCAAACCAGTAAAATACAAAACTAGCTGGTTTTAACCTCCTTAGTATTAGAAATATCGACAAATTTATTAAATAACAGGTTAAAGGTGTTTTTCTTCCCCTTAGCACTGATATGGCAAAGAAAACTAAAGCATATAGATTAAGCAGCCCTTAAAATAGCAGGTTAAGTGCGCTGCAATTTTTTTCCTTAGTGTGGATGTCACAAAACAAAATAAAATAGGAACAACAAGAATAATTTCTGGATGGTTTGGGCCAGTTTTTAATTGTAGCTTTTTAGTATATATGAGGAGAAGAGATGAGACTCAGAAATTTACCTGGGGATGTCCTAAGTGATGAACCAGCAGTTGAGTCGTTGTCTTTCCTGGATATCCAGTGGTTGCAAACAGATTTTCATTCACTCGGGACCATCTATGAATAAAACAAATGTACTTTTCAAATACTGCTGTCACATGATCAGTAGCGCACACAAAGTGGAGTTCTCTCCCTTGTGACTGTGTGAGGATGTCAGGTATTCTACTAACAGCAGAGGAATAAATTTAGCCAAATGGCTTGTAAATGCCTCATATGCATGTTGTTGTTAAAAAGAAAAAAAATCATGGGAATGTAACGTGTGTATACTAAATGTGGGTCTATAAACTTTATAGACCAAGTTTATATAAAGTTTATAGACCAAGTCCCCCTAAAAATGACTTAACTGAGACCAGGTTCCTAAACTCACAACTGCTTGTATATACATAGATTTATAGATTTATATAGACAAACCCCACAGAATACAGACAACACATACCTGAACAACCTGGCTCGATCAACATGGACGGGTCGCTTATCCTGTGGATAACTAAAACAGACATTCAGGGTAAAAAACTGCTCTGCAAACAACTACAGCTCATACTAGAGGTACCAAAAGCATGTATCATTTAAACAGTGAAGGGGACACATTGTCTACTCTCTGTGAAGCACCTGAGGGAAAACTAGACCATTCCTGCAGCTTACATCTCAGTTTGAGGGAAAATTGAAGTAGTTATCCAGTTTATTATGGATCAATAATTATCTATTTATGACTTAGAATGAAACTTTAACACATAAAACTTACAGTGAGAGGGAAACAGTGAGATTCTATCTCAAATGGACAAAAAGACAGACAATCTTATTTTTAATAGATAAAGATGAAACAAAGAATATCAGGGAATGGTCTGTATTGATATCGTAATTACTGATAATTGTTAATTTATTTACTGAATAGTTTATACAATATACAGTGCATTGGGACTACAAAGATGATTAAGGCACTGGAGCATCTCTTTTACGGAGAAAGGCTGAGAAAGCTGGGCCTGTTCAGCCTAAAGAGGTGACTGAGAGGGGACCTCATCAATACCTGTAAGTATCTGAAGGGAGGGTGTCAAGAGGATGGACCAGGCTCCTCTCAGTGGTGCCAAGCAAGAGGACAAGAGGCAATGGGCAGAAACTGATGCACACAAGTTCTACCAGAATAAGAGGAAGAAATTCTTTACTGTGTGAGTGACAGATTGCCCGGAGATGTTGTCAAGTCTCCCTTGCTGGAGATTCCAAGACCTGTCTGGATGCAATCCTGTGCCCTGTGCTCTGGGATGACCCTGCTTGAGTGGGATAGTTGGACCAGACGAACCACTGTGGTCCCTTCCAACCTGACCCGTTCTGTGACTCTGTGACTGACATGCTGTATTAGCCAAGTAGCTGCATCTCCTCATGTACTGATAAAGAGGAGAATAAAGAAACCTCTCTCATGGGTATAAAAATACCTGGAGCGAGTGATATCCCAGATCAGCCAATCACTTCCAGCAACTGCTCCGATTTTAAGAGTATTTTTTAAACACCAGTCTGCTGACATCAGTGGCGTTTGTTCACACTCTAGGGAGAGAATGGCCTGCTGTGTAATTAGATCATAGAATCGGATTGTTCCATTCTTCTCTGCTACCATCAGCTGTTAAGAGAAATTAATAGAATGTGGTAAACTTAGCATGTAATGAACCTTACTACCTTTTCTACTCTGTAGCAAACTTAGAGTACATTCAAGCAAACATTAACAATACTAAAATAGATACAATTTTTCACTTTGTACCAGAAAACATTCTCCTGGACTCTCTTCTACCAATAAATAAAAAGCACTTTAATCTATACTACTGTTACACTGTTATACATAATGATTACATTATTTTATCTCTATGTATCTATAGATATCTATGTATATAATTTTGGTGGTTAGAAACACCAGTTCTTAACCACCAATGCACTGTGCTTTTAGAATTTCAAAGCAAAATGTTATTATTTTAAAATGGAAAAGTTCCTTTTCTGAGTTAAAAGAACTGACTGACAGACATAGTGCTGTAAAAAAGAAAGGGTTATCAAGCACTGAAACAGGGTGCCCAAGGAAGTGGTGGAGTCACCATCCCTGGAGGTGTTCAAGAAATGATTGGACCTGGCACTTAGTTGATATGGTGGTGGTTTGGTCAAAGGTTGGACTCAATGATCTTAGATGTCTTTTCCAACCTAAATGATTCTATGATTCTAAACACACTATTAATCAGTGTAACTGTACAATCTGATTTTATATAACATCTCTTACTTCATCCTGTAACAGTTTGCAACAGATTTTATCTAAACTTTTTCCATTAAAGTAATACATTCAAGCAGTTGTTAATTAAGGACTGTAGAATGAGCTTCCTCATTAAATCACAGAATGATAGAAGGTTTGGGTTGGAAGGGATCCTAAAGATCATCCAGTTCCAATCCCCCTGCCATGGATATGGAGACGTTCCACTAGACCAGGTTGCTGGGCTCCATCCAACCTGTCCTTGAACTCTTCATGGAATGAGCATCCACAACTCTGAGCAACCTGTTCCAATGCCCAGATGACAAAATCAGATTTTTCTCCATGAGGAGCATTGGTTCTTAGATAGTCATGAATGATAAAGAAAGGCAAAGAACCATAAGAAACACTACTCTGATAACATTCAAGTTTGTTTGGAAAAACAGAACTGTCACCAAAACATGCTTTTCTACAAACTAAAGGACATGGTGCAGTAGGCATTTTGACCTGCAATAAGCTTTTCAGCAACCACTAAGTCTGTCAAGTTTTATGAGCTTTTTGAAGGGACTTTTCTTTAAAAAAATATAAAATCCTGTGCCTATAAGAGTCAATAAAAAGACGTGCTAATAATAAGTAAGATCCTGTACTATTGCAATATTTTTTAACAAATCTATTAATTTTGTTGTGCTAACAAAGTTGCCCAGTAACAAACAGCAGCTAACACATTCAAGTGTGATTCTGTCTGGATCAACATTTTTCCAAGCTTTCTTAGTAAGGACAGATACTGATATTGGTGGAAATGTGGTGAGAATAGAGCTCCTTCTTCCCTATTGCTATGTAAATACTTTGATATCTTATTTGACTGCTTTCTTCTGTTTTAAGTATGTTTTTGTGGTAACCTGAACAACTATTTGTAGCTGCTTAACACAGTTATTGATAGGCACAACAGGAATAATAAATCCAAGACAGCAGGGACTAGACCCTTAATGAAGCTGAATATTTGGGTACATATCAGCTGATTCATCCTCCCCAGTACAATAACCAGATAAGTACAAAATCACAGTCTATTGATTTGATTTTTCAAAGCGTATTTCATATATGGCAAGCAAGAACAACAACAAAAAAAATCCCTTCCTAACTTCAAACAGATACTTTTCAAAGCTTGGCATGCTCTATAAGAGTCTGTGTTACTGGTGAACTGTGTTACCGTAACTGAGTAAAACCCAAGCTTTTCTCTGGTAAGCTTTTCTCTGGTATTAATCTGTAAGTTAATATGCAATCAGCAGAACAGTTATCAACAACAACAGATGTATGTAATAAAGAAGGAATATTTCTGATGGGAGGAGTAAGGGACTGAGGGTAAAATGACAAGAATGGTAATGAGAATTAATTTACAGTCACTTCACATTAGCAGATCCAACGGATATCCAGTTACAATGTACACTAGCTCCCCAAACTTCAATGATACAGCATCAAAGATTCATAGTTTAGTTAAGTCCCCCTCCTGTTTTTTTAAAGGTGATGAGGGTGAGAAGCTGAAAACCACAACCTTAAAAGCCTCCTCAGGATGCCAGCAAACACTCATTCCAGGAGAACGTAAAACAAAATGGGCCTTCTCATTTCCTTCCAAATCCCAGACCCTAAAGAAAAAAAAAAATAAATTGACTACAAATACATTAACTTTCAGTGCCTCAATACATCCACGAAAGAAATGACCAAATAGTGTTCATGCTGTATCATTTCAGGAAGTCAGTAAGAGTGGTCAGTGCTGCAGATAATGTATTTTAACACCGATGAGCCAGGCAGAGCCTCCATTTAAGTATCAAAATAATTTGACAATTTAGTTATCTAAACATGAAATCTGGATGAGATGCTCCCACTTTTTTCATAAGTCACCACTACAGCCTTTGTACTGTCAGTGTTCATCCAGTTGATACAAGCAACCTAGAATGTAGTACCAAGCAACTTAAATCATCCATGTTGCCATGTAAAGGATAAAACCATGCATTAAAGTATTTTGGTTGCCTAATATGTGAGTTTCCAGCGTTTCCTGGTAAGACAAGATTGAGTAATGGAAATGTAAGAATCCAGAAATGAAGCTAAGGTAAACAAAAGGATCTACGGCAGAGGTAACAAGAGGCAACAAAGGGTCTTGGCAAGCTTTCAATAAATAAATAACATGGGCCAGTTTATTCTTTTCCTTTAGAAGGGCTTGCAGTAAATATCAAGCAGCCATAACAATGTTAAAAAATCAGCAATATTTGGACAATATGGATTGACAAGGAAGTGTATGCTGAAACTCCAAAATTAGGTGATGACTGAGTTTTCTTTGGATGCATTCAATATGACTGTTAATGAGCTATGAAGCTACTTTGTTTATAAAATGCAACAAAACCAAAACTGAACCTCACAGCAACTGATTTTTTCCCTACAAAATCAGTAGCTCAGTTGTAGGACAAAGACATCACAGTTGTGAATATCAGCCTGAACTACAAGGCTGAATACTATTTATATGCATTTGGACACTGAAACATACACATATATCCTTCCTCTCTGACATGCAAAACCTTAGAAACAGCCAATTTTTAAAGTTGTGTTCTGCCCAGTCTTTTGAGTTAGATGAGTGGCTACATACTATTATTGTTTATTTTAGAGGATTTTTGCTGACTTCCTCCAGACTTTTTCAGTTTATATCTCACCAGGGTGCTTAGAGCTTTATATTTAAGAGATTTCAAAAAACTCTTAAATAATACACCATAAGTCTAGACAAAATATATGGGAATAAAGTAAATATATTTAATGAACAATGTTGTTTTCTTGTGCCAAACCACAACAGATCAAATATTTGTTCTCCCTGTAGAAAACACAGGGTCTCTAATCTTGAAGAATCAGTGTCCTTATTAAAAAAAGTCAAAACAAAAAGCTGACAAGTGTTTAAAAAATGAAATATCTACTTGATTAGGTAATTTAGAAACATACAATACTTTCTTCTACTGCCAAAAATTTTGCCTTGTAGATTTGTCCAAGTCAAATCAACACTTTCCATGTGTATTTACTGTGCAGGGAGAAAATTATGATACAACAGAAGATAGTGAATCATTTTGGCAAAAGGAACAAGCCATGATGTTTCCTTCCCTGAGGTGAGTGATGTTATTAGGTGTTGAGACCGAAATTTATATTTTTACCTCCCTAACTTTGTTATTTATAAAGTTACCAGACTTGTACTTTGTAAGAATGGCAGGACTGCTAGTAACAAAGAGGATAAAAGCTCCTCTTATATTTCTTTCTTTCTTTATTGATACCAAAGATAGTCTAATTTAGTTTTGAAAAAAAGAAAACCCAAACAAGCCCCCAAAAAACCAAACCAGGCAATACATATCAAAGTAGATCTTTGTCTGAATGCAGCAAGTCTACACAATTACATATGTGTTCAATTTCTTTGTGACTAACCCAAGTAAAAAATGTGCAAAGACCAAAAATTAGCCAAAATGAATTTCAATTACTCAGTTACTCAGTAATCATAACCAAATCAGCTACAGATGCTAAAGAAAACCCCTCTACTTTTGTCTACATTCCTATCACGTAAATCAATCCAAGACGACTGAGCATTTTGTCTCCCATTCAAAGCTCTTGAAACTTTACTAATATTATCACAATTTTATACCAAAGTAAACTACTGTCTACTTTTCTCCAAACATCTGTATCTTTCGTAAACCTGCAATGTGTCATCCTCTTAATTCTCTTCCTCCCTTCATCAGCTATTGTTGTATAGACTTGTTACTGGGCTCGTGGTATTTTTTTCTGATGTTTAAAAAAAGGTCCACAAAAATTTAATGGGGAAAAGTTTGAATGACGGCAGTTGAAATAACGGCCAAAGTTTGATTAATGGAAAGTCTCAAAAATAATATGTAATCTGCCCAGTAAATTAATTATTTTTTTAAGTATCTAAGGACTGAGAAATTATATACTGCAATACTCTCAAAATTTAAACAAACACAAAATACAGACACAGTTGCAAATGCTGTTAAAGAAAATTCTTGAGATATTAGAACATTTCTCTTGTCACTCACATCTGTAATTAAACAAAGAAATGACAACTGCAGTTATCTCAAAGCTTGAAGATATTCAAGCTCCCTTGGATCAACTATATTTTATGTCATATGCATGAATATGGATAATGACATGCTGCATGTGTGCATTAATATCATCATACAATGGACTTTTATTACAGTCGGCAAAGTATTTATTTGAACTCTGAAAACCTGTCTTGTGGCAATGGAGATGATCCTTATTTTATATTCTAATTTTCTGAATTATGAATAATTCTAACTAGCAGAATCAAATCCTAACTGCACTTACTGCAATAGTAAAAGAACAAAACCATATTGCAATCTTCAGGCATTTCTCAAATCCCCAGAAGATGGAAGTAAAAGCAGGAATTCTTCCAACAGAAGATTTCAAATAATTTTAGTGAGTGGGGTGTGGGCTAGAACAAACCTTGACATCCGATAAGATTCCCAACCACAAAGAATGATCAACTACACTTGAACCATTACTCAAAGATTACTCACATCCAAAGTGGTTTTGTTGTTTTGTTGGGTTTTTAATATCTAACTTTAATATGTTTCTTTATATCTCCATCAGAAATATTCCATGTGCAAGGAAAATCCTATCACTTCTGAAAAGCTTAGAGGACTATAGAGAAAGGAGAGATTCCTTTTACTGAAATCACACAAAGGTAAAGTGAAATTGTTCCTAACTGAGCACAAGGAGTGAGGATATCTCACTAAAGGAAAATGGAAGTGGACAGATTAGTTAACACTGCAGAGAATACAACCAACATTGGCCTTATCTAAGGTCTTCTGCCAACTCCATATGGAAGTGGTTATCAAAGATCTGGAGGGTACTATGCAGGACACATAAGAACAGAAGGCTGAAGTGGAACTGCAGAAATTCCTTCTATCTGGTCAGGTGAAATATTCAAGACAATTTCTAGTAATTTATTTTATTTTAATGACAAAGAATTCAAGTTATCTAATGCAAAACCAGAGACCACACAGCATTTTTGAAAAAATGTGAAGCTTCATTTCTATCCTTTCAACCAAAACAAACAAAAAAAAAGTCTGCTAAGAGTTATCAGCTTATTGTTTCTGATATAGATGTAAAACTAAATGCTGTAGTATGACTTTTCCTGAGAAACTCAACTACAATTCTGCCAATGACTTTCTAAAATACAAATTGACTTCTAAACAAATCTAATGCAATTATTTCTATTTAAAAACAATTTATAGGCTAGACTACGTTCTAGCACTGTGTGACCCTTAACATAAATAATAATGTGACACCACACAGGAAATTACTACATCATCCTCGTATTTTGAAGACTTCCTAACTAAAAGCTTATTCACCCACACTTAAGACCAGACTGAAATAACACTCCAAATATTTGATTTGGAAAGTGTTTTTTTTCTTAAGCTGATGGGAGAGCAGTTAATATTCGCACTGTGGTTGTGAAGTACAACACAAGATGGTTAATACTTGCATTGTGGCTGTAAAGTATAACAGAATTGTGTAAGACCACATTCAGGGGAACAGGGATACATATAAAAAGTGGGCAAATTTAAAAACTGGACTCTTAAAAAATATTCAAGACTCTTCTTTATTTTCCTCAATTATAATGCAGAACTAGCTTGATAAATTGTAACAGGCATACCTCAGAAAGGACAGGTATTTTGGGATGACATTTCTTATATGAAGAGAGATTGGAGAATCCAATCACACAAACGGATGAAGATAGAACAACATGAAATAAGACACCTTTTATAAAAACATTGGTAAAAATCCATAACTGACTGCACTAAAATGGGAAGACACAAATAAAATATAATTTTTATAGGCAGAAATAAGTGATAATGACAACTTCTCAATACAGCCAAAGGCTGAAATATTTATTGAGTACACAAGGTAAGATTCAAGTGCAACACGTGCAACATGTGCTGGCAATACATTAAAGAACACAAGACAAAAGAAATAAACAAGAGTTACCATTAGCTTTCCTACATATTGTCTAGAGAAAAACCTACACAAAATAACTGGGGCATAAGAGTACCATGTAAAAAATATATGCTACAGATTAAACCCCCCTAAAACCAGATGGAACACATTTTGAGAGTCTAGTTGATTTAGCTTTCAGTGATATCAAACCTTTCCCCCAAATCTCTGTCCAGGGAGCAAAGCTAACCTTCTGATGGACTGGCATTTATGTTATGTGCAACACAACACTCAACTTCACGGCGACTGATAAATTAATTCACAAAATCATTGTCTATGAAGTGACAAGAACCATGGCCTAAGTAACTGAACAGAACTCAGGAAGGAACCGAAGGGCAAGTCTGTGCACAGATAAAGTGGAAGATAATGCAATTGTACATTCTTTTGCACACAAAGAGAGAGGAAGATGATGTAGTTTAAGGAATAATTAAAATCAGAGAAAAAGAGAGAGTGAGGGAGAGAAAGGTATGGATCAGTCCTTTTCAGCTTTTTAAAATACAAACTTTTATGATACCAAGAAATGGACAAGCAGATTACTTTAATTACACATAAACATTATATAGAATTTTGAAACTGAGATATGAAAGTTAGATTATGAAAGAACTAGACTTAAAGGAAAACAATTAGATTAAATTCAAGAGGCAATTTACTTTTCTGCCATGACCATATTTGGCTTTCAGCAGTAATGTAGAAATATCCTAAATTTGATTTTTGACTGCACATAAGAGATATTTACTTTTGTTACTTCAGTTGCACTTAATTTGTTATCACATATGATTTATAAATGAAACTGAGTCAAATTTTTGTTTAATATAATGTTACTTATTTCAGCTATTTCCTCTGCCATTTCTTTAGAATTTTGCAATGAAACATTAGAAATATTTTTCTATTTTTAAAGAAACATTACAGCAATTCTGAAATGTGTAAACAAGTGAAATGAAGCAAAATTTTAAAACTGCAATATCCTGCCAAAGATACAGTTTAACTCTAGGCTTATGAACAGCTTCATCCATCTTGAAATATAGCTATGCCTGGGACCAAAAGAAGAAAGTAATATATGATATTTAGGACTCAGGATTTGAATTTTTCAATCAACTTTCCAGATGTAATTTTTAGCTACAGGAACTTAGATTTTTAATATAAATACAGTTGTAAGTAACTGTAACACAGTGAGTTTTAAGAATGTTCCAAAGGTGTCTTCTTTCAGAAAAGCAATTTTTTTAAGGCAATATTAGTTTTGACATTTTTGGTGCAGTGAAACATTAGATTATTAAAGTGTACTGCATATTTACATACCAACACCTCTTTACTTGTCTATGAACGCACATAACACTTACTCACAACCACCTGACACAGATGACCACTGCAAATATTTTTATGCAAGAGTATTTTTAGTTCAGCTCTACTTCACAGCTGGAAAAAAGTCTTGTGTTGTGAGATCAAGGCCAACAAAGACAACATGCAAGAAACAACAAGCATTCCTGAGTGACACAGCAGCAGCTGAAAGGTAAGAACACTGGACAGAACTAGTATCTGACTTACACTGTCTGTCCTCCAGCCAAAATGACTGATCCCAGCTCTGAGATGCCACTGTTGTAGCAGCCTGTGGCATGTTGTTGCATGTTCAGTATGTGCAAACTGAAAATCTCACCTCCTTAGAGGTCTCTGCTAAACTTACTACTAAACTTTCTACTGAGTGAAAGCCAGAGAAGACCTAAACATGTTTGTATATATTCATTACATACTGAAATATTGTATTAAAACTTTATTAAGACTTAAAAGTGGAACTCAAAACTTTGTGTCCTTGTACTAACTGTTCTAGAACTTTATTCCACCTGTATTAACAGATGATGTATCCTGAGAACAATTTCAGAATGGAAACTCAGTACAGACAGGAGAATTATTCCTCTTCTTACATTACTACTGAAGCAAATTACACAGTAAGTTAAGAATGATTTTGGTAAGTCCCAAGGAATGCATTTTCCATTAGTTTTGAAAGTGTAACCTTTAAATTCAATAGAAAAGGTCTTCATGCCCCACATGTATGAATGGAAAAAATAAGAACTCAAGTAGCCAAAAAAAATCCTACTTATTTCCCATGGCTTTTAACTAAAGACTTTATGGTTTATGGCATAAAATGTCCTTCATAGTTACTAAGCTGAAATCTTGTTAGTATATGTTAATTATATAATTTTTATTTGCTTTTAAAGTAGTATCAATTAGACTACTGGTTTTAAAACAGTTTTCTTTCATCCCAGGAACATTGAGCATTTCATAAAATAAACAAAAAAAGGCCACATGGTCAAACAGCTTTTTGCTGAATAAGCCCAATATGAGTTTAGATTTAATAAAGAAACCAAGGAGAGGAAATAAATCAGAACAAGCTACACATAAGTCATACATTTCTACTGTTCATTCCTAATGATTCTGTTGGAAATACAGACGGGGCATCTATGGAGAATCTGCCTACTCGTCAAAGTAGCATTTCTGAGTTCCTCAGGGGTGTTAAAATCACAGGCCTTTAAGATTTTCTATTTAGGTAGGACAGAGTAGCTCAACTAAAGCTACTAAACTGTGATTTATATCAGTTGATGATCTACCCTTCATAAAATCTCATACACTGAGTAATCTTTCTAAGAGCTATTCAATTCTTTCCTGACAGGTAGAAGATGGCTTAAATGAAAAACGACATTTTTTTTCCCTGAGTCATTTATATAGGAATTGATATGGTGGTAACTTCAAAGATCAAATATACAATTCTTATAATTGGAGAAGAAACTAAAACAGTTCCTCAATTGAGAAAGTTTTGAATTATCACAGTTATTACAGAGAAAAGATGATGCTTTCTCAACTCCTGCTGCTCTGCTGCAGTGACCTGCAAAGCCTGCATGGCTGCCCTTCTGCCACTCCAACTGCTTTGAAGGGATAAGAACAGCAGCTTTTAGCAGATTCGAGCACTCTATTAGAAGAGGAAGATGGGTGACCTTTTGATAAGGAAAAACTCCTGTACTACAAAACTTTAACCAGCCTTTTCCAAAGCATTAAACCATGTTTCCCTTCTACTTCCAGTAATATATATCTAAATATATGGGTTTGAAGCAGCTATAATCATGATATTTTGAGCTGCCAGTACCACTGTGTAAGTATTGTAATGTTTTTAGGCTATGTCATCCCTACCTCCTGGTAAGGCTAACCAATTTGGGTAAGCGGACAAGTTCACATATGTTGATTTTAAACTTGACTCGTCTGATGATAGAATGGATAGAGAGGGTCTATATAATTCAGAGCTGAGCTATGCATGGCTTTTATTACTGTCCAGCATGGGGAAAAATAGTGTATGCAATTCCAAGACACAATAGTTTTTTCACATTGAGTCTAGTTGGTTCGAAATATTGTTCTGAAAAAAAAGAACCCACAAGTCGCAACGAAAAGCCAGTCTGCAACCTAAGTTAACAAGAATAGTCCATTTCTTGTCTTGTTAGTGGACTGGTCTTGTCAGTCGGCCATGAAGGCCAACTAAAAATAAAAAAATAAGTGCTTATTTATTTAAGTGAACATGTAAGGTATTCACACATAGAAAAAGTCAAACACTACTGTTTCAATAGTGTTTTGAACAGAATGCATACCTGCAGGTGTGATCATCACTTACGCTTGCAACCTCTTGACCTTCACTGGGAGCAAACACCAGATCATTAATGTAATCTGAGTGGCCATCAAATGTCTGTCAACGAGAAAAAAATAAATACTTTTACCTTAGAGAAAAAATAAATACTTTTACCTTAGAACCGCCTGCTCCATCAGCCCACAATGTACTTAACAGAACTGCTAATGGAAAGATGTGTAAGTGTTAAGATAAAACTATCATTTTACATAGAAGGTAAAACAAATGTTTATCGGTAACTGGGTTTCTTTAAAATATCTAATTCATGTGTAGATTCACACTGTAGGTGAAAATACCCCCTCACTATTCCTTGTAGTTACCACACAGGTCAGTTTGATGCTCTTGCTTGACAGAGATCATACTAGAGCTTTTTATCCTTTTGACCACTGAATTTTGAAAGTAGAAGATAACAAATCTCAGAAACAAAGAGGAGAATAAGCAGGAAGTGAATATGTGCATGGTCTACCTATATTAGAGAACTCTGATTACTGGTAAATAACTCTGATCTCTGAATAGTAATTTTTCCTACAGGTTCCTGCAAGCAGCAATACAGTTTATCCTGAAGGAACAATCAAGACCTTGAGAAAATCAAAAATGAGGAAAAGCAGTAGAAGCAAAATCAAGGAAGTCATACAGTACCTCAGCAATTACCCACAATTTCTTTTAAGCGTTTGAGAAGAGCAAACACAGTGCATTGTGCTCTCTGCTTTACAAGCTGTTGTGCTTAAGAGAAAAGAAAATGGGGTATAGCTCACACTCTTCTTTTACTATGAATTAATAGATCATCCATTCTCAAATAATAGGAGACAAGCACCCATGGTGTGAACGCACATGTGAACTGCCACTCAAAAGCAAACATCTGATGTTCTATCAGAAAGCATAAAGTTATTTCAATGGAAACCTTGTTACTGTGTAATTCTTCTCATCTGATGCTTCTCAATCATGACATTTTTATTTCTAACTACTGCAAATAATTTATCTGTAACAAAACCCAATTTAGCAGCACAGCTTTTCTAAAGAAAAAAAACCCTCCAGTTTTAGTAAAAATTAAGTTATATAATTCTTACGTATTTTGAAGACTGTTCAGTTATCTTGGCCATAATACCAAAACACCTCTTCCCCCCCTTAATTCTATTAAGTGTTTTGTATTTATCTACAGATATCAGTAATCTTTTGAGGTTTACAGTATCATCAAAAACCTAAGTTAAATAACTTATACACATTTAGTAATAAGCAAGTATGCAAAAGTCATCTCATTAGGGTCCAGTTAAAGTTTAAAGTACTTTCAAATTCATTCACGTGGGGGCTAGGTATGAATAAATCATCTCAGGTCTCATTAGAAAAAAATCAGCTTTCTCTGTCTGTGCATTTATACATATTTACTCTCATTAAATATATCTGTGGTGGTTTTGACAGGCAAATGTCCATGTGTAGATATATCTGGTATTGTTCCATCCTCTTCTATTCAGTCCCACTGATTAAGTCTCAAGGCATAGCTGCTCTTGTTTTGCCCAGCAAGGTATCATAAAAATGAGACAAAAATATCCTATGGGTAATAGCATGAGATGGAGAGATTGCAGAGGAAACCAAGGTCAAATGAAAACAAGTTCCACAATTTCTGAAAGGGAAACAGACTACCTTGTCTCTAAGTATAGCTATTCTGAGGAACAAATGCAGAACTGATAAAAAAAATATTTCTCAAGCACACACAAGAACTAAATCCCCCTCTCTAAAAATTTTATGAATTCTTCACCAATTCAATACAGAAACATTTTCAGCAGCCAACTTTATTTTTTCCAACAGGTCCTAATTTTATTAAAACCTAATGGATTATACCAGAACGAATATATCAAAAGATGATGCTAAACTATTTAGACAGAAATGCCAATTTTTTGAAAATTTTCAGCATTCTGAAAAATGCCTCATTTTACTCCCACAGTTCTGATGAAATATGCTTTTTATTAAACAAAATTTGAAGCAGGAGAAGGAAGCCATAACTCATTTCCAAATGAAAACCTCAAAAGAAGAAAAAGGTTTCATGAAGATCCATCGGTCATATTTTACCTTTTGTTTTTTTGTTCTGGGCTTGATCCAACCCATAAATTTTGGATTAGTTGTGTTGACAAAGTAATGGAAAACTCGGTGTGCTTCAAGTTCCTTCTTGATAATTACATCAAGACAGCCTTTCCATGGGGAAAACAGACTAAGATTACTCAGTCTATCCCTCCAGAAGCAACACACACAAATTGTTTACTATAAAAGACAAAATGTTCAGAGATTACACTGTGACTGTAATCACATACTTCCTTCAGCATTGTTTGCACGTTCTGTACCTCTCCTGAAAATCCCATGTGTTAAGTACGCATTATATAATGGATAAAAGTTTTCCATGTGTTCATCCTAAATTCAACCTAAGGTTTAAGAAACAGGCTTCCTGAGGTACAGTAACTGTTACTAAGAAGCCACTGTATCAAACTTTATTGGAAGCCAGCTCAGGGTAGTAGCTCATGGTGAGTTTGTGAACAGTTGAGACTCTGCATGTGCTTTGAATCAGAGCTAGGGGTTATTTTTTTCTTGACAAGAAGTCTAATGATTGTCTAGGGATAAGAAATTAAGACCATTACCCAGAGAAAGGATTTTCCACACTTTCTATCGGAAAAAACCCAGAAGACATTTCTCAAAGACAACTTTTACCAATATAAACAATAAACACACTAGTCCACATTCTTTCTTTTCATTAATGAGTTCCCTGCTAATAGGTAAAATAGCTATCACAGTAGGTTCTTAATAAAGTTCTTAGACTTAATTCCAGTGATGGAGCTTGCATAAACAAAGCTAACAGCTTTACTGTTAAATTCAAGCCATTTGTATTGAATACGCACCAAACAATTACAGAATCATTAAGGTTGGAAAAGACCTCTGAGATCACTGTGTCCAATCATTAACCTAACACTGCCAGGTCCACCACTAAAGCAAGTCCCTGAGCACCACATCTACATGTGTTTTGAATGCTTCCAGGGACAGTGATTACACTACTTCCCTGGGCAGCCTCACCACCCTTTTAGAGAAGACATTTTTCCTAATATCCAGTCTAACCCTCCTCTGGTACACTTGAAGCCATTTCCTATTGTTCTATTGCTTGCTACCTGGAGAAGAGACTGACCCCCACCTGGCCACAACCTCCTTTCAAGCCAGTTGCAGAAGGTGATAAGGTCTTCCCTGAGCCTCCTCTTCTCCAGACTAAACACCCTCTGCTCTCTCAGCTGCTCCTCATAGGACTTGTGCTCCAGACTCTTCACCAGCCTTGCTGCTGGACACGTTCCAGCACCTTCAATGTCTTTCTTGTCATGAGGGGCCAAAAACTGAACACAGGATTTGAGGTGCTGAGTATAGAGGGACAATCATTTCCCTAGTCCTGCTGGCCACACTCTTTCTGATACAAGCCTTGTTAATCCAAAATAAATAAAAAAAATTAGAATTTAGATGCTGAATTTATCTCAATGAAGTCTGTAGTACCAGGCTCATCCCACTGTTTCATTATTTCCACTTATTATCCACCCATCAGTTACAATGTTAAAGTAACTTCACATTCTGCTAAAAAGTTAAAAGATTTAATTCACACCTTAACATTAAAGCCTGCTGTCTGAAATATCATAAAACTGGCAGATATTACATAAATAGATAACTTTTATAAGGAGTGACAGAGCTTTTAGAACTATTTTGTCAGAAATACTATCCAAGTTGATAATAAATATATCAGTTATCCCACTGCCCTGGTGGCAAAGTCACATAAATTGACCAAAACTGAAAGAAGGAAATTAAAGGTATGTGCAGGTATGAAGCAACATAAAAAGCATTTTCTTTAAAGACATTTTGGCTTTGGTAACATCCATCTTTACTTCTTATGCCATGCTTTTATTCATTCTATTAGCAGTATGACCAGATAAGTGACACCCACCATTCATTTAGTATGACAAATGTCATTGTCTTACTAATACAAGCCAACAAACCACAAAAAAAGTGTATTATTTTCTCCTTTATACCCATTAAACCACTCTCACCAAAAGAGGCATTATCATATCCTAAAATAGTAAAAACCAAGAAACACTCCCCCAGGTTTCTTTGTATTAATTAGCTTTGCTTATTCTTAGCTAAGACCTCACAAAAAAAAAAAAATTCAAACTGGATAGCACAAATATCTAACTGACATTGTTTCAAAGGAAGAACTTCAAAGAAAACCAAAAGATCATGTAGCTGATAATTACAGTTATTCCCACTTTAAAAACAGAAAGGTATATACAATACAATAATTATCCCTAAAGATGATGGATAGAGGATCTGTCAGTTTTGTGCTCTATCTCATACAGTACATTAAGCAAAATGAGCCAGAATGACAGTTAAAGATTAGACTTCACTAAAGACTAAACTACCTTTTAAAAATCAGCTTAGCTGCCCTTACCTTAAATTCATTCTTGTCTTGAAGGTCTGAAGTAAACAGCCTTAACTTCCTATCAGAAGCTGCAGTACAAAACCTATACTCAACAGACAAAAAAAAGCCTGTCAGTCAGTCAACATTGCAATGGTTGACTTTTTAGCAGTTTTCTTTCAGTTTAAACCTGCAAAGTGACACGCGAAGGAAAAATCAGATTTTGAAAAATGCCAAAAGCATCTATCTTAGCTTTTCTGCTTTGGCAACAAGTAGAGTTATAATTGGAACTTATCAATAGTGTGTATCAAGTGCCAAGAATACTTTTCCACAGACAGAAATGCAAAACATTCCACAAAGCTAAATCTCAATCAATTATCAATTATCCATTACCTGAAATATCTTTCATAACTGCCACTGAAACTTCCCTTGGAAGAAGTTAAGAAGTTAAGAAAAGAACCCTCATTATCAGTGGTCTAAAATACCAAAACATAAAATTCATAAACCAATTTCTAACATATTTTAAACAAAATACTGTACAAAAACACAGCAGGAAGCAACTATCATAATTCTGAAGAATCATACAAACTATTGAGAACATTTTAATTCTTAAGTGCACATTTAATAGCTAACTATCTTTCTAGATTTACATCTCAGTGTCTCTCACAAATAGTATTTGACCTGCTCTAAAACACAGCAGACTATGCAGACCACTACAAATAAATAGCTTTAAATAGCTTTATAGAGGAAGCCATTACAATGATCTCGTACTTAAAAAAATTCTTAAATCCTTTTTCACAGATGTGAAAGAATGAACTAACTACATCTGAGGTCCATGAAAATAATGAAAAAAGTATTATTTACTGCTTGTTCACTGGGGAGAGGGTCAAGGGGCACAAGAAGTAGAACAAAAAAACAAACAAATGAACAAAACCAAACAAATCAACAACAAAAAGATAACGTTCTACTGAAGTGTTCAGAGACTTCATCAGTGATTTCTCAAGAGTTAGATTTCACTCATAAGCTTTGAACAGTCCAATATTAAGGAACTACGGAAAACAGGTAGGAGACAAGGATTCATTGTAGTCATTTAGTGTAAGTACCTTATCTGGGGAGGTATAGCATCAAGTCTAGTTTCAGGACTCCATGCTATGGCATCAACTCTGATTCCGTGGTGAAATGTTCTTAGTGTCTTATATTGCATGCCTTCCACTTCTGCATCTTCCTCCTACAGAAATATTGCAGTTAGCTGATTCAGAACAATGTCTTGGTGACTTCTAACAAATCAGATTGATATGAAATGGAAAGGCTTTCAAAATTACACGTATTTGGGATCTTTTTAGATCATAACACCATCAAATTGAAAACCCGGAACATAAGGAAAGTATTAACTTGAAATATTTAAGTACTTAAAAATACATTAAATGACTGTAGTCTCAAGCCAGAGGCCAGGGCAGAGTAAAAAAATCAGAACAGAGTTGCAAAGATGCTGAGCTCATTCTTTGTCCAGGTAGTATCTTCACAGATACAACTAAAGCCACTTATAACAGCAGGGTAAGTAAGTACACACTGCAGTGAGGAGAAACAACGTGAGCAAAAGCAAGCATGTAATTTAAGCTCTCTTTTCTCTGAGCTGCTTTCACACTATGGAAAAATGCTAGCACTTTCAGAACAGCAGTCTTCAAACAGCAGGAGCTAGAAAGGTGACTTCTGTCATCTAACTATAATTACAAACTTGTTTATTCTTCCCACTGGTGAGAACACCAGATGGTGAGAAAAATGAAACGAGCTGGGGTTGTGGACTCCATCAATCAGTTGACCTCTAAAAAGCTTCCATAATTCCTCAAAATATCTAATGGATATTTCTACAAAATTTTCTCTATGTCATAATTCTGGTTTATGGTAAAGAACCTTCTGTATGCCTTCTGCATAAGTAGAGGCTAAGCAGAACCTAGCTGAGGATGCGTGACAATATCTACAGTTTTCAATGCTTCTCAACAGGGAGCAAGAACAGCATTTTTCTCCCCTGCTTTGAAATACTCAATGACTCCACATGTGGAAGAGAAGTTATGAAAATTATAGAAAAACTACCTTGTACCAGTGGTTGTCAAAATTTTACTTGCTTCCTTTTCAAGGTCTACACTAGAAACAAGGTAGAGAGCAATACAGATGACAGTATGTTTTTATGGCCAGCACTAGATGCCTTTCAGAAAAAATTCCAATAATAAGACCCCGGGGAATAACAATAATAAAAATACCAGTTATGCTATTATTCATAATAGACAAAGTACAAAAATAATACTGTATAATAGAGAAGTGAGATGAAAAAAAAAAAACTTAAAAATTTCAAACCATTGTTTCCAATTGAGTTTCAAGCATCTAGGCAAAAAACTCCACTTAATTAAAAACATCTTATACAGCATAAGAATATACAGTACTTGGTATTTCACATTTTAAAAACTTTCACAATATGATGACTAAATAATTTCAAGGTAAGAAAGCATATTTTACTGTTTCCAACAGTCTGTGAGAGAGATCCAATAAAAACAATTGGGGAAAAAAAATTAGGTAATTATTTCCACAGTCCTTCCCTAGAAGAAATACCCACAAAATTAGCACAGACATGTTAGTTCTAACCTTGAAAGTAGTTGTAATCTTTTCTACTTCACAGGCTAGCTGAAAGCTTTAGAAGATAATTTAATCTAAATAGCAAATGTATGTAAAACAAAATATAACTGTGCAAAAATGTGCCAATTACCAGTAAAGAACAATGAGCAAAACAGAGATTAAGTCACATATTTCCTAAATTGGGCATTTAAGTTCTGAGACATTCACCAACATTAGCAAGAGATACTAACATGGGATTACTCTTCCAGTAGAATACTTCTGATTTCTTTGCAGTCTACTCAGAGGGTGTAGTGATAGAATGAGAGGTAACAATTTTAAACAGAAAGAGGGCCAGTTTACATTAGATATTAGGAAGAAATTCTTTACTGTGAGGGTGATGAGGCACAGGGAAAGATTGCCCAGAGAAGTTGTGGATGCCCATCCCTGGAATTCTTCAAGGACAGATTGGATAGGGCTTTGAGCAACCTGGTCCAGTGGAAGGAGGAACCAGACGACCTTTAAGATCTCTTCCAACCCAAACCATTCTGTGATTCTATGATTCTAATCAAAAGGAACTTTATACCATCCCATTTATATCAGCAAGATGGTATTATATCAGTGTGTATTTTATATATATATATATATATATATATATAAACATATATATATATTTCTATTTTCCTGAAGAACAAGTATCCCAGACTTGTTAATGTAATAAACAAGTAAAATTGTCCCGTTTACACAGGGAGAGGAGGAAAGAGGAAAGTGGCCAGAGTCTTCCTATAGTAGAGGTGCTGGCAAAGTAAGTTTCAGGACACAACTAATAAAATCAACAATAACACAGACTAACCTGAAATCTGCAGGTCCCAATAACTACATAATTATTGCCACCATAAGCAATGAGGGAACACGCATCTCCACTGTCAAAGGGATTGAATTTTACCACATGCACATAATCTTCACAATCCACAGTGTAAGCAATGTTTCTAGTAGAATCTTGCTTCATTTTCAGTGGACTAAGTCAAGGTATCATGGAAGCAATGTCTTCTCCAGGATGAAAATCTACATTCCTACACAGAAAGTTTTAAAAAGCAAGGATTACTCATTTGCATAAAGAAAAAACGTAAAAGGTATTTGTGGCAAATCAAAATTTCCTGAAACATCATACTTAAGAACACAAAAGCTGCACTTAAGCTTAATATTTTCAGATGTAATGTAGTTCCATCAATTAAAATATTTACTAACCTAGCATATTTTCAAAACTCTCTACAGACTTCAGCAATGACTGCAGATTTTGTGCTACTCTTGGCAACTCAATAGCAATACAAGAAATTAAGTAACTGCACACACCAGAAAAGTCACATACTGTATTTTAAAATTTTCAACAAATGACAAGAAATGACACATTACTACCTTAAAATTCTCTTTACTTGTCTACCTCTTTAAAGATTATCTAACTACAAGCAGAGTTAACCAAAGCTACAGAACTGCAAATAAAAGTAATCATGCATAATCTTTAAACATGATTTCATGATTTATGCCTCCCCAACTGCAGAGCACCTATTACCTCTACGTACTAGAACTTGTACTTTATTGTATTTAACCAATTTAATACAAAATCAGGTTCTTGTGCTAGTGATTTCAGAATCACTCCTTTTAGTCCCAGTACAGATTTGATGTTAGTTTAAGCCTTTTTGGGAAATCAGACTTTTAACTACACAGCTCGTGGAAAACCAGCTTGAAATCTCAGACCTTTGCTGTGTTAATG
Source organism: Manacus vitellinus (assembly GCF_001715985.3). Taxonomy (NCBI): domain Eukaryota; kingdom Metazoa; phylum Chordata; class Aves; order Passeriformes; family Pipridae; genus Manacus; species Manacus vitellinus. The sequence continues at coordinate 11,571,860 of NW_021940682.1, forward strand.
ATCTGAAGGTCTCAGCATCCAAGACTGAACATTCTGGTTGGGAGCCAGCCAGGTTTGACACGGGCATCATTCAGACACAGAGAGGCTCTCCACAGTTGTGTGTTTATTTATTAATTCATCCAACAAACCACCACTATAAACACTTAAGCCATATAACTTGCATAGCTTTGCTCCTAAGGCCAAATGCAAGTTCTAACCTTATCTGTAGTTTTCTTCCTTTAAGGCTTCCCACAAACACAAGCCATTATAGAAGGATAGAGTGTTAAGGGGTTGGAATGGACCTTAAAGACCACCTAGTCCCAAATCCCCTGTCCTGGGCAGGGACACTTCCCACTAGACCAGGTTGCTCAAGACCTTATGCAACCTGGCTTTGAACACTGCCAGGGTTGGGGTATCCATGGGCAACTTGTTCCAGTGTCTCACCACCCTCACAGTGAAGAATTTCTTTCTAATATCTATCTGAATTTCCCCTTTCAGGTTGTACCAATTAACCCTTGTCCCGTCACCACAGCTCCTGAGAGAGTCCCTCTCTGGACTCCCTGTAGTCTCCCTTCAGATACTGGATGGTTGCCGTGAGGTCTCCACGCAACCTTCCCTTCTCTAGCCTGAAGAGCCCCAGCTTTCTCAGCCTGAACCATCAGCCATCAGACTAGTCTTAAGTGAAAACACCAAAAATATCATTAGCTCCATTTCTTCAGGAAACACGCTTAGGGCAACTGACCCGCGTGGGTGCCCGCTACCTCCGCCCATCCATCCGCCTCCTTTACCCTCGTACTTCCCCTTTTGTCCCTTCGGGGCGCAGCTGCTGCTCCCCGGGGAGGCTGCCCCGGTTCCCCCGAGCCGGGGGTCCCCTTAAGCCCGCACCTCAGAGCCCTTCCGCGGACCCGACCCCGCACGGCCACGCGGTCCGCTCCGGCTCCGCCCCTCCCGCGCCGGAGCGCTCCCCTGTGCTTCGGCAGCGGGCGCCCGCGCCCATTGGCAGCGCGCGGATTTGAACGGAAGCCCGCGGGGCACCGGGAGCGCCCACGCTTCCCGCGGGAACCTGCTTCCCCCCACCCGCCCTGTCGCCACTCACCCCCCACATACTCAGGAACGAGAGCACACTACATCACATGCCTCCGGCCGGGGGGGCGGGGGGCGGGGGCGGAGCGCCCGCACGTTCCGAGGAGCGCCCGCACGTCCGCGGGGAGCGCCCGCACGTCCCGCGGGCAGCGCCCGCACGGTCCCGCGGGGAGACGCCCGCACGCTCCCGCGGGAGAGCCCCGCACGTCCCGCGCGAGCGGCCCGCACGTTCCGCGGGGCGCCCGCACGTCCGGAGGCGCCCGACACGCTCCAAGCGGGAGCGCCCGCATGTCCCGCGGGAGCGCCCGCACGTTCCGCGGGAGCGCCGCCGCAGAAGCGGGAGCGCCCGGCCGCCGGACTCGGGTAAAGGCGCTCCGGGAGCGGCGCGGGGGTCGCGGCTGTTCCCGGGGCGGGACCGTGGGAAGGGGAAGGGGCTCCCTGGGGCGGGCGCAGCGGGAGCTTTCAGCTGGGGGAGCGGTACTGGTGATGCCCATGCCGGCTCTCAGGGTTAGGGGTTGCTCCGTAGGGTTTTTGGCTTGTTCAGGCTGTTTGCCCGGGAGTTTGCTCGGAGTGGCAGGTATTGTCCCTTGGAAACCTCTCGGAGCAGGGAGAAAGAGAAAAGACTCCGGGGAGGTTTTAATGTGTCCCACGCTGACTTGCAGCTGCACAGCTGTTTCAGAACTCTGTGGTCCCCATGTGACTTCACGTCAGCGTAAAAACAATAAAGTAGGTTGTCCTCTTCAGAGGTTTTGGAGAGTGAGAAGGTGTAGTTGCTGTTGCAGTCTTGCTTGTTGCCTGATGTCTCCTGCTTTCCTTACCCCTCGCACATGCTTCATCCCTTTTTCCGGTCGTGCCAATCACCAAAAAACAAACCCAATGTGAGCTCTGCCTTAGCTAGGTGAAATAAAGCAAACAATTGGGTTTGTGTTCTGGAAGTAAGCAGTATGGGTATTGCTCCTCTACTGTCGCTGTGGTGTTAGGGAGCTTTGTTTCAGAAGAGAACAAATTTAAAGGCCAATTTTTACTACAGTGTCTAGTACCTATGTCTTGACAAATGCAAGAAGGTGAAAAAGACCAAAGCATGGAGTAGTCCAATTATTGTCAGAGGAAATAGGGGAGATAAAGACTTACAGAATTAAAAAAAAATAAAAAATAAAGACTACACAGGTAACAAAAGTATTTAGAGTTATCTTAGTAAGTCTTAGAAATACTGAATCTCTTTTTCCAGGTTTAAAACATCCCCCTATACCCTGATCTGAATGTATAGTGAATGCAGAAACTACAGAAGACATTCTGAAGCTGCTTTTGGAGACAAAAAGGCTGTCATATTTGTGATAACATTCTTTTATGTCGGTATAATGTACAAGAGGGATCTTCATGAAGGTGTGACATACTTTTAACCCCTTATCTTCACAGTTGCTTTGTCACAGTGAGGCAACTCTGGTTAAGTGGAAAGAGTTTCTTGAAGGAACTTGATCTTTAAGAAAATACAACAGGATTTGCACAGCTTATTGGAAGGTGAAGTCATGCATATGCTTCTTGCATAGTTATATTCATTTTTCTCTTGATTATCTCTCTTTTCTACTCTAGACAATGATTACTTTCCAGCAAAAAATTTTAAACTTGGTCAAGTGTTTCAGAAGGCAATGGCGTTTATTTTCAAACTCTGAAAGGACTACGGTGTGTGGAGCAGACTGCATGCTGATGGCATTGCAACTGTCCATGGCTGAAGTCAATAAACAGGTTAGCATTCTTTTCAGTATGTTCTTGATACTTAAACTTGGTTCACTTACTGGTTAGGCACCAACATGAAATGGCAGTTTTGGTCACTTCATTGCTGTTTGTTAAAACAGGGTGCATCTGAGGGTCAGATGCAGCAAGGCACTAAAATTAATATGATTATTGAATCAGGACTTAGGAAAAAGAACCGCAAGACAGATGGGAGGATGGAAGTGTGTTAAGTGTATATTTGAGCTCCAGAATTTAATGTTAAACATTACCAGATTTTTGCTGATCATGTAGCTTCTGTTTATTTCCATCAAAATTTCCATGTTTCTTTTGTGCTGTAGGTCGGGGTGGGAGAACTATGGCATTTGGGATACATCTTTTTTCTGAGTGCTCCAAAACTTCTTTGGAATGACATGAGAAGGATATCAGTGTAAAACTGATTTGGTATAGTCTGCATGAGCTGTACTTGCAACAGTCCGTTTTTAGCTGCCATTTTTTCTGACACTCATCTGATGAAGACCTATATGGACATATAAGTTGTGAGTGTGCACCCTGTACCAGTAGGAATTATATGGCTTTCTTTACATCTGTACAAGAGGTGTCTGTCAAATGATGAAGAGGAGTTGTAACCCTGAGATGCCTCTGAAAGAGGCACTGTGGCTTGTTAAAGCAGGGTGATTGGGCATTAGCAGTCATCTGAAACTTATCAGGTACAGTTGCAACATGCAATCAGACCTTTGCATGTGTTTAATCTAATAAGAACTATTGCAATATTCGTTTTCATAACCTAAAGGTATATTTTGGGATCAATGAACCTAATTATTGATGAAAATAATTAGTCCGTTGTTGGCAGACTTACCCAGATGTTGCAAAGTAAATCAAACATGGAGTACAAATCTTTAGTTTGAAAAACCAAAACAAACACACCAAATCAACAAACACAGCACAAATGACAAAACCACTCCAAAGTCAAATCTCCAAACCAATAAAAAACCCAAACAAACAGAAAACCTTCTTCAGTCTGTGCATGCCTAGTTGCAACATATTATTTAAAAAATTGCCACTTGTACTGGAAGAAGATTATATCTCCGAGGAAATATTTCCAGAACCACTTTTTAGTGTCATTGAGTTCATCACCAGAAAAAACTGTGTAGTCTAAAATGTGCAGACTGGGGGTATGTCTTGTCTAAACATTAAGTATAAAACTAGACAATTCATCTCCAATGTAATAAATGTTGCATCAAAAACATTAGAATCCCAGGGTTCTACATTTGTACTCCAAAAAATGTAATATATTCCAACCAGGGGCCTGATGTCCTCGCAATACCTTTGTAGGTAAAATTGGAAGATTAGCATGTGTGCATCAAAATGAACTCCTGGAAAACTAATTACCTATGGAGGCAATCACTGTTTGTCATGTTTGTTGTGATTCTAAGGGAAAGCTACAAACACTTTTCCAAAGCCAACTCTGAGAATTAAAATGTGTTCTGTTGGATGCCAAAAATTACAGACATGAACAAGATGATATTTTTATGGTTTGTTGCTCCTTGTTTCCTAACAGCTTACAGTAAGTTTTTCCCTTCTACTAGAGGTAACTAGTTTGTTCAATTATTTCCTTTTTCCTCCAGTGAAGATTCCTCCTTTCCAAAAGTAGCTTTTCTTTCAGAGATGATCTAACAAAAATTATAGCAGTTATTTTCAAGTAATTGAATTTTAAAATATATAGCTTCTACTTCAGATCTGAAGAAAGACTAAATGTTCAGAACCTGATTTGGTTTTTCTGATTATACTAATTGGTCTAATAAGACAAATTATTGGTATATATAAACCGTATGTGTAAATTAAAACTATTTTAACATCTGCACGTGCTACCTCTGAAGTTCAATTTCTTCAGATGGGTATATGTTCATAGTGTTAGATTAAAATGTGTCTGTTTTATTTTGTTCAGCCCTGAAACTTCAAACTTAGATGTAAAGCATTACAGCTGTAGGCATGTTCCTTGTTAGGTCTCTGATTTAAATACAATAATTTTGTATTATTAGCGTAACACCTGTAGGATGGACATCTATTGTAATAATATAGTCAATTACTGCAATAAAAATAATTGTACTAATAGGCTATTGACTGGCTCTAATGGAAAAAAAAAACCAAACCAAAAATCCAAGCTACCACAAACAGCAAAAAACCTATTTTCTTTCTTTATCAGACTGGACAATTTTAATGAATTTGGTATTTTAACTGTTATCTCTATCTGCAGGAGAAATGAAAAATAACAAAGCTTTTTGAAGAACTCCTGGAAATTTTAAAAGTTTGATAATCTGTTAGTCTTAAATTTCACCAGAATGAGGGTAGCAAACAGTCTGATAAACACTGATCAAGTAGCAGGGATGAAAGAAAAAAGAAAATCTATGCTTTGAATTCCTCTGAAAATACTTTGTTTCGTACCACAGTCGTGGCAATGTGGCATAAAGACAAGTGACATAAGGTCTGTAGAGAAAGCAAATACCTTTTACCTAGATTTGTTAGTATAGATCTAAAATCTAGGAACACTTTCAAGAGAAGAACCTTTCTTAAGGTTAGAAATAGAAATAACAGTTTTCAAGATGAAGTTCAGTTGAGGCTAATTGTTTTGAGTGTATTTGCACTTGTGGATCAGAAGGGGTAGAAGATAGATTATTAGGTCAAATAATTAGCTTGTCGTTTTCAGACCATGGTTGTTTTACCTAGTAGCGGGGAAAACTAAAATGTATAAAACAATTATTTTTCCTGAAACTGTGAGTTCAAATTCTCAGACTACTCTTATAGGTGTTGTAAATCTCTTCTAGCACTAGAGCTGTGATACTGACAGAAAAAGTTCTTTAATGTTAATTTTAGAAATACATTTTCCCTTGGGAAATTTGTGTTTGTATATTTCTGGTCTGTACAAAAGCAGTTTTGGTGTGTGGTTTGGTTCTACTCTGTGCTTCTATGAGTGCATTTTGTATGCTGACTGAAGAGTGTTATGTTCTGCTCAGTATCTTGTATTTCTTGAAATGGTTTTCCCAAATTGTCCTGTTTCCATGTTGGCAAATGAAGAAAAATGCAGAACTGGTTTACAGCATTAGTCCCTTGAACTGTTGTATCTCTCTCCCTTTTGGTAATGAGACTCTCCTACCAACTTGGAAGCAATTATATATAATATGTTGCTTGTAACATTGTAATGATGCTACCAAGAGACATTGTCTTGGCTGTTCTTCAGTATGATTAATTTTTCACAGAATCACAGAATGGTTAAAGTTGGAAGGGGCCTCTGAACTCAGCTTATCCAGCCTCCCTCAAGCAGGACAACCTGGCAATGCCAGTTGCCCAGGACTTTCAGTTGCCCAGATGTCTTTTAAGTGTCTCTGAGGATAGAGACTCCATAGCCTCCCTGAGCAACCTGTGCCAATACTTCAAAGTAAAAAAAGTGTTTCCTGATGTTCCTGATGTTCATAGGGAACCCGTGTGTGCTTCACTTTGTGCCCATCACTTCTGGTCCTACCACTGGACACCTTAAGAAAGCCTGACTCCATCCTCTTTGCACCCTCCCTTCAGAAATTTATATGCATTGAGGAGATCCTCCATGAGCATTCCTTTCTCCAGCCTAAACAGCCCCAGCTTTTTCAGCCTTTCCTCATACCTGAGGTTCTCCTGTCCCTTAATCATCTTTGTGGATGATTAACTGAGCTTTGTTGGACTCCCTCCAGTATTGTCAGTGTGTCTCCCTTGTGCTGAGGAGCCCAGAACTGGTCACAGTACTTGAATGTGGTTTCACCAGTGCTGAGTAATCACCTCTACAAGGGGCAGGCTCTTCAGAAAAAAAGGTTGCAGTAATAAATATTTAATTGGATTTTTTTTTTTAAGCAAATGATATACTGAGACTGTTCTACTGTAGTTTCCCATAACCTCTGTAACCAAATCATAAATATTTAAGTTATTGTTTCTTGTGTTTTTGTGTTGCTTAACGGCTGGAGTTGTTTTAACTGTGTCAAAAAACTCTTGCTACTTAAATTTTGAGGCATCTTCCCCAACTTATCAATAGGACTTTGTCTTCTCCCTCCCACCCCTCTCCTCTATAGTATTACAGGTGTCTGTTTTGAGGGGTAGAGGGGGGAGCATGGATGTGGTGTGTGTGTGTTTTTGTTTTGTTTGTTTCTAGCCAAGAGGGTTCTAACTTTTTGGTCATGTGTTTTTATTACCACTGTAGTTGATATTGTTGACTTCAGAAATTACTGTTTTGTTGGCTGGATGACTACAATATTTACTTTGCCTGTTTCATGATTCTGTTGTTGCAACTGCTGTTCTGTTGACCCGTACATACAGTAGCTCTCTAGTCCTCCTTAAACAGAGAATACCTCTACTCTCATTGACCCTGGTGCTTTTTCCCTTGACACCCCCACTGTCCACACCCACCCCCTCCTCCCAGAACAAAAAAGGTCTTTGGTACCCATGCCAAGTAATACTGTAATTCCTGTAAGCTTGGAATATTGACCTATACCTTCACTGCTTCTGCAGATTGCAATATAACAACTATCAGATGTCCATACGCTTGTGTTTATATGAACCAGTTTCTAAATCTCTGCATGGCAATGTCAACATTTACTGTTACAGGATACTTAGTCAAAATGCTGCTTTATACTACTTCAATGAGCTTTTTATACCACTGTTTGGGAACTTCTCTGTGTGAGAGTGTATGCAAGCAACGAAGGCTTAGTAGGACTGGAGGTGACAAGACTACAGAATCTCACAGAAACTCAAGGACAAAGCCAGAAACAATACTGCAGTCTAGGAGCATGCCTAAAAATAATAGAACTAGAGAAAACACGTGGGTGATGGTTAAGCACAGCAGTCTTTTACTCACATATTCCGAAAAAGGCTAGTGGCCATATGTTTGGGGAAGGTGGGAGACAACATGTTATTGCTGAAATACACAACTTTCTGTTTTTTAAAACAATTTTCTGTCAAAATAAAGTGAAATAAGTTGATTTGCTATGTAGTTAGCCCTAGAAAGCTTGCAATACCTACAAAAATACTAAAAAATGGTGTCTTTAGGCATGTAATGTTGCTACTGGATTTCAGATATTCTAATATAAGAGTCCAAGGAAACTTAGCATATGACCCTATCTGGAAGTGAAGTGAATGGAACCAATAATATCTTATTGGTTTTATGCATATGAAACAAAGTACTTGCCGTGCCTATAATGGAATGAAAGCATGGGACTTTTTGAACTTCCTTAAGCTATGAGCCAGCTGACATATGCTTACTGCAAAACAGTACATTATTTCTTTAATTAATTTTAAAACCAGATACTTGACCAATGGACTGTGTAAGTAATAGAATACAGCATCACAGTGAACACCTGGAATGCAATTTTATTTGTATTTAAAATATTTTTGCAGCACTAATATAAACGTTGTTAATCTCTGCAAGCCCTTGATCTGGTGAGGAAAGGTTTTGATTTATTAGATACTATATGAAGTAGTGCTTTAACTTAGTACTTCTGGAGGATTTTGTTTCAAAACAAAGTGAGAAAACATTTTTTTTCCCAATCTACTGCTGTTTTGATCTGTTTAAATTGGATTATAATATGATTACATGTTTAATTTTTCGAGAGGCTGAAATGCAAGTCAAGTGCTTTTCAGAAAACATACATGACATTTTAATATTCTGGTGATATGTGGAATAGCATGTAAGTTCATAGAGTTGATTTATCATAACCCATGCACAAATTAGAAGGCAAAAAGTGCTCTGAAAGTAATATGTATGAGTACTCTCATTTTCACTCCTAGTTTTTTTCCTAGACAATATCAAAATAATTTCAGGATTTTGGAATCGTGTATTTAACCAGATCTATTGGGAAAGTTGTGCTAAATATGCTAGAACCCTAAGGAGGGATCATTTGGGTTGGATTGACTTAAATTACTGGACTTTCTCATGTTTTTGTGTTTCGTGTTATGTTCCCTTGCTAATGGTGTTTATAGGTAATTAATTTGCTTAATGTGAAAATGTCATGAAATAGAATTAAACCTTTCCGGGTTTAATTAGACAGACACTGTCTGCCCTTATGGACATAGCAAAGCAAGGCTTGTTACTCACTTCCAGGGCATTTATATTCTGTTACACGATGAATTACGCGGCAGCTTTTTTTTGCTGCCATGTGTTGGGGAATTCTTTAGGCACTCTGTTTCTTTGATGATAAATGGAAAATTTGCTACAACTGTGAAATTACTTATTGCACATAATCTGAGGTCTAACTCGAATAAAAGGAGCTTGGGTGAAAAAGTTTAGCAGCAGGAAGTGGGGCCTGGTACATAGATCAAAGAGCAGTGTGTGGGCAAAAATGAGGAGTGTAAGTTGTGAAAGAGGAGGTGGTAAGAGCAAGGAGTTAGAAGACAAGGCAGAGGGGTATTTGGGATAGGGACACTGGGCCAGAAGCTGGATATGAGTGTGGTCTATGCTGTATAGTTAACATTAGTTGTGGTGCTAGTAACAGATGGGTGTGCATTGCTTTAATGTATTTATTAGAAGGATCTAGCAGCAATGTTATGCTAAAGTATAGCTGTACTAACACAGGAAAAAAATCCCTCCTTTTTTTTTGACACGTTTTCCTAGATTACTGCCTGAAGCAAGGTAAGAGAGCTGTGTTTACTGCCTTTGGGAAGTAAATACCTGCCATGCTGAAAACTATTTCTGCAAATAAATAACTTTAGGCAAGAAGTAGTCCTGTAACATTCAGTGTCTTTTCTTATGAGTAAAGACCAATATACATATCTGGTATTTTAAAGATCAGGAACAAATACTGCGTATAACAAAGTTCAACTGTTAGCATTTGTAGATGCAAAGCACTGGAAGAACTTCAACTATAAGTAAGAATTTGTTTATTATAAACTTAGATGATAATAGTTTTTTCAAAAATATGTATGCGACTTGTTTTAAATTTATTCTTTAAAGCTATGCTGAATATGAAACAATATTTTTTGCTTTTTTTTCGTTTTCTATTAGCACCATGGAGACTTCACAGTATCACTTAGTGATGTGCTGGAAACTTGGAACTATTTGTTACATGACAAACTGGGATTATCATATGAAAACATGAAAGAACCTGAAGATTATGCTGATGTTAAAAAAGCCTATCACACCTTCTTAGCAAAAAGCAATATGTTAGATCTAGTAGACATATGTCAGAAGTGCTATAGTCTTGGACTTTTACCTGAAGTTGAAAGCATAGCCCCTGTAAGTATTATGTTTGATCTCTGATGTTGTTTTGGTTGTTTTTGGTTCCATGGATTTATGACACTTTTAATTATACACAGGATCTCTGAGTTATTCATAAAAGTTACTTAGTGTTTCTATAGGGGAAGCACTTGAGTTTAAATTATTAAATATTTTAAAGAGATTTTAAATTTACTCAAAAATTATTTCTTCCTTTTGTCCTGCTGGATGAGTGAGTCCCACAACTCTTCTATGAATATATTGCTCCTTGCCATACGTGGAAGTGAAATATGAACTGTAGAAACTTGGTAAAACTGGAATAAATCTTAGTAATTAACACGTGCCATGGAATTTTGGATGTATGTTGATATGCAGCCATAATATTTTTAATTATTCCCATTTTGAAAATACTATGCTCTTTAAGCAAAAACTTTGGTTTATTATGTTTAGTTCCAAGTTAGATTTTTTTTCAGAATCCAAAAGAGGTTCCACTTCCGCCACTCAGTCACAGCTCTGTTGCAGTTTGTTGCAGGTCTTTTGTTTGGTTGGTTTTTTTTTAATGTGTTTTTTCCCCTCACTGTTTTCACGAGGAAGACAGAGAACTTGAGTGGGTTAATGAGCTCTTCCTAAACTTGGCATAAGATATTAAATATTCTCCAAAACATAGGTTGCACTTTTAAAGACTAAAACCAAAAGTAGGTTGTAAGGGCTGCGTTAACCTCAAACATGACCAAACTGGCAGAGATGTAGGTTTACACCAGGTTTTAAAACCACTTTTGCTTTCTAGTCATCTTCATATTGAAGTTTATTCTGATCTTTTTATTAAAGGTTCAGCTGTTGGAATTCGTTTCTGGCATAACTAATGTGCAAGAAAATAGTGGTTCTGTTCTTCCTACTCCTTCTACACAAGTCGACAGACAGGGCCAGGAGAATGTGAAGGTAAAAATTATTTCTGTCTGTTGTAATGTTCTGTATATATTGAAAAGTTAAAATATAGCATCATTTCCTTTTCCAATTTTGGTATTCAAATGTGGCTGGTTTAAAAAGTATAGAACCGGTGTATTCAAACTCTGTATGATTTGAGTACACTGTAGGTGTGTACGGGGCTATGTGCTGAAATTTATATCTGGGAGACAGTCCTTTTATTGCAGGTACTTGATGTAGACTTAATCTGCATTGAAACACCAGGGAATAAATTTTTCTACACGTACAGCATCACTCAGACATTGTCTTGAGTAAGTGTTAAATGATTTTCCCAATGCTGCAAAATGAACTAAACTTCTTTGATTTCATTTTGTTAACTCATACTCCCTTACATACAGAAGAAATCTAAATAGCCACTGAAGTGGCAGCTGTAGCAAAGCAAACAAAGTTTGGCTGTCCCTGTAGAGGAATTGAGGACTCTCTGGGAGTACTGGGTTCTTTCCTTTTACCCTTTCAACCACCAAAATAAGAACCTCTGAATGCTGTATAACAATGCTTGAAATGCTGTAGCTTTACTCATTTCCAAACTTGCTTTTCTCATAAGTGGCAATTTCAAATCAATATTTCAGTATAACTCAAAATATTTCTGAACAAGAAAATATTTTCTGAACTCTCACCTAAATAGCATTTGTACCACTAACATAATGGCTTTCTTGCTGCTCTGACTTGTGCAGTAAAAATATTCTTTGCTTTTTTATATTCTCTTAGGTCTGTCTTTGCAGGCTGTCACACATACATGTTAGGTTTTGATACTGTCTACATTTTTGTTGTATACATTCTGTTGAATAAGAAGACATTCCGTAGGAGATATAAGTTTTCTCATTGTACTTTCCTCTATTAATGGCCTTTTTTTGATCTTTGCTTGTAGAAAACTGCAAATTCTTCTGTCCTGGGACAGAATTTGTCCTGTTGTTCTTACAGGGTCCAGAACAGTGCTGCAATATTAGCAATTACATGTTATATTTTGGTTATGTGGGTCACAATTTTTTGTCCAAACTCAATCAGTGGAGTTTCTTTGATTGAAATCCCCTGGAAGTCAAGAGAAAAATCACTGAATCTGTTGCAGAGCTGGCAAGTAGTTTAAAATCTTAGTCTATTTGAAGTTAATGACAAATTCTTAGTTAGTTTAATATTTGCCTTGGGATAGGAAAGGTATATATGTGAAGACATTTCTAACTAGAAATTTATAGCCAATTTTAATAACTAGAGATGCAACCCTCAAATATTTTGTGAATATTCAAGAATAGTATATGTAATTCTTGATTATTTGCCATGTTTACTTTTCATCAAGGCAGAGTCCTCACAAATAAAGTAGCATTTTGAAATTATGCAAGGTGATTTTCTTACTCTTCCAGAAATCGCATCAGTACATGTCTAATTAGCTTTAAAATAAAATGGAACATAATTTAGCAGTGGGATGACCAATTTGTTTTCTTATACAGGCATCAATCCTGGCAAAGAAGTCTGTCTGTTCATATTTAAGCCTATTGGTGAATTCTAAGGATGATCTGGCATTGGCTCATATTCTAAATGTTCCTGACAGAGGACTTGGTAGAGAAGCCTTCACTAACCTGAAACATGCCTCACAGAAGAAGGAAATGTCCATTTTCCTGGTATGTGTGTCAAATGAAACTCCTGTTTCAGAGTCAATGAACTTCCTTTGTAGGGATAGGACTCCTCAGTCTCTTTTCCTGCTCCACCATGTCCCTCCCTTAGGAGACAGTTCTCTGCAAACGTCTCCTTCCTGTGGGCTGCAGTTCTCTGCAGACTGCTCCAGTGTGGGTCCATTCCATGGGATGTGGTCCTTTAGGGACAAACTGCTCCAGCATGGGACCCCTACAGGATCACAAGTCCTGCCAGCAAACCTGCTCCAGCATGGGCTCCTCTCTCCATGGATCCACAGGTCCTGCCAGGAGCCTGCTGCAGCACTGGCCTTCTAGAGGGGTCACAGCCTCCTTCAGGCATCCACCTGCTCCAGTGTGGGGCCCTCCACAGGCTGCAGGTGGAGATCTGCTTCCCCTGTGGACCCCCATGTGCTGCAGGGGCACAGCTGCCTCACCATGGTCATCACCATGGGCTGCAAGGGAATCACAGCTCTGATACCTGGAGCACCTCCTCCCCCTCCTTCTCCACTGGCCTTGGTGGCTGCAGAGCTGTTCCTCTTACATATCCTCACTCCTCTCTTTGGCTACTGTTGTGCAGGTTTGGTTTGGTTTTGGTTTTCCCAGGGGCTGTTGCTGGTGGGCTCAGTCTGTCTTGGAGCCGACTGGCATCGACTCTATCGCATATAGGGAAAACTTCTAGCAGCTTCTCACAGCAGCCACCCCTGTACCACCTGCCTACCAAAACCCAATCATACAAGCCCAATATAGCAGTGAGACTGAGTTCAATAAATATCAATGCAGTATTAACATTAACCAAACCAAGCCATTAATGATGCATTACAATGTGTTTCAGTTTTGAAGTGCTGTAGTTATTTTGGTTAAATAGTAAACCAGCATTTTTATGTGTGTTTGTCAAAGTTTAGACATCTGGAACCTGAAGTATTTCTGTGAAGAAATTTCTTTTCTTAGAGCAATCTGGTGACAAAACCCCTCCTTTGAAATGTAGACTAGAATAGAGGCCGAAGTTTGTAAGTGTAGTATTGCATTTTTTTTCAGATTTGACTCAGAATTTGGGGAGGGTAATGCTTTCTAGTCACTTGTAGCTTGATCAGTCTTGAAATAGTCTTTAAGATGAGATTGATATGGGACATTTCTGCTCATTTTTACTCTCAAAGGCAGAGAACTAGAAAAAAAACCCTGCAGACAGTTTTGTAGTCTTTCTCAATGCCCTTGTATATGAATTTAGAAAGCTACAGCATCAAAATACAGTGCTCCCAGAGGCTTGTTGCTAAAGAATCTAGTCTGGTATGTGAGGTGCATTTATCCTTGCAGTAGTTATATTCAGCACAGGACCATCTCAGAAGTAGTTCAGATAGGGTAAATAAGAATTTTTCTCTCCAAAGAACCACTGTAGTCCCTCATACTCAAAATAATCACCAAATTTTGCAGCAGAGTAGTCTTAGTGCAGACAAGGATAAAACAATATGGGTATGTAGCAGGCACTGAAGCAGCTGCATTCTTAATTTTTGTTGTTTAATGAATACAGAAAATTTGTGAAATCTCGGTTCCAGTATTAGTTATTTTAGCTCCTAATGCTCTGTAAAAGAAGCCTGTATGTGTTTGGACAGGATTTACTACCTCTTCTTCACAGTTGCCAGAGGGAAAACTTCTCTACCATGTAAAGAAGTCTTCTTTTTTGGCATCTCTGTCTTGTAGAAATCTTGCAAACCTAGAATATTTTCCCTTGGGAAGGCAAGGTCCTATGAACTGTGTACTTGATCCACAGGAAATCTTTAGTACAAAGACAGGAATACTGGCAGGTTTACTTTCTTTACTGGAGTAATTCCAGTTTTACTCTTTCCAGTCCTAAGATCTTTATGATTTAGCTCCAGAGTCTGAAATTAAAATTTATATGTAGAATTAATATTACTGAATGTGTCTCAAGTGTATTGGATTGTTATCTTTACTTTCACTTTTCTCAACAAGTGCTAGGATTTTTGTTCTGACTGTTACCTTAAGATTTCAGGGGTTGTACTCCAAGGTATACTGCTTTTGACACATCACTTGTTTTCATTGTTTTGTAGCATTTTTCCTAAGATTTGAATATACATTATTTGCATCTCTGAAAATAGATATAATACTGAAGTCAACTTTTGCATGCTTATCTTAAAATTATTCTTGGGTCATAGACAGCCTTCAATATAAGAGTAGTTTTTGTGAGGCCAGCATGAGTGTTTAAACAGCATCAACAGCAAGAGTTCTATACCCTGTTTTAATAAGTTTTTTTCTAAGCTTTCAAAGGGCTAATATAAATATCAAATTCACTGGGTCATTTTAACTTTGGCTTATATTTTCTTTTTTTAATACTACTGAACTATTTAAGTATTGATCTTGCAAATATTTTTGGTGAGATGTCCAAAGCTTTTCATTGAGGCATTCTATTGATTTCAGATAAGTTATTTCTGCTATCAGCCAGCTGTTATACACTGTTTGAAAAACTGTGGGAGAGGCCCACTTCAACATGTGTACAGTTCATGTATGTCTACAGTTTCATATTTCTGAATATTTCTCCTAATAGATGGCAACATCTTTTATCCGAACCATAGAACTTGGAGGAAGAGACTGTGCATCTCCTTTATATGATCCTTTAAGAGCCCACGTAAAGGGGCTCTCCAGCTTTGTTACTTTTATTGACAAGCTGCAAGAAATTGTTGGTGAAATCTTCAATCCCAGGTAACAGGTTTTCTGTTATATTTTTGTCTTGTTGAGCACCTCTTATTCTTGTGTATGTGTTCCAACAAGAAGGAACAAAAGAAAATCAAATAATGTACTTATTAAATAATTCAGAGTAAGTGAAAATTAAACCTTGTTTTAAAATATAACTAATTGAAAAACAACTGGGGTAAAATTATGGCTTTTTGAAGGGTTTTTTTTGTATTAGATTTTTGTCAAATCTATGTATGTATGGTGAATTGGTTAGTTCCCTAGTTGTAAATGAGCTTACAAAGATTTCTATCTTGTGAGTCTGGTAAGTACATAAACTGACATGTGCTTTACTTCTTGATAGTTAATGACTTCCTTTTTGTCATTTCATTCTTTTTACTCTTATGTAAAGGTGTCTTTATTGCTGCTAAAAAATGACAATGTTGGTTATTTAGCCTTTCTTTTTTTCTTCATTTTAGCTACATAAGTGAAGCATATGAATAATTTCTTAGGAAGGCTCTGCTGGAGTAGCTAATTTTGAATGTTTTTGAAGAACTGAAGTTAGTCTTTTGGGCAGGCTTATAAATGTATGATTAATTAGAGAAGTGTAAATGTAACACAGGAATTTGAATTGATAAGTGCTGGCATTGCTGCAGACAGAAGAGCTATTTTCTTAAGCTTTATAGAAATTAGTAATTTTTTTCATTTACAATCAGTAATTTTTCCATACAAAACTTTAGCAAATCAGCTGTAATAGTTCTGTCCTTGATACCAGCGACTCTTTTTTTAGTTTGAATTGAATCTAATCCTCACAGCAGAAAAAAAAAAAGTTATAAGCAAAACCATAAGCGTTATTTAAGTTTCTGTTCAGTTTACATTAAATATAGAAGCAGAGGTATTTGTGAAGTTGTTTTGCAGTTTTTTTCTTACTTTTTTATTCTGCTTCTTTGTTCTTTCATTTCAACATTCTGGATCCCAAAGACGTACTGTCTGTGCTGGTGATTAAAGAAAACTCTTAGCTCAATGTATACTATATGCTTTTTTCTTTATTTAAATCATATCTGACACTGTACATTGATTAAAAAAATGAGAAATGGAAAAACATTTATGTGCATGAACTTACTTTTTACGATGGAAAGACCACATTATCAGGTATACACAGTTCAGAAAAGTATAACATAAAATGCTTCATCTTGTTAATTACCCCTCTATTTAAAAAGGAGAATGTTTAAATGTAACAAAAATCAGAGTGGTATAGTTGCTGGGAATTATCAGTTTCTAATTGCATGAATTCTCTAGAGCTTGGAAATTCTTTTTGGCATTGAGATATTTATTCTGTAGCTTTCCATACTGTACCTGCTATCCCATTTATTCTGGGATATAAAACTTGTTAAATTCAGATTCTGGTGTGCTCATTATGTTGAGTGAATACATACAGGTATCACTGGTGGTCTCCCTGAGTGGAAGCTGATGGTACTGTCGTGTTTCTGGTATCTCTCTATATGGGCTTTATAACCTCTCAACATAAAATACTAATATTGTCTTTATATATGTAGCTATATAGTAGCTCGGTGCTTATAGAAATATACCAACCAGTTAACTGTCTTTGAAAGAATCTTCATTACTATGCTGATGTTCTCCAATATTATAGATCTAGGATATACAGCTTAGAAACAGTGAGGGTCACAGCATTGGTCAACAAAAAGATGTTTTTGAGTGTTTGGTATGTCACGTAAAGGAAGACTGTCTGTGTGTCCTGCCTGTGATATGGCAGTTGTTGTGAATTTCAGAGGATGCAGTTTTACACAAGAAATTTGTAAAGCTCCTGCAAACTAAAGAGCAGAGTTAAAAAAGCAGCAGAAGTTTCAATTGCTTTGTCTTTAGAAGCCTGCTGAGAAACCCAGGAGCAAACTGGACAACCTGTCTACTGCACTGCTGCTTCTCTGATGCAGAGATTAGCAAACCTGCAATAACCAGGTGTCTGTATTTGCTATGTCACTAGAAAACTGAAGTATTTTTGGTTGTTTACTTAATGATTGGAAGTCTGTTATTTCAGTTTCGTCTTGATACAGTGGAGATGTTATGAAACTTGTACCTGCACAATTTACAAAGTAGCTAAAAAAGTGCTGGGACATGGAGGGACACATGCTGAAAAATATTTTCTTCATCTGCCTCTATCAAGTCCTTTGCTTTGGAAATCTGGAAACCAAACTGAAGGTGCTGGACAGTGGTGGGATGTGCTCAAGGATATCCTGAACATAGTGGGAGATATTGTGCAACCAAGTAACTCCTAATATGTGGAGAATTAAAAAAAATGTGTTTCTCATCTCCCCATCATTCAGCTAAGAAAGTGAACAGTAGATGAGATGAGGGAAGGAAAATCTGTCAAACAGAGTGGAAATTTAATGAAATTATGATGATTTGTTTCAACTGTGGCACTCCTGATAGCAGGAGAAATGGAAAGACAAAATGAACTTTGGCAGTTTCAAGGTGTGTTCACTGAGCAGAGCGAACATTCTCACAAATCTCTGGCATGCTGAAATAGTTCAAGTTTGCCTCTCCTCATTCTCCAGATGTCTAAGATTAGAAGAAATCACTAATCTTTCAAGAATCAGTAACATGAACGTTCCTTAACATTTAAGGATACTGTAAAACTTGTAATGCTAAAACTGTTTATAGATACTGTACATATAAGACTTGGACAATGTTTATACAGTAAATGGAGAGCTTGGATGTTCTTCTTTGTGCCTGCTTCTTGTCAAGGAACATATCAACAATGTATTTGTCAGTGAAGTGGATGACTATTACACACCTTAGGGTCTGAAAACTCGTTGGTATGAATGAAAAAATGCAGTACTAATTAATCAATCTGGAAATTCTATTCTTTAAGGCCAAAAGAACTTAATATATTTCTGGAGTGACTTTTTTCAAACTCGGTAAAAGTGTGACTTAAAACTGAACGATGGGAAGTCTTTTGCCATATTGGGTGCTGCACTTGATGGTTCGTATGGGGGAGGTGTGCATGTACATATATATACTGGTTTCATGGAGTAGGGAAGTTGGGAGATTGGCAGCACACCTTCTCCTAGGAGATGGGCCCTGCCCTCGGTGCAGACGGTGACCACTGGGTGTCACCATCGCCCAGCTCGCATCGGAGCTGGTTCGGGCTCCCCGTGTTGTTTCACTCAATCCATTGGAGCGACAGCGGAGCTTCGGAGCGGGTTTGCATTTCGGGTCCCCGAGCAGCCTCCTGCAGCCGGTTGCAGCAGTTATACAGCTCACCTTGATCATGTGGATTAGTGCATTCAGCTTTCCCTTGACAGGGAAAAATGCTATTTCTTGTATGTTGCCTTTGTGAAACTGTGGTTGCATCTGGAGATGCAGTATTTTGGGAGAGACAGCATATTGTACTTTATCTGGGCTTGTGCTGAATTTTTGAGTTAATTGGACAGCTTTCACGCAGCACTGGAGTTTTGTGGTCTAAAGTTACTGGAAAGTTGTGTGAGTGTATGCAAAACATTGTATATAGGATTCCTTAAACTTAGAATCATAGAGTAATTCAGGTTGGAAGGAACATCGGGAAGTTTTTGGTCCAACATCCCACTCAAACCAGGGTTAATTATGGGGGCAACTCAGGTTAATCAGGGCTTTATTCAGTCAAGCTTTGTGCAGACTCAATCCTTGGAGGTTTTCAATCTCCCTCTTGGCAACCTGTTCCACTGCTTGTGTCCTCATGGTGAAAAGTTGTGGGTTTTCTTTCTTATATAGAGTTGGGACCTCTCGTTTCAATTTATGTCTATTGTCTCTTTTCACTGTCAACATGAGGAGGCTGCCTCTGTCTTCTTGGTTGCCACCTTGTAGTTATTGGAAAGCTGTCAGTAAATCCTCTCAAAGCCTTCTCTTCTCCAGACTGAACAAGCTGTTCCCTTAGCTGCTTCTCACAGGGCATGTCTCCCTGACCATCTTGGCAGCCCTCTGCTGAACTCACTCCAGTTTATCAGTGTCTTTCCTGGACTGGGGGCCCAGAACTGGATGCAGTATTCTAAATTTGGTCCAACGAGTGCTGATTAGAGAGGGATAATCACATTCCTCAGACTACTGGCTACGCTACTGTTAATGCAGCCAAGGATACTGTAGGCCTTCTTTGCTGCCAAGGCATACTCCTGGCTCAGGGCTAGTTTGCTGAACATGCACCAAGACTCCCAGGTTCTTTTACATAGAGCTGCTCCCCAGCCTGTATCATTGCAAGGGATTATTCCTTTCCAAGACTTTGCATGTGTTGTTAAATTTCGTATGGTTCCTGTCAGCCTGTTCCTTTTGTCTGTTTAGGTATCTTTGCGTGGCAGCTCTGCCCTCAAGCATATTGACAGTTCCATCCAATTTGGTATCATCTGAAAACTTCATAAGCATGTATTTTTATCATCAAGTCACTGCCAAAGACAACAGAAAAAAGCAGGTTCCACGATTGGCCCCTATGGTACTTCATTTTTACTGGCCTCCAGATAAAGTGCAACATGTTTACTACCTTCTGAGCTCGATCATCTAACCAGTTTTTTCCTTATCTAATTGTCCATCCAACCAGACTGTCTTTTTTTTGCAATGATTTGCTTCTCTCTGTTTCTCAGGGACCTCCCCTGGTCACCATGACTTTTCAAAGATGGTATAGAGTGGTCTTATGAGTGCATTTGCCAGTTCTATTAATGTTCTTGAATGCAGTCCATTTGGTTCTATGTGCTTGTATGTACTCAGTACTGGCAAGTAAAGCCTGATTTGATCTTTATCCACTGCTGACAATTCTTTTCTGAAAGCATTCTCTAATCAGGGGCCTGGGAGACCATCTTGGTGAAGACTGAGGCAAAGAAAGCACAGAGTCCCTCAATTTTATCTGTGTCCACACTGTTGGACTGTGCCTTTCAGCAAAGGTTCCTCATTGTCTTTGTTCAGTAGGTGAAGCTCCTTTAACATTCCTTGTTAACATTCCTCAACTCCAGCTGAGCTTTAATTTTCCTGACAACAAACCTAGATGCCCTGGCAATGTTTCTAGATAGTTTGTACCCCATCCCTTCTTCACCATCCTGTGTGAATCTCTTTTGCATTCAAAGTGTCATCAGTTCACTGTTTGAGCCAAGCTGGTCTACCAATATTTCTACATATTTCCCTAAGCATTGTGATGGACTGTTCTTGTGCTTGTAGTATTATTTTTGTATAATATAATTAATGTTATCATAATTAATAGCATCAAATTTCCTGAGCTCCTTTACCTTTTATAACTTTCTCACATGGGATTCCATGGCTGCTTATCAAGAATCTTATTCTGGGAAGAATACTTGTTTAGTTTTACAGTAACTTTATCACCAGACTTAAGTAACATAGTATGGAGAATATGAAGAGTCTCTCCAGTTTCTTCCACCAAACTAAAAGAGAAATTTTAGCCAATACAGCAAAATCAGCAGCAGCAGCAACAGAATTACAGAATTCTTTTTTGCTGTGTTTTTATTGTGGATCTAATGATCTGCAAAACTCCAAAGGGTTTAAGGTAGAGTCTTCACCTAGTATAAACTTCTGTAGGGTTTAAGAAATTAGAGTAATAATGCAACCATCCATTGTTTGAGGTGGAATTTTTATATAAATTCCATCAAAACACTGTGAGTATTTTGATATAGTTATTTTTTATTTTGCAGATGTAATCAATATCTAGATAAGTTCCCTGATATGATTTTATTGTTGAAATTTTGAAATCTAAATTAACGTGAACTACTAATTTTCTTAATTTATTCCTATAACATAACTAGAAAAAAACACATTAGAGTTGCTTTAAAGGCACAGCTCCTGCTCTGTTAGGAGCATTTGTATTTTGTACCATTTCCTATATAAATTTTGTCCAACTCTTCTACCCAGGTAAATGAAGCCCTAGCTGACATCTGCTGCTTTGTGTCTGAGAATGGAATTACTACTGCTCTCTTTCTATAGCTCTAAATTAAAAAATTTAGATAACTGTTCGGTTCTTATCAAGTTCGAAGACATCTTATAAATCCATAACAAAGAAAAAAGGCTGTGATCTCCACCCCACCCCGTGATCACTAGGTGTTTGCGATCTGTTGTAAGATATTTGTTCCTACTACCTAGGTCAGATAGCTATATATTTATCATCCCTATTTTACCTCTGTTGAAGTTGAAATGAATGAATTAAAATGTTGACCTTAGTGTAATAGAATATTTATATATTCTTTTCTGTTCTTGGAATAGGCTTGAGGAGTCTGTTCTGCTTTTTATCAGGTTTTGAGTATTGTCCATTTTCCTCAACTTTTTTTTCTTCTTTATGCTACTTTAGTCTTTTCCACAAAAGATCTATTTCTAGAAAATAAATAAAAGTGCTCTTCATCATATTAATTTTTCATACTAAGGCCTCAGTTCTGTAAGAAGAGTTCTTGCCAATGCCATTTAGATCTTTGGTAAGGAGAGGAGGTTGTTTAAGTGTAATCTCAGTAGGAACCAAATAGACAAAGCATGCTCTTAGTTTCTTATAAATTAGTTACCTCTACATAAAAAAATATGGTTTGCTAAGGAAAAGGAGGTGGAAATAGTCAGAGCTGGGACTGAGATGATATAAGGTGAGAAGGGTTCAAGTGGACACAAGATCTGAGAGTATTTTTAGTAGAAGCAACCAGTGACAGAAGATATGATTTGTCTGATGCCTAGTTAACAGGTAGAGTTTTACATTGTACTATTTTTTTAAACTCCCTTTAGAAACACTGGTTCAAATAAGGCATCTTTAGCATATGATTCATTTTATCTACTTGTAGACATCTGTTTTTCTCTAGCTGCAAGATAGGTGAGCTGAATCCCACCTGAAATGTCTACTCTTTTAGTGCTGGTTAAAGCTGAAACAGTTAAGTTATTCCTTCTGTCAGTTGATCTAAAATGTTTGTGAATTTTTTAATTGAAAAAAAAAAGTTAATTCGACATTGTAAAACTAAGCATTTAGTGGCTGCTAGTGAAGTCTTAGTTCAGTGGCCTGAGATGTTCACATTAACATAGTCTTTAATTGTGCAATCACATACTTTTCCCTCATCCACCCACCCGGCAGTCCTGGCTGTTGTGGATAAGAAAAAAGAGTGTAAATTTAGACTGTGTAATGGAAGAAGGTAGTGTTTGACCCTTTCCAGCTGGTGAGGCAAATGAAGAATAGCGATGATCTTAATTAACTGTGCAGGTGCCCAGTGCTAGTTATATAATAATAGTTTTTCTTCCAGCATACGTACATGTATATATATATATATTAAATGTGTGGAAATGATAAGATGTAGATAAGGTCAATATATCTGTAGACAGAAAGAATTGAACCTAGTTTTCACAGGAAATTTCGGTCAATCCTTTCACCTGCTTGTTTGTCTTGGAGTTCTAGGTTCAGCGCAGTATTTATGGAACAGATACTCCTCATTTAATACAATACTTTTCTCTTTTGAGGATATTATTTTGAAAAGTGCAAGTTTAGGATTGAGGAAAATAGAGCAGTTTGGCAAGAAGCATCAGGAGACTTGGCTACAATTCCTATGTGCACCTCTGAAACACAACTCTTCTTCAACAGTGCTTTCTTCTTACCTCTGGACAGCTTGTAGTGGATTTTATTTTCCTCCCTTTGAACTTTTCATTCTTTTGTGGTTAAATTGAATTGTGGGGTTTGGAGCAGTGGTGCAACAGCATCTATTTTATTTTTTTTTTTAAACTATCCTTTCTAAGATCTGGATGGGTCTTGACTTGTGGACAGAGAGACTTGACATAGTGACTTTTCTTTTGGCCAAGTGCTTACATTGTGCCTAAATTTCTGCAAAGCGTAAATTTTTCTGCTTAATGAAGCCTGCAAATCTGATGTGAATTGAATAATCTTTAATCTGTAAAAGTGTGGAATTGCTGAGAATTGTGGGGAAATACTTGGATTTTAACCAGAAAAAAAACAAAAAAAAAAAGAGAAGTTTCATGTTAACTTCAGGTTTTCTAAGTTATTTGCAGGAGTCTTGTTCAGCCAGAATAAGCCAAAACAGTAAAGTCCCTGGCTCAGTTCCCTCCATGTATTTTAACTGGAAACAATATAAACAAACTATTTTTCCTCTGACTCAATTCTTATTCTTACCTAGTTCTGCCCAATTATTTTATATTTTATATGAATGTAGACATGCAGAGTTTCATGTGGTGGAGGTTCTCCCAACTAGAATTCTAAAATTCATCTTCAGAATTTAATGTTTGCAAAATATATCTTTCTTTGAATTTGCAAAGTAATCTTTTAGGGTAATTCAGCAGGAGTGTGAAGGACAGCAGTAAGCATAGAGGAAGTCGAAAATAAGTCATCAAGTCACTCTTGGCTGTGTGACCTGGAGTAATAAAGCCATTGCTTTGGGTTTTTGACAGAACTGTGATTTGCAGTGTTATAGATGTATCTAAGAATTCTATTGTAAGTGCCAGTAGCAGCTCAAGAGTTCAAGGTCTGTGAGTAAATATGGAGTTGTTTTGTACTGTCCATAGTATGGTTAAATCTGTGGTGTCTGAGCTATATTGATGTTAGGTTACAGTCCCCATGCTGCATTTCTGCTTTGATCTGGATTATAAACCTAACTAATCAAAAAAAAAAAAAGCTTTTGGGAAGAGATACGTTCTGATGCAGGAGAGTTGAGTGGTTCTTGTAACACCTTATTTTCTTTGCCCAAGCTCAAGCAATGATAAAACATACTTAATGTTTTGTGTAGATAATGGGCAAAATTATTAAGCTTTTAACTCAGGGGGGTTTATTCTGTCTTTCACAAAGTCTTAATTAGTTAAGACACATTTGCTGAAGAAAGAGATTATCAGTGTGCACCTTTATAGCAAACAGTGATGTTCACGTGGTCTAATTGCTATCTATTTAAATAGAATTGAAAGCAAATTGGAATTTTGAAGCACCTTCACAAAGCACAAAGGTCTCAGAAATTTAATAGGGTATTAAACGGGAATGCATCTTTGAGTAAAAAGTGTTGTTTACTCTTAACAGTTTATGAGCAAAACAGTAACTGTAGGTTTAAAGAATGTACTTTTCTTTGAACTTTTAAGGTGAAGTTAGTTTTGTGTTGCAGCTCGAAGTATTATTAAATGCTGAATTCATTACCTTTCCTTATAATCTTTGGGTTTTTTTATTTTTTAGCAAACTATTATGTTGGACAATACTTCTACACTGCTGTTTGATTTAAAAGATCAAAGCTGCTCTCTTTGATTAACTGTGAAGACTGGCTATGTTCAACATTAATAGGTATACTAAAGTGTTGCCAAGATTAATGTGGAGATGACCCTGTGCCTATTTTCAGAATCGCAGGGGGGCGAATTCTGTCAACAGTGAAGATGCATTTGATAAAAGGCCGAAGCAATGGGGATCCTTTCTGTCAGGCAGTAGAGGAAGCTGTACAAGATTTGGATTTGAAGATTAAAAATATTATCGATTCACAACAGGAAATCTTGACTGCTAGCACTACTGGAGTCAGTCCAACACGGGTAATGGGACTTCTTTTGTTCTTTTTACTATTTAGCTTTTATAAGAAAGCAAATGTCTTTCGCCTGTTTTGTTCTTTTTCATTTTTAAAGGAATATCTATAGTCTTTTCTTAACAGTACAGAGTAGTGTCATTTCCTCTACACTGTGGTTTTAAACTTGTTAAAAGACTTACACTTCAGGATTACACTGCGGATTTGCTTAAACTAAATTTCTTACCTCAAAATTGTAAATAAAATACTCTCCAAAACTTAATTTATTTGTGCAGTTATTATAAATGTAAATACTTAGATGTGTTGGGTTTGCCACTAATTGAAAGGCAGTAAATCTCTAACAAGTTTCCAAACAAAAGAATCTCATGAAAGTAGAATTAAGATTTGAGAACATATATCAGTAATTTTTGATTAAAATACACAGGTTTAATTAGTTCAGCATCAAGTATTTCAAAGTGTTTCATATTTAAAATAAGGTTAAATATGAAAAAGGTCTAAAACGGTGAAATGTGGAGCGGGAGTGGAATAAAAACCTCAAGCATTTAATGTATAAGTTTTTCTCGTTTGGTGTTTCACGACACTGATGAAAGTATTAATGCTTTTAATCATTTTAGTAATGGAAGTAATCAGGATATTTAAAATTCTGTAAGACAAGTATAGAGAGCACAATAAAGGACTCTGGGAAGAATGGGTGGAGGGGTCCTATTCTGATTAATTGGTGATAAATTACATTAATTTGAAAAAGTCAAGTCTGTTTTGCCCATGATGGCAATTGGTAAGTGAATAACTTGTCCTCATCTCCACCCCTTGAGTTTTTTTTCACGATGTTTTCCTGTTTTGTTTAGGAGGAGGAAGGATAGAGCAACTTGGCGAGCAACTGGCAGCTAGTCAGGGTCAACCCACCACAGTCCTTTCTGGTGCCCAGTGTGGGCCTGAGGAATTAGAGATAAGGACAGTAGTTGAGAGAGGTAATGGGCAAAATGTGGACTGAACACTGATAGAGAGCAGTGTAAATGTGAGGAATTTTTTTGTGTGTAATTGTGAAGGGATGAGGGGTAGAGTGTTTGTAAATTGTTTCCCTTTGTCAGTGTCGTGTTTATGTTATTTTGGTTTTGGTGTAGGAAATTCTTTTTGTTGATGTGAATGAAGTCTTGTGAAGATTTGTGATGAAGGTATATCTTAATGATTATTCTTAAACGTGATTCATAGAGACGAGGGGTGGAAAAGGGAGATTAGACAAATGTTAAGAGGGTGATATCAATGGCATATTTTAGTGGAGCTTGGTGTGGAAGAACATTTTACTAAACATATAGAGCAGTAGGTTACATTTTGTAATGAAAAAAGAAAGCAAAATTGAAAAAGTCCCATAAGATTTCCAAATTAATTAGAGTTCTATTAAAAAAATAGAGCATCTGTACTGTTCCATAAGGATCTCAGGACAGCAAAGATTAACACTTTGTGCTGACTTTTACATAGAACTTGGGTTTTTTGTTTTGATTTTCAGTTAATAAAGAAACCCCCAAACCCCGATGCTCTATTTTTTCAGGAAAAATTATTATATTCAGAGTAAGTTCTGGTTTTGATACGATGTTATGTTTTTTCATATGTAAGAGATTGAATTATTTCTTTGAGTGCAAATTTAAAATATGATCTTAACTGCAGAGGTGAAAATTATGCCTCCACTAGCTCCTGGGAAGGCTGCTTCCTCATAAAATGTACCTGAAAAGAGTTACTTTGTTAAAAAAATGTTTGCTTTTCTCCTGGCAGTGGCAGTTTTCTTCCATCATTGCTCAGTTTTCCTGCAAATACCTGTTTTATAAGAATCTAGAGCTCCAGGAAAAGTTATTACTTTATGCAGCAGGAAACAGTACTTCATGTTGAAGCCTGCACGAGTGGCTAATAGGAATTATGATTAATTTCTTCCTAAAAAAATTACTACTGTAAATGGAATCTGGCTGGTGTTTCTGGAACTAGCTAGAATAATCTGAAGTAGCCAATGGTCATTACCCTTGAAAGACTGAGCAACTATTTTATTTAAAAAATAATTTGATTCGTGATTTTAAGCTTACTTATTAACAAGGCTTTTTTATTAAAGGGATTATTGTCTTACCCAGAGTTCTTATTGTGCCTTGGACAATAGGATTTTTGCCCATGGTTAGCTCAATGAGGCACCGTTGTTGTAGTACTTGAGATTTCTGAAGGTTATTTTTTTGGTAGTTAGGTGGTCATGTTATTTTCTAAAGATTATTTTTTTCCTTTGTGTATTATCAGTCAAAATTATTCCAAATTTGTGCTTTTGTCATTAAGACAAGTTTACCATGACACATGTGACATTCAATAAAAATCTATGTTGTGGTGATGTAATGACTGAAGAGGTTCAGAATAAATTTTGAGGAAATTAAACAGTACTGAAATAGGCCAATTCTGTAAAGCCAAGTAACAACCATTTCTGTAATTGCTATTTCTAGCTATTGATTATAACTTATAGTAGCTGACTGACATGTGTTGCTATGGTTTCTTGAAAGCTACATACACTAATTGATGTAATCAAATACAGAGAGAAATAGAATTTTATCTTTTCAAGACTGTGTTTAAAAGCAGTTAACTGATTAGATAAATGCAGTTCACTGCTTGTCTTGTCCTTCAGAGTATAGTCAGAGTATGCAGTGTTGCTGTGTATTAGTAAATAAGAAAGCCTATAGTTTTTTAAAAACTACTACTGTGTACTGAGCCCTCAATTTCTCTGTGGAATTCCTAGTACCTTTAAAGAAAAATATAGCAAACTTGCAATTCTTAGTCCCATAGTGGCTATGGATTTCTCCATCTGTACTGCTGACTGTTGCATTGAGCACTTCCAGATGTGGATTATTATTTTCTTTAAGGAATTCTTTATTCTTGTAGAAAATCATGAGGAATTCACCCCGTTTCAAACAACAGGAAATAGTGCCAAAGTACCGCTGTTGTCAAATCTTGATGGAAATCTCACTTTTAACCAACTGCTTTAGCAGATTCTGTTGGTCAGAGGGGTTGGGCTTCACCAGAATGTTTTTGTGTACCAGAAAATGGTGTGTTAAGTTGCACTGCAGTTTCATCATGGATTTGTATATTTTTCTGTGTAACTTGCTCATCAGTGTGTACTTGTACCTGGTAGTGATCTAAACTCTACTAATTCCTTGGGATAAGAAAAACTTTCCCATGTAGAGAGGTTTGCCATGTTTACTGCAAAAGGGAAGGAGGGAGTTCTCACACCTTGTGCTGATGTGGGTTGCTTTTGGAGGTGATATTGGTCTGACTTCTTGACCTTTCCTGTTTTGTGTTCCTTCTTATTTACTTTCAGCCAAAATTGCATTCCATAAATCATGGCACTGCATATTGTGGCAGAGATACTGTAAAGGTCTTACTAGTTCTTCTGGATGAAGAATCTGTCCATCCTCCTACCCAGAACAAAGCGGATCTGTTATACGACAATGAAAGCTTAAATTTGTTTGGAATCACCTCTGTTTTGACACTCTTCAGGTGAGTATTAAAAGGTCTTTTGGATTTGTGTTGTGCTAGTTTGTTTGGGTTTTTTTTAAAGATCTAATACTGAGTGTCTAACAAAGCGTTGATGTTACTTACACAAGGCAAATGACCAAAGTGCAGTCTGCTGTGAGATTAGGTGTAAAGGAAAAGCATTTTTAGAACAGTCTTGAGTTTTCAAAAGTATTCTGCCTCCTAATTTGTATATTCTGTAACTTCAGGATACTATTGTAGCATGGACTTTGAGTACATTTCTGGGCTGCACAAACCCCATGAAGATAATCCTTTGCAGCACATTCCAAATACTCATCTCTTTAGTTTGAACATCTAGGTTGAAATATGGGCTGTCCAGTGACAGATTAATATTTAATTTCAAGATACCTAAATTGGAAGATGGAAGATCTTAAAAGTTGAAGAATTGAAGAGTTCCACTAGATTTATTGTTCAACCTCTTTTATGAAACGGAAGGAGCAAGCACATTCTAGTAAAACTTTAAAAGAAATTTTTGCTATTAAAAGTTCTAAATAAACCTATAATCATTTTAATATAAAAGTTTGTAACAACACACTATGGAATATTTCTTTCACTTCTCAAATACTTGTGGATAGCTGTAGCTATATGTTCTTATTTCATTATGTAACAAGCTTGAAATAACCCTGATTTCAGTTTTTTATTTTTCCATTGCTTCAGATTCAGGTTAATGCTCTATGTGAATAGAATCAAGGCCCACATGAATTCTTCTGAAACAAACACTGCTATTCAGACCTAGAAACTTGACTTTTTTTTTTTTTTTTTAAAGCAACTCTCCAAATTAAAATAGACTTTAAATCATTTATTCCTGAAGAAGATTGCCCACTGAGTTCTTTAGTTTCACTCACCTCACTTAATTTTTCAGCTGAACTAATTTTCTTGAATATTCCCCAAAAGGATAAGACATTTGTTTGACTTCAAATCTTCTTGGTGTAGGTGCAAGCAGGTACTGCTATCTGGGAATTTATATAATAATCTAGACAATTCTGGTGTTTTCCTTAGTAATTCCTATTGGTCAATTTGGTTTAGATTTTATGTTCCAATATATAACTTTTTAAATATTTATCTATGTGTTTCCATATACAAATTGGATTTAGGATTAATTTGCTCTAAGAATTGAAATTATGATCCTAAATAATTATTTTAGGAATAAAAAATGAAACTTGCAAACAACACCTATTGTCAATTTTTATCAAATCTTTGTGTTCTTCATCTAGCAGCTGTAAGGTTCCAACTGTTTTATGAATACTGAACACTTCAATATTCCACTGGATAACATCTAAGGTGTCACTCTGATTTGTGCCCATGTGCAGGCACCTCTACAGTACACTTTTTTGTTAATGCCTATGTCTCAAGTATTTGATCAAGAGTGTTTGCAGCTTTTTTTGTCAATCTGTTACTAGTAGTAAATCTGGAACACTTTACCCCATCTGTGGAAGTATCTTTGGTAATAGACATCACCACAGTTTTCAGATTCTTGATAGTCTGATCTCGTGCATCAGATGGTTGGTCACTTCATATGATAGTTTTTGGTTTATGTTTTTCAATCACATAGTAGTTATTTTGAGATTTTTCAAAATGCTTTTTTTTTTATTTCTAGAGATTTCATTACTCAAGAATCTCAGAATATATTTAATATATTGTGAGT
Source organism: Manacus vitellinus (assembly GCF_001715985.3). Lineage (NCBI taxonomy): Eukaryota > Metazoa > Chordata > Aves > Passeriformes > Pipridae > Manacus > Manacus vitellinus. Next base: position 11,601,875 of record NW_021940682.1, read on the forward strand.
AGTTTTGTCTGGATTCTGGTTGGAGAGAGCACTGTTACTTTTCAGGTGAAGACTAAGATTATATGAGAGCATCTTTTTTCTCAAAACATAAGCATTGCAGGAAGGTTTTTCTTTGTTTTACTCTTAAAAAACTTCTAGATGGATTGGGTAGACTTATCTCTCTGCACTGAAATCTTGAAAAAAGCTGCTACTGAGAAGCAGCTACTCTGTTGTTTAATATTTCACAGACTTTAATTAAAAATATTTTCATCATAATTTGTGAAATGCATGCTTATTTGGAAACCGAAAATATAAACCCTGCAATACATCCCTTTGTTTTAGAACGTTCTAAACCAAGCTGAAGTTTTTCTTACTTAATCTGCCCTTTAGTATATCCTTCACATATTTTCCTTCTGCAAGCACCTCATTCCAATCTACTGGAAAGTATTCTCCTTAGTTATCATTATGGAAGTTCAAATAAAATTCTCTTGCTATTTTTTTTGTATTTTGAAGCTATATGTAAAGCAGAAGTGTGCTATTTTGACCATAGCATTTTAAATTTTTTTTAAGCAAATATAAAAATGTAGTGATTATATTGAAATCAAAGTAAGGAGATTCTGATGTAATTAATGATATTATTTATGTTTTAGAGTTAAGTTTTACATGACCATGGATTAAATATTTTCATAACTTTTTGCAATAAAGGTTCTCTCTTTCTGGTTTTTGCAAGTTCAACAGGTATTCAGCATTTGAGGCACCTTTGTGTTTGCTGCTGATTTTTGTATCCTTCCCAACATCTTTCTGTCCTACTAATGTTAAAACCAGTAATTACTTCATGCTCATTTATTTTCTTGTTTTTTTAAAAATTTCCTTCTGTTTAAAGAATACCCATGTTGATGTGGTGTTCTAAACAAAGAATCTCTTGAAAACCCATTTCTGTGGGCACTGACAGGAAGCTAACCTATCCATGCACTGCAGAAGCAGTGATGATTTAATCAGTCGCTTGTCTGGAGGAGACATCAGTTATGAGAAAAAACAAGATGCTGAGAATTTTTTTCATGGGTTACAGAGAGGATTCATGAACCAGAACAATAGCATGGACATTATCATGATGAAGCTGCATCTATTGGTAATTATTAGCAGAACCATTGCAAGGCCATGCAAAAGTTCTTCGCAACAGACAAGTAGAAATAAACAAATAAAGAAGTTTTATTTATGAAAAAATTGAATAAAATTAGCTAAATAAATAAAATAAATAATTAATTATTGTGGAAAAACCTGTCCTTGTACACACACTGGTCTGCCATGGGCTTACACAGGGAACTAATTATTTACAAATGCACAGATCAGTTCTTATTTCAAGACCAAAACTTCCCCTTTATATGCATCAATAATTTTTTGCATTATATATGCATCAAATATTTTCATTGATATAACTATTTACTTACTGCACTGAAGAGGGTGGAAACATTTTGTATATTTCTGTTGAAAAATCTATAAATATGAGGCAAATTATATTGAATATCAACCAGATGCTTTTGAAGGGGGTGTAAATAGAATGGTGGCTTGGAAACTCATCACCAGCATGACATATAATAATAATACTGTGGCTACAGAACCACAATATTTTAAACATACCAGAATGGTACCAGAAATTGGAGCTGTAGGTTTGGTTTCATTATGCTCTCTTCAGTTGTCACAGTACATGTGGTTACTAAGGAAGGTACTTGCCTTCCTCTTCCTGAGGTACTTGGTATGGTAACAATTTTTCTTAACTAATTGCTTACATGTTCTAAATACTTCTTATCTCTTTTTAATGTAGATCTCCGGCACAATCCAATGGATCTTCTCCAAAACCTCTTAGACAACGTATTCAGAAATCTATGAAGGAAAAAGTATTTAAGGTACTGTGTAGAAATTGCTACGCAAATATAAAGGCACTAAAATAATAGTGGTAAAATAAAAATAACAGTGTTAAAATATTCAAATACCTGGCTGAAATGTATCTCATTGCTAAAGAAATGTCATTGTGATTAGCTTGTGGTAATTGGCCCAACTCGAACAGTATTGTAATATGAATGGAAATATCTAAGACTCCAGAAGAGAAAGGCTTTAAACTTAAAAGCACTTCCTAATGAAGATTTCTTAATGGAGCTATACTGGATTAATCTTTATCACTTCATTTACCCATCTGTGTGTTTCAGGACCATAGCAATAAAACAAGCTATTGGAAAACAGAGGTAAAACTGAACATAAGCACCTGATTTCAGTTCTGATAACACAGGCATTGTGGAAGTGTAATAATGACTTTTTCATTGCTTTTTTTCTCTTTTGATGCTTTTTGTTTGTACCAATCTGAGGACGTTTCCATAACATTGCTTTGTGAACAATAAAATAAAGATGTTAATGTTTGCTATTTTGTAGATGAAATGGAACGTTACAAGAATATGTTGGTATTGTGAGAGACACTATTAAAAGGAACAACTTCAATGTTTGCAAAAATTGCAGTCTTCCAGTGTACTGCATTTTACATAGTCATTTTTCTTCAGAATTGCCAAACTTGCATGTTGTGATTATGAAGGGAGGCAGAGCTTGTCTCCCGCAGTATTTCAACAGAGAGCTAAATAAAAGTAGCAACATAATATTTTTTACAAACTGACAGCGTGTAAAAACTCAAACCTAATTAGTATATAAGGGGTGTTTTAAGCCATCGGAATTAGTTCCAGAACAATGAAAAGTATCTTCCTGTCACTGGACATGAGGTAGACTTGAACACAATAGTACATATCTAAGAGGCAGAAAGACATTAAAATCAAAAGCACTATCGGTATTTCTAGCATGCATTTTAAATATGCTCCAACTTAATTCTGAGTCTTTTTTTTTGGGATTGAGGGAATGATGGGCATTTTGTACACATGTACTAATTACGATGAAATTTAGTTTGAAAGTCATAGGCAAATTATGAAAGATTGAAGCTAATAAAGAATCTTCTTTATATTAATTTTATATAAACAACACATTTAAATTGCAGCTTTACTTAATAAATAGCAAAAATGTGTTGTGGTGTTTGCATAAAATGTTGAAATAGATAATTTTCTTATCTAAATGGAGGTTTTGTAACCAGATCTATGAACAGCTGTGTTCAGTATCAAAGTGCAAAAATAATTATCTAAAGTAATTACCTGTCACGTTTGAGGCATTTGCTGGAAACATGTAATGTTTTTAACAGAAACAATCAAAAATAAGAGTTTAGAGACTGATTCATATTATGAAAATATTTTAACTTTTTTGGAAACAATTTTATTAATTTAAAAATAGATTAACTACTCTAATTTCTGTGCAAATAGTAGTTCTTTCAGAGACCTCTGAATGGTTGAATGAGTTCTACTTCAGGAGCAGGAATTGCTTGCAAAAGTTCATTATGACAGTCTGCTGTGCTGCTTTTGTGATGCCTGACTCTGATAAGGGTTCTGTGACTCCTATGATCATCATTAATTTAATACTTGTTCTAGTCTCGCTTCACTGTGATTGATGAAATAGAAGTGCCTGTTTTGTTCTATTTTGCTACATCTGGTTTTAGCCAATAATTTTTGAGATCTTTCAGTCAACTTCTAGAATTGAGTTTGATGCTTACTAGATGCCTAATATAATTGAGGAAGATTATATCAAAATATAAATTACCTTTTGTCTTATGGAAACCAAAATTCAAAGAGAACAAGTGACAGCTCTAAAGTCTGTGGTTCACACTCCTAAACTTAATTTGGCATCTTAGAAGACTGTAAAGGTTACTTAGTATTATCTTTTCTAGATTAAATTAATGATGGTGAACTCTCTTCCCTGCTTTAGCAGTGTGGCTGGTAACATGATCAACATGTTGAACTGAATAGCTGCTTGGGGCTATACAAGTCATATCTTAGAGCAACACTGAGGCTGCTTAACTGCCTCTAGTAATCACAATCAGTCTTCTTTATGGCTTTCTTCTATTGTATCCTGTTGTACCAGTGAGACCATGTACAACATGGAGCTGAGGCCAAATATCTCAAGATGTTTTTCCATTTAAAAAAGTGAAAATAAAATCATGCAGGTCAGAGTGTAAATATTCCTCGGTTATACCCTCAGCGTGGGGTCCTCTTACTCAAGGTAAGATGTCTGAGTGTTTCACATTATCTTTGCAATTCTCTTTTCTGTGTATTGGCCAAACATTGGCATCTAAATACACTGTATTCCTGTGAAGTAGGGAATTATTCTTCTGGTATTCCTCTGCTCACCTTAGTCTTGCTTCTCCTTCCAGCCAACTAAAATGGCTGTTACCAAAAAAATAGTCACTTTTGTAACTAAAACTTGCACAGTTCTCAACCATTCATATTTGATCTCCATCCTCTCACATAAAATCCTATTTTCTTTCTTGAAATGTTGATCTTCCATTTTGTCTTTTTCTGGTTATTTCTCTCTACCTTTCTAACAATTTCTACAGTTTCTTTTGCATGTTTCTACTCCTTCCTTTTCTTTCTTTTTATATGAAGACATTTTTAGGTCCCTGTCTTTCTCTTCATTTCTTTCTCTGTACCTTCTTTGTGGCTGAATACATCTGAATACAAATGGAACTTCAGCTATCAACAGTTCACACACCTACAACTGACCTTATGTCAAAACTGACATCTTTTCTTAGTTCTATACCATCTTGTGGATACCCAGCTCTTGATCTTGAGGTGATATGTCTGTCTTTCCTGGTATATTTAACACTGAAGATGGTATCGTACATGTTGTATTTCTACTCCATAACACCTCTGGGATATGTTTTTCTTTATCTATATGTCTAGTCAACTGTAATTTATTAAGTACTCATTTTACTTTCTAGGATGCTGCTGTGTATTTTTCTTGGACTTGATAGTTGTGGCTTTGGCCTACTTTTCTTCACTGAGATTGCCATATAAAAAGTTGTAATCAAAGTGATTAGACACTAGATGCCATTCTACTGTTTGTATCTCAGTCTGTTCCTTTATGTTGTGGTACATATAAACCTACTTTTTTTTAACCTCTCCAAATCCATTGATTATTTCTGATTTGCTGCTTTGAGGTATCTGTTCTTGCTTACATTCAACCTGTGATACCAGTATTCATTGTTCATTTGTTAATTTTCAGATGAGCCCTTTTAGCTGTCTTTTATACTGTTTCTTATGGCTGAAGGGATTTCCTGTGGTGATCTGCAGAACTCATTATACTCCTTTAAAACCTTTTTCAGTACCTTTAAATCAACCTCTCCCCAAACCTTAGCAGTGTTTTGTGTTGAGATGGATGCCCATTACAATGACTAATTTCAGTTCCTTTCTCTGTGAATCCATATATTTCTTGTCTTGGATTGTATTGTCTCTTGGTAGAAATAAATTTTGCTATGTCCTTACTGTACAGCACATAGCACAAAGAATTCCTTTTCTATGACCATAGATCTCAAGTCCTGTAGTAATATGTACCACCTTCATACACTGAGTATCAGTCTTCATTATTATTCCATGCAACCATTTTGAAATGGGTACAGGTTGCTTGTAAAAGTCACAGTTCGTTATGCAGAACGCACTCATGTTAGCAATCAATTCAGAAGAGATACCAGACATTTGTTTTTTGGATAAGAGAATAGCAGTATGATGTTTCTTTTCAATATCTGTGATTCTTCAGAGGAGTTTTTTTTGCTGTATGTGTGATGGTAGCTTTAGTTACAAAAGATTGCCCTAAGGACCTTTTTACCATGCTGACACTGATAGGTGTTCGATGGTTAGTCTGTAATACAAATTGAGATCTCTCATTAGAACTTGTCCCACAAAAGTTTCCTTTTCCATGATATTTGAGAGAAGAAAAACACACTAGTGGTGATTAGTTTGCTTGTATGCTGAGTCCCATCAATATGTATGTGTTGAATAAAGAAATTTTGGACAATCTAGAAAGTAAAAAGAGAAACACCTAAACTAAAAATAAATTTAAAGAAAAAGTGAGAGAGAAAATCGTTATGCCCTCTCTTTCTTCAAGAGGAACTGATCTCAACTTCTGTAGAATTATGTAGAGGAATGTGGATTGATAATATTTAGACCTAGGGCACACCATCATGTGTATGTGTTTTAGTATTTGAAAATATGGCCAGTGGATAAAAAAAACAGATAGTTATGAACTGGAATTGCTGTTCAAAAAAAAAATAGTCTGTGGATATTTCCATTGTGCCAAAACAAATGCCTGGCAACAGTTAGTGACAAAGAAATATTTTTGTCTTTCAATCCTCATTAAATACTGGAAGAAATGCAGAAAGATCACCTAACTATAATGGCATTTGTTAGGAAGAAAAGCTGGTGCTCTTACTCCTTGAGGAGAAAGAAGTCTGGGGAATTAGCGTGTTGCATTGTTTCATTTCCTCTAGCAGAAGTAGGTAAGAAAAATAATAAGAAACTCCTTTCAATGTCTGTCTTTGAGAGACAGTGTAGTTTCAGGTTTGTTATCTGTTGTTTAAGTGACATGTCTTCTGGTGAATGGTACTTCGTAGAAGGAATCTTTAGTACAGAAAGGTCTGTAGAACATCTATTGAGTTATGTCTTGTCAGCTGTCCTTACTACTCTTTTCTGCTTTACAGAAATATGTAGAAAACTTAATTGTACAGGGGAGAATTATTTTATCTGAAAAGGGTTCATCCAACCTTATGTTTACTTCTTTGAATCATACTTCTATTTATATGAAATGGGCAGGTACCCCGTTGTCTGACTACTTATTTGGTTGATTTCAATGGGGTTATTAAAGTCCTGCTTAGTGGTGTGAGAGGGGAATGGACAGACTGTTACAATAAGCTGCTTTGTTTTGGTTGAAGAGCAATTTAGGACAACAAAAATATTGCTTATTAAGATTTTCATCTTTCTTCTGTACTGCAAAATGTGAATGAAACTTTCGAGTTGTAGGTAAAATACTGTTCCTGAACTAAGGGGATTGGGTGAAACTGAGAACTTTAGGAGTTAAGAAGGGAAGGACAAAAGTTATTAGGCTGTGAGAATGCAGTATATAAGAGAGTAACAGATCTTTTTTTGTAAACTTAAGATTGTTTTGGCCTTTTGATACATTGCTTTAGAAATCCTGCTGCATTGTTAACACACTTACCCTGAAACAGCTGCAAGGACTTTCAGTAGTTTGGCATGTTTTTTTTCTTCATGTAACCGGAGACAACCTTTCCTATATGAGGCACTATTTCCCTCCAATTGGGAACATAACTGCAGTTTTAGTTTTAAAAAGAATTTGTGGCTTAAGAACTCTAACAAATCTTGGCATGCTTGAAGTTCATTGTAATTTTACTGTGTATAGAAATCCTTCCAACAAAAAAGCTCCACAAAGCAAAAAATCTCTGTCTGCCTTTCTCATGTGACTTTTTCATGTCTCTATAAAATGACTTAATATCTAGCTTCATGCTCTGCTCTTATTTTTCATTGCTTAGTTCTCTAAGTGCTGTTACTTGAGAGAATTGTTTTGCCTGTTTGTAATTCCAGGACAAATAAACTATGAGTTGGAAAACTGTCAACAGGAAGTTATCAAGAGTTTTCTTTATGCCCGCTATAATTGTGAACAGAAAATTCATAGCAATAGAGAAGACAATCTTTCCCAGGTAGTAGTCTCATCTGTTGTAGCAAGGAATATTTATTTCCTAAGCAGACTATAATTATGGAGAACAGAGAACACTAAGGTCACTAGTAGTTTATTAGAGGATAGAAGAGAAGGAAAAGGTTATGTTTAGCACAGTATCTGAAGAAAGATTTGGTGGCAGTTGATAAACCACATTTATATAGAAAACACCACTTTTTTTTCTACAAGGCCCCTAAATTACTTTATTTAGGATCCATAGCTGTGAGTTTTGAATACTTTCAAAAGCCAATAATGAAGTGATTTGAGATTTGTGTTCTCAAAATAGTAGCAGGTTATTTTGGGATAGCAAAAGGCTGGTACAATGTCATGCTAAAAAAAATAAAATTATACTTTTGGTACAATTAAAACCTGGGCTATTCAGGATATTTTTTATGTTTGAATAACATGATGCCTTGGTTTGGCAATGATACCATTTATTGTTTTGTTACTCTTTCCCTTGCACCCTCTTGCCTTCTTCAGCTTTCTCTTTCAACTTACCTTGAATATTTTTTTTTTTAAAGGACAAGAGTAAGGGTGGAGAAAATAAATTTTTTTATCTCTTTTTCTCATCCAAATAGTACTCCAGTTGTTTGGCTAGAAAATAAAAACATGTGTTTGTTGTTACTGATGCAGGTTTTCAAATTCTATTATGCCATTCCAGTGTATAAACCCCAAATCTCAACATTCTTAGTGATTAAATATTGGCAGTACTGTCTGTATGCAGATCCTGGAAGGAGATCTGGAATAGATTATAATCTAACTTTCAGAAATAAATAGAGCATACACCATTAATATTCCATATAAAAATGAATGTTTTATATGGGCATCTCAAACAACTGAAAAATTTCTTTAGATACAGATATCAAGGTGGGAGAATGTCCTGCTTTATCTAGTCATTAGGACTCCTGATTGACCTACTTGTGCTGAAACACTGTCTTAAATTCTATTATAGTTTCTTCCAGCTGAACAGTGATAACAGTGAACCCTTTTTTTCTTAAATGCAGCAGTATTTCTTTCTTGGTATAGGGATAACAGCAACATGCCACTTGCTTGTGAAGAGGAGAGGGGATACTAAGTCTTGAGTTCATTGTATGCCATTTGTGTGCAACTACTCAATTAGCAAACTGATCTCCCAACATTTTTCCTCTCCCAGAGCTGTGGGTCATTGGGGTGGTGCTCTTAAAGCAGTGGATTTCATGGAATTTAATATAAAAGAACTCTAAGAGCTTTTTCTGAAGCTTTTTATTTTATTCTAAGAACTTTTTCAAGCTGTTGACTGCCTTCATTATGTGTGCTTCAATCAAGTTTTAGGTTGATCTTTCTTCTTAAAAACATTCCAATGAAACTCTATTTCCTAATTCAATGTTAGACTTGTGCCTCTTTATGCTGCCTTCAGGCTGTTAAAATTTACCTATTGTTACCTCACCCAATGTAATACAGTTCTTTTTATTACTGAATATACATTCCTACACCGGTTAGAAAGTTTGATCAGTATCTGATGAAAGTGGCATAAATTGTGACTGAATTTTGGGGAAAGGGATCACTATTTTCTTTCCTTCTGTCTAAATCCGAGAATTTGAGTTGGAAGAAAATTATATCTCTAAGGGTCAAATCCGAACTGTAAGTTTTAATCATGCTTATCCTAAGAAGAAAAGTAGACTTGCATAATGCAATCTTTTTAATCAGAAAAGTGGCTATAAACCTCTTATTCAACAAATTACTCCTACTATATAGTTATATAGCAACATTTCTTCTGTAGCAGTGTTTCTTGCTTGTTCTTTTTCTTGATGTTTGAACAGTAGCACCTGTTCAGCTCAAATTTATTTGAATTCACCTGTACTGTTGTAATAGAATTATTAGCTAAAAATCCAGATTTATTGTAATTATCTACTCTGTGCTATATGTTTCAACATAATTTGTATAATCTAGTACACTTCCAAATTGAAGTGAGGGCAGATTTTGTCTTTCAGAATCTGTAGCATTTATGATCAGTTGTATAGAAATTACCACACTTGACCTGAAATTCTAAGCTGATATGAAGCTGTGACTTAAGTGTAAACTGAGAAAATTCGACCTGCAACCACTAATTCCATTATATATGGATATACTGAAAAAATTTATTTAATTTTTTGTATTTGAACCACATATTTTGATTTATTTGTGCTGTGAGACTAGGTTCCCTGCTTCTGAGACTAGGAGGTGGAAATGAGCGTGCAGAATCAAGTACAGAAGGGTTCTTCAATACTGTAGATTTCTGGCAACTTAAGCTATTATGGGTATGTTCTGGCAAACGTGGAGTTAGACATTGTCATTCAGTGTTGAAATGGCTTTATTTTGTGAGTAAATGGGAATCTGAAATAATACTTTATATTCCACTTCTAGGTATAAGTAGAGTGAAGCTTAGTTTATATTATCTATCATCCCTTTTCTGTGTTGCTTTCCTCTATGTACAGATTGGTTAAGTGGAGAGACTCATCCTGTATTTGGCACTTGTGAACTGACATCTCAAAGATGATGACCTATACGAGTGTAAAAATTGACTGGAGTAGCTATGACACTCAAAGCAGTAGTGTCTGCAACCTGTCAAAAGAAGGGGCTAACTTAAGGCAGAAAGCCTTAAGTTGAAGCTGTAACAGTTAATGTGTAACTTTCTGAAAAAGCTGAAAAAAAGATTTTTTTAAATTATTCTAGGACTTTTAATAGCATAATATGAGTATGCTTGAAAGCCCTTAACTTTGTAAATGAACACTTAATTTTTTTTTTAATGTGAGCATACTCTTTTTTGTAGTATTTTATGTGAAAAGAATGGGGAAGCTTGTTTTACTAATCTTACAGGTGTTGTTTTTTACTTTTGTAAATACTTAAAGCTAATAGCAGATTGCTATTTGCAGATGAAGCAATCTTCAATTAAATCCCAGTTTGCATGTACATATAAAAATGATTTGAGTGAAATGGGTCATCAGCATTCTCTTGAAATTCCAACCTGCAAACATCCTGCACCAAAGCAACACTTGAAAGCTGGATATGGGACAGGTAAGCTATGGTAGGATTGAATAAGAAAATGTGATAGCTAATATTTGAAATGTTATCCAAAAAGCCTTTATTAGAACTCAAGTATAACTATGTTTTCAAGAAAAAAAAAAGTCTCATTGTTCTGTGCATGCTATAATCAGTTAAATCTCTGAATTAAAATTGTGATGCTAATGCTTTGAAAATATGAATGTTTGAAAATTACGTGTTGATGTTATATTGAGGTAAAAAAACTATATGTGTACATATGTTACATAACATTTATTCTTATTTTACAAAAGTCAGCTAAGTGAAATTTGTACTTTTGCCATTAAAAGGGGTGAGAAATGTTTTAATCCACTACAAATTATATCATATATAAAATTTCTACACCCTTTAAGACTCTTTTCCAATATCTTAAAGTTATAAATCCACTTCCTTAAGTTAGTTGCTATTATATGTTTTAGAGCAATGCCATTTTGTGACAATATAGCAAATGTAATTGCAATGGCCAGCATAGCTTTGTTTAATTGATGGAACATTAGTTTTGATTAAAAAAATAACGTGACAGTCTTGGTATAAAAGGGATGTATATTCCCAGGTAACTTTTTATTTCTTCACATGTTTTTTATATTCTTACATGACAGAAGGTACAAATTCATGTCTTGATGTACCAGTGCTTGGAACTATTTCTGAAAGTCTTCACCAGACTAGAAGTTGTACAGAAATGGGAAAGCTGAGTTGTCAGCCAAGGAACAAGAACTCCAAGAATGAACAGATGGATGTGAATAATGACAAAGTAATCTGTGACAAGGAAAGTGAACCATCTTTGCAAAAAAATGCTAAAAGACTTAAGACTTCAAACAACTCTCAGAAGGAATTGGACAGCAAAATTGGGGGTAAAAGAAAACAGACCAAAACTTCAAGTAAGAATAAATTGATTGCTGGTCAGGCAAAATTAACTCAATTTTTTCGACTATAGGTTTTTGTTTTGACATACATAGTATGTTGACAGTTGTAAAATTTTGTGAGAAAAAGGGTGAAATTCATGAATTGCTTCCTTTCATACTCAAATAATTGAAAGTAGCTTATGTATAATATTAGACAACTTATTACAAGTCTGGATTATGCTGAAGTCTTTTATTTTATAATAACAATACATTGTTAGTAATTGCAGTACGTGCTTTTTGGTAATGATTTATGTATCCCTCTACAATGTGATGGGAAACTGTTTTTGGATGCGTATGTATAGCCACACTAAAACACAGTAACTTCAAATTGCATTAAATTCAAAATAAAATGTTTACTCTTCAAAGATGGTGGTGCAGATCAATAGTTTTCATGCTTGCCAACAAGGTCGATAGACTCTTCCCAGCATACACCTGAGGACTAAGGGAGGAAAAAAATAAATCTGAAGGTTTAAATCTGCAAAGAACTAGAATTCTTATGGCCTCTGAAAACATTAATTTAAAAAATGCTCCCTCCCCTGTGCACTGACTCACAACAGGCATGGAGTTTCTACATGAAATTTTATCAAATTGCTATATTGACATTGCACTATACTTTACCAGAATAAAATGATTTTTTACATAAAAATAAAATTTATTTACTGTCAAAATCTCTTCTTCCTATAGGGAATTTAGCTGAATTTTCTTCATCTGTGGTTTCTCTTTCCTGTATTGATTCAATATTTTGAATTTCAGTGTCAGCTGGAAAAGCCATGGCTCCCTTCAGTAGTTGTTTTCTACCTAAGTTGATTGGCCTGACATGATTTAAGAAATCACGTCTGGAACCCGTGTCCTGTTTTGAGGGAAAACAAGAGTAGTGGTTTATCTTTATTTACAGTCAGTTGTGTTCACATTTTATACTTTATACTTCATAGTGCAACTATTTTATGTTTCAAGATCATAGGTTAAAAGTAATGACCTGCATTACATCTTTGGCCGAAAAGGTTTAATGGGAAAGAACATAATGAAATAATGAGCCTCATGTTTGGCGAAGTTAAAAACCTGTTGCTGCATATAGGGACATGCTGAATCAAACATAAATATAGGCTTTTTCCCCCCCACAAGCTTTGGCTACATATAGTTCTGTAAAAATCAGATTTAATTCAACTGTCCAAGTTACACATTCAAAATCCTGGCACTAGATACTTACAACTGAAAATTTTTTCTTGACTATGATATGTTAAACTGGTATTTTTGTATATTTACCAGGTTGTTGCTTTAAATTATTGTACTTGTTTTCTAAAGGGGTATAAATAAATTTCCTTTTTATAATTAAGTCGAAACGTAAAACTGAACTCACCAAAAACTTCATGTTTCCATCATTCTTTTCATTGAAAACAATGCTGTCTTCAGTCATGTAATGCTTCAGCAAAGGTATAGCTCCTCTGTTCAGAGCCGTGTCTCCATTTCGGAGAGTTTTTCCTAGATTTAGTGTGGTTAGCAACATGTCTTCATCTTCCACCTCTTGCAGAGATTTTGAAACTGAGAGTAGAAAACCTTGAGAAAAAAGAGAGAGGGAGAGAATTAATATGTATGATGAGATACACATTCTTAGTTATTTAATGCTTCCATAGAAGTTCAGCAGTTCTCAAATGTTAAGAAAGCTTTTCCAGTTGTAAATTAACACATTCTCCATTTGTGCCCACTTTATATATTTCACAGGTTGAATGGAAACTACTTCAGTGGCTGATGAGTTCACCCTTTTAAAATGACTCATATTAAGGAGTAACATTTTCTATAATCCTCCTAATCCCATCTGTTGTTTAGAACTAAAACTTTGCTTTATCATGGATAATTTGTTTCTTTGTATGTTTTCAGAATAGCACAGATTAGTTCCTTTCGATGGGTCAGTATAACAAAGGTCACAGAAAAAGCGATGTCCATTTGTGTTGTTTATAAAACCTTACCTCCAGTTAAGGCAACTCAAGAAAAGGAACTAATCTACTTAAGTAAGGAAGACTGTTGTAAAGATATGATCTATCATAGCTTTTGATCAAAACTTGATTCACTAGAGTTGAAGACCTTGAAATTTAATGATAGCTTAGACTGCTACCGTGTTAGAGCTGGAATTATTAGTTTGTATTTTGATGTCCATTGTACAAGGTTGCATTATTCAGAGTTAGTCTAGAAATATTTATTAATACTTAAATAACTGTATTTGTTTTCATTTTCTTACTGAAAGTGGACCTTTCCCAGCTACAAATATAACATAGTCAAATATGCTAAGAATGTAGAAAGAAAAGTAAACTTCAGTTTTTCATTTAAAAAGTCTTTGAAATGTGTCTGTTACCCCATGGAAGGAAATGTAGAAATTTCCACATACCGTCTCTGGAGGTTGTTGGGTTTTTTTACCTTATCTGGAAGGCAAATGGGCCAGCTGAAATGTAGCTAATCTCTTAATGTCAGTGATACAAACCACCTATTCAGTGACTTGTGTGCCTCTTAGCTAGTAATTTATATTTGTTTTATCTTTTAGCTTAGTGCAGGCTATCAAACATCCTGCTATTCAAGGCAAACCACTAGGAAATTGAGCTCTGATCACTGGTTACTTGCTGGACACGCACCTACCTTGCCAAAGTAACTTCCTGATAAGAAGTATAATGGCAAAATATGTCATCCAATCTCTTTTTGCTACTTTGTATTTTTCCCTCACATTACGTGTTTGTATAGTTTTGTTCAATTAATAAAGCACTGGAGGAGTGCTTTGGAGCTGTGTTGGCAGCAAACTTTTCTTTTTATGTTCTGGTATGTATTAGGAGTTGGGGACAAAGCTCTCAACCCAGTAACTGTGTGTGTGAAACGAGCTTCTGCTTATGTGAAGCTACAGCACCCACAGGTAAGCAGCGTCTGTCACACATTGTTCACTTTTGAATTCTTCTCTCATTTGATGCAAAGAACAGTTCCAGTGAGTACAACTGGCCTGGGTTGTTTGGAAAACCCATCTGCAGTGTCTATCTAGTTGTCTATTATGAGACATAAGCCCATGTCTATGAAAGAATATAAAATCAGGGCAGACTTGTGGTATTCCCCTCAGTATACTCCAGTGCTTCTTAAACTGGTGGTTAATTTTTAAGTTTTGTTGGATATCTAAGGTGGTTCCAGTAATAATTAGTAGAACCTTCTAATTAGACTGCTAAGAAATCAATAGCATATGTCTATAAATTCAATAACTTATCTAAACTGCTCTGAGCAGGCAGAAAACTTTCATACATCTGCAGATTTGCAATGTGTGTGGCTGTGTACAGGTCTTAATAATGCCTTTGGGAATCCTAACACTCTGATGTCTACATATTTTCCTTTTCATCCTGCAATTTTCAATTTTAGTAAAAATGTATAATGTTTTAATAGATCAGCTTCTATGTTTATCATCGTTTATGAAATTGTTTTTTATTTTTAAATAGTAAATAGTAACCTAGTATTGATTCCAGAACAATAATAATTATTTTGAGAAACTCTTCTTGCTTCTATATTACATGTAGTAACAACAAAATACAAACTCTTAACATCTGAAATCTCATGTTCTATATGAGTAAATAAAATCTAGGTGATAATGTGCCTGGAATTTCTCTCATACTCATTTTAAATTCTTCTAGGAATGAGTTAAAAAACAATTGTAATACTTTCTTTTAGTCTTGTAAATAGTTTCTTTTAGTCTGTAACTGCCGTATGCAAGTGCTTGAACCTAATGCCTAGTATTGACTGAACAATAAATAAACCAGATATATATTGTATAAAGTCAGTTTTGTTTCCCCCTATTATCAGAATTGAAAAACTTTGCAATGCAAGAGAGACTATTTAAGCAACCTTAATAAATCATTTTAGTGAATTGTAAAATAGCACAAAAGTACTTGGTCGATATTAATTTGCCCAGTGGCATACTATTTCTGATTTTAAAAGGTGGTTTGGGGTTTTTTTTGTTTGTTTTATTTTTAGTTTGGATCTTTGGATTTTATACAAACAGCTGTAATTTAGTCCTTTTAGAGTGCAGTTAGAAGATATTTGACATTTGAAGAAATGCCACAAATACTGAAACTTTGGAAGACTGATTTAAAACCAAATCCAAACTCTTCATAATACTTGTTCATTCGTGTGATCCTCTAGTAGCAGAGAAGGAAATGCAGACTCTTTCTTATCCCTGCAGTGTGTAAAAACATGGAGCTATATGCATGGTGTGTATTTCCAGGCTACTAAAACATTTGGGTATTTTTAATAACAACATAACATCCTCTTCAGTTGATAAATAACTGAATATATTATATTTTTTTGTAGCAGAATGAAGAAATCTGTGGCATTTATTTTATTAAAAGATCCATTTTAGCAGTAGATTTATTAGTATACATTGTGTATTGTGTCAGAAAGGTGAAACTGTTTTAATTTCTCAGGCATAGATTTTATTTTTCTCCTGATCCTTTTTCTTGTGATATTGGACACAGTAAAAAGAATAGAATGGTAGTATAAATTGATTTGTGCATTTTAATTAGCACTGATACAAATGGAGGTAAAAATATTCCAGAAAGGATTTACAGAATCTAGCAAGCACATTTGCTAAGAAGTTGGCTACAGCCACTCGGAAGGAAGTAATGAGGTTATGAGTTGTATCTGAAAGCCTAATCCTTTCCTGGGTATTAACTGTATCAATTCTATTTGCTCATTCATTTGCTCATTTTGGAACCAGATCCTGGAACTTTCTCAAGAAAGTGGACACTTGCTTTCAGTGACCCCATGATACAGACTGTCCATCTAAATACCTAAATGTTTTAGTTCCAAAACACTCCCACCCCAAATCCAACAAGCAGATGCTAAAGTGGAGATTCTCTGTGCAATAATGGAAAGAACATACCAGCTGTTCACAGGACATATGAGAGGTAATTAGCAAACTTCATTATATTGACTGTAGGAAATTAAGACTCTTGCCTAGCACCATTTTGTTGTCCCTCCCTGCTGAATTGGTAGTCCCCTAGAATCAGCAAGTTGATTTAGCATAAAGTAGGCACAATGCTGCTTATAACAGGACAGCTTTGGACTTGTGCAGGAGCACAGCTCTAAATATTTTGAGTACTTAAAGTCATCTTCTGTGTGTGTGCCTGGTGAATGAACAAGAAAAGGGTGGGGGAGAATCCCCCACAAACTTAGATGACTTTTAGTGAATTTCTGCCCAAGATCCGGAGTAGCCATTTCAGTTCTCTGTTGAATTATTGTCTGTGTGTTTATAGAATGAAATGTTGCATTTTTTTGTGTTAGAAATTAATTTCACAGTCAGGAAAAGTTTAAAATATTTTCTGCTGTTTGTTTTGAAAGACATTTCAGAATTTCATTTGGAGGAACTGCATAGAAATGTAAATATTTCTGAAGGAATTGTACAGCAGAAGAACTGAATGATGTGTGTATAGTTCCTTCTGGCAAAGTTAATGATAGGCATGTTGGTCACCATGTCTGTTCCTCAATAATATAATGAAATGGTCTATTCTTGTAGGAATAATTTGCCAATACGCTATGTTTAGAATTAATTGAGCTGTTCCTTTTACTGTTTAAGAATAAATTAAAAACCTCTAAAACCTGTCCCCCTCTTCCCAACAAGTGATTTTCTTATTCTGAAGGACCTTTTGCAAAACAGTCCATATGTAAGTCTATTAAGGGATTTCCAATTAATCAGTACAGTGGAAAGAGGAAAAGAGGAAGGAAGATTCCTCAAGCAATATTAACTTCTTAATTAAGAAAAAAGCAGTGGTGATAGTGAATGTGCTGAGTAAAACTAGACTACTAGGCAGAAATTGAACAGCAGCATTATAAACATTGACCTGTTGGTTACAGCAGATAAATTTTTATCTGCTGTCAGCTTCACAATAAATCTGTAAGCAGAGAACCTTATTAGTGTCATAACCCAAATAATAACTTTGGACTTTAGAGTATAGATGAAATGGTTATATTATTTTTTTAAGCTTTATAAACCTCAGTTTCCCTTTAGAATACTTTTCTGTGTCTGCCAGAATCCTTTGATTTTGTGTATATCTTTTTAGACTATTTTGTTTCTCTTCATTCAAATGTACCTCATGAAAAAGCTGTATCTTTGTGGTGGTTAACCCTGACTGGACACTCGGTGCCCAGCAAAGCTGCTCAACTGCTTCAGCTGGACAAGGGAGAGGAAATATAACTTAAGGCTTGTGGGTTGAGATAAGGGCAGGGAACGATCTCTCAGCAATTAGAGTAGTGAGAAAAACAGATTCAACATGGGGGAGTTAATTTAATTTGTTCTCAATAAAATCAGATTAGGGTAATGAGAAAATAAACCCAAATCTAAAAAACACCTTCCCACCACCCCTCCTTTCTTCCCAGGCTCAACTTCACTCCCCATTTTCTTCCCCTTCCTCTCCTCCAGTAGTGTAGGGGGGATAGGGAATGGTGGGTTTAGTCTGTTCATCAAATGTTTTCTCTGCTGCTCCTCACTCCTCAGGAGTAGGAGTCGGATTCTTCTCCTGCTCCTGTGTGGTGTCTCTTCTATGGGAGATAATCCTCCACAAACTTCCCCTTCCCATGGGCTGCAGTTCTTCACAATCTGCTCCAGCATGGGTCCCTTCCATGGTGTGCAGTCCTTTGGGAACAGACAACATGGGTCCCCCGTGGGGTCACAAGTCCACCAGACCTCCATGGGCTGCAGGGGGACAACTCCTTCACCATGGTCTTTGCCACAGACTGCAGGGGAATCTCTGCTCTGGCACCTGGAGCACCTCCTCCACCTCCTTCTTCACTGAACTTGGTGGCTGCAGAGTTGTTTCTCTTAAAAGGTCTCACTCCTCTCTCCAGGGGCAATTGTGCAGGGGTTATTTGTCCCTTTCTTAAGTATGTTATCAGGGAGGCACTGCCACTGTTGCTGGTGGAGCTTGACCTTGGCCAGCAGTGGGTCTGTCTTGTAGCCAGCTGGCATTGGCTTCACTGGACACGTAGGAAGCTTCTGGCAACTTCTCACAGCAGCCACTCCTGTAGCCCCCTCTTTCCCCACTACCAAAACATGGCCATGCAAAGTCAAGTACAATTTTATATGTCTCTCTTTGCACTTGCATTCAAATTCTCTAAAAAGAGTTTGAAATATTCTGTTTTCATGTAAAAATTTGCATTTCTGAGAGAAGTCCCTAGTGGACAAAATTACTGTGGATAAGCCACTGTCAATTATTCTGAAACCAACCAACAGCAGAAACTTCTTATGAGAATAGTAAAGAGAATAAGAAAGACTGGGCCCCTTTTCTTTGCAGGCAGATTAGAGGATTTCAGCCAAGAAAAAATAAAGGAAAAAGCAGGAGGTACAACTGCAATTTTGAACTTTGAGTACAGGATATCTGGGAGAGGCTATGAAACTGGCTATCCAGTGCAAATCTGCTAACATTCCTGTGATTTCTACTCTTCATCGTTATTGTTCATATGGTTTTGATAGTGCTGAGGTGAGTCGTTTGTTTTGCATAACTAACACTAAGGCAGGAGAATTTCTTTAGAAGTATTATCTCTTGAAAGTTCTTGAGCAATGCTACTGGGACTGCTAGGGGATTAAACCTTCTAAAGGGCAGTGAATTCTGTTATTACACAATAATCATAAGACTGACCATGGCTTGCATTTGAGAGGAGCAACAGTTCTTCTCTTTGTTATTATATGAAGGAAATCTGGATAAGACAAAAGAATGTTATTACCAGTATTGTCACTGGTCTTATCCATAAATTCTACAGAGCTTGTACTTGTATTCCACACAGATCAGTACAGGTTCTCTTACTCAGCTGAATCCTCTGAGTCTATTTGCATAATGAAAGTTGACATGCTGCTCTCATGGGCTTATAAGAAGCATGAAACCAACTCTACCACAATTTCTCCTTCTCAGAGCAACTGTACAGTAAATTGGCTCTTTGTAAAAATCAAAATAATTTGCTGATTTTTTTTTTTGCCAATAATGTTAATTTTTATTTAATTCTTTTTTATTTCATTCTCTTTGAAGAAGAATTGCATTTTCATCTGAATTGTTTCTACTAATTTTTTTTTCTTATAACAGAGTATAAGCCTCAGTTGTTAAGAATCTTGTTTCTTGTGAAACAGTAACATCACATTGTGAATCCATGAAGTGCTTTTACCCTGCTTTGAATGAGGTACATTTCTGAGGTACGCTATTTTGTAAGTAATTCTTTAAATAAACACAAAAGACAGAGGTGTTTACATACAGAAAAACTCTAGTATTCTTTTCATATGGTAAGCTGAGTCACGTGCCTAAGGTGTGGTTCTGGGTTTCTCCTCCTGCATTCTGGCACAAGGAATCAGTTATTTTTAAATTCTGTATTGTGAAGTAAAATTGAAACCTACAAAGTTATTCTCTCTTTGTTTTGCCATACTGGTCCTTGACACTGGCTAGTCTACTGTTTACTCCACAAGAGATTGGACCTAGATGATATTTAAGGTCCCTTCCAACCCAAACCATTCTGTGATGTTATTCCTGCCATCCATACGGTGTTAGCACTATGGTGTACAGAACATTACAAGATTTGTGTTTTCTTGATTATTTCAATGCTTGTGATTGTTATTCAAGGTCTAGGAGTGACATTATGATTTAGTGACTATTGTATCCTTGCAACATACTTTTTTTACTGTTATCTATGCCAGTAATTTAACCAAAATGTATCTGCTTCTGTTATACCGATTACAGTCAGGTCTTTTTCATCCCAAGCATGTGAACTCTGTATATGATTGAAACATCTGTCTCACAGACTCTGAGGAAGAGTAATTGCAGTCTGTTAATCATGCAGTTTCTACTCTGTATTACCTTTGTCTGCAGATGAAACTGTGCCACCACTGATACTCAAAAGTACAGCCAGATACTTGTAAAAGTTTTCAAACGTAACTGCACAGAATGGCAGTCACACTGGAGATTCTCAGGGAAGCTGTCCAGGAGAAATCAGCTAAGTTTCTGGACAAATTAAGTACCTCTATACCAGCGTGCCTTGTAATTCCCATAAATGAGGGCTTGTTGGAGTCAGCCAAATTACTCTGGCATATGTCAACTTCTTCAGTGTTGACAATCCAGATGGGTGGATTGTTGCTATCCAGTGCTTTCTGCAAGCTTTGAACAAGTCTATAAACACTGGCGCCAGGATTAACTGTGGCAACAGTCCACTGGACAGATGAGCATAAAGGTCTACAAAGATCAATGCCACAAGGTAAAGAATTACACAAAACTTTATTTAATTAGAAGAAAAACCAACCTGCTTTTAAATTACCTTATTCTAGTTATGACGTCCTGCTGTTTTAATCAGAGATGTCTTTTATGGAAGATAACATTGCTGTAAGTGAAATATCAATCATTATTTGCATTGATATAGAACCATGAAAAATTCACCTTATCCAGAGTTGTGTATTTTATAAGACTCGGTCGGTTAGCCTAGTATATCCTTATGTTTAGCACTTGTTTTGCATACTTTGTACTTTGAATATTAAGGGTCATTTTCCCAAAAGCAATTAGCAACAGCTATGTTCTTTGATAAATGTACTGCTGCAATTACTTTTGCCAGACATTATGACTTCAACTCGGTCATTCATTTAGATGCCAAGTTTTGGTGAGAAGTATTATTTACAGCTGAAATTACTCTGTCTCTCCACTTTGGGGGATGCCGTCTGCCATGCTTGGTTGTATCCACAGTGATTCACATTCAAAGAATAATTACTTACCAACCAGTATGTCTGATTCTCTGACATGTTATCAGCATGCATCCCATATCATACTCTGTTTTCATTTTTACTGGCACTGCCTGTTATGGACATGGAGTTGTAAGTGACTTTGAAGTGAGCAAAGTAAGCAAGGGTTCCTGCCCTCTATGCTGTACATTTGGGTATGAGGCAGCTGAATACACATGATATTTCTATATGAGATCTTATTTTTTTTAAGTGGAAGTGCTACATATATGCAAAGAACAGAACCAACATCTTCAACCAGAGGACTCATTTGCTGCTTTGCATAGGTAGTGGTTCTTTTTGGATATATAGTGATTTGCCAGTGTTGTTCTACTTAGTACCTGAACATTCCTTAGCATCTACTGAACCCTTGTTTACTGTATCCCACTGCAAACCATCTAGCCCTTCAAAATAATGGGACTGTTGGGGGCGGGGAGTGGGAATCCCCACCACTGTCTTAATTGACATTATGAAGGGATGGTACAATCTGAAATCCCACCTGTGCTTTTGACAGACGTTTTTCTTGACCAAAATGTGAGACAAAGATTACATTTACCCATCACTTACCCATGCCTAATTAAAAAGATGTGGAAACTTGAGCTACTAATTTCACAGATTTCATGCATAAATACTGTTTTTTATTGAAATTTTAGCCTTTAGCTATTTTTCTGAACTGGTAAAATTGGATTCAGTTGAACTAATTTACAGTTTCTAAGATATTATTAATATGCAGTCATGGTCAAATTTGGTGGCCACTACCTGTTGGTTCAGAGTTGCCATCTATAATTGTAAACATTACTTTTAAATAAACATCTTAGGCAATTTCTGGCAAGGAAGAGTCAGGCTTTTTTATCATAAAATCTAAAAATTCCTTTCTGCTGGAAAGGCAACACAGCAGGTCACAAGCATTCCAGGAGACATCTGGAGTGAACTGATGATGCCTTCTTGACACAGGCTGACTGAGGAGCTGATGAGGTGAAGCACTCTAATGGACCTGGTACCAATAATTAGGAACTGGATGTGAAGATTGTCATGGCTTTGGCTAAAGTGGCCATAAATTGATGATGTTCAGGACCCTGAGAGAAAATAACATGGCAAATAAGATCACGATTTTGAGTTTCAGAGGAATAAACTTTGCTCTGTTTAGAGTTCTGCTTGGGACAATCCCAAATGGTTGTCCAGGGAGAGAGGAGGGGTCCGTGATTGCTGGGTCACCTCCTCTAAACTCATGACTTCCATCTGAAAGTCAAGAGAAGCTGATGAGAGGGCCTGTGTTGGTCAATAAGAAGCTTCTAAGAAAGTCATAACCATACAGGATGTGGAAGTAGGGACTTGGGAGATGAGAGAAACGCTGCCTGAGTGTGTGTGAACTGGCTTGAAAAAACAAAGACTAGATGGAATTGAAGCTGGTGAGGAGTGTGAAGGGCAAAAATGAGTTCTACAGCTCTATTGGCAGAAAAAAAGAAAGAATTTGGAAACTATGTCTGCTACTGAACAGAGAAGGACATAGAAAAGCTAGGATGCTCAGTGCAGACTTTGGAGGATTTGCCCTCAGGGATCCCATGTTCCTGAGTCCAGAGGGAGCATCTGGAGTAGTAAGAACTTTTTGGTAGAGAAGAATCAAGCTGGGGGGCCTTTAAACAAACTGGACATATGTAAGGGGGGGTGTCTCTGCTTTGAGTGGTGTGTTGGACTAGATCATAACAAGGTCCAGTCAAACCTCAACTAATTTAAAATGCTGAATTCACTTTTACGTCACAGTGGATATATGTTTGCAAAATTTAGATTTTCCTAAACATTAGTATTCTAAACATTAGTTTAACTTTTTTTCATTTCAATAGATCTATATTTAACCTGCGTTGTCTACCTGATTTATTAATTAATGGAAACATTATTAGTGGGAAATAATGAAGAACCACCTATATAGCCATATATATTCATTGGTGGAAAGTGGTAAAGAGCTTTTTTTTTCCCCACATTTAATGAATGTGCAACAAATTCATATTTATTACATTCTTTGGGGTTGTTGAGCATGAAGAGAAACAGAATTTGAAGAAAATAAAGAGAAGTTAACATGTGTGCTATAGTTCTATACTTTTTGTCAGTTTTGTACAAAGAATATGACCTACTCGACTTCTTAATCTGATTTGATTTCTGATTTATGCATAATATATAATAGTGGCTCTAAACTGGTGGCAAGATATGAAAATGTCCAGGTTAGAGGCCAAACTGTTTCATTTGCCTCCTCCTTACCTACATAAGTTGAAAGAGAAAAAAAAAATGTTTCCTACTATAATTATGATAATTTGATAGTAAATTACTGCTTAAGCTCAATTATGTATTAGTCTCTTTTTGGAACTCTCCCTGCAGCATTATTTCTGATTACATAATCTCTTGAGTATTTTTGTAGATGAAGTCATAGGTAATCTAAAAAACCAACAGTGTTTTGATGTTAGAAAAATGTGTCAATTGCAATCATCTAGATTTTTTCCTGTTGTCGAATTTTCTTTCATAAACAGGCAAACATTTCTAGAATGGTAAGGAAATTGTTTATCATCAGCATACTAAAATGGGTGCAAAAGCTAAACAGTTTCATATGACATTGATTATATTGAATAAGATCATCCCTGCAGTATTTTCCACATGATGATTGTGCAAAATCATGCTTCCGATGACTTAATTGCAGTTCTTTACATAATTTTTCATTAGAAATAGTCAAGCTCTACATTTTGCTAGGTATTGTCATTAACTTTACATATTTTTGTGAGAGCTGTAGTGCTTAATGAAAAATTGGTTTTAATTACCAAGAGAAGCTGAATAACATTTCCTTCCCATTTTAAACACTAACATCTTACTTCTTGTAATAATTTAGAGATTAAGCTCATCACATCAGTAAGCATTTTATCAACCAAAAGAGGTCACTGAAGTGAAACTTATAATTAGACTTAGACATATACCAGTTTTAGGAAACAGCAGAATTTGATCATCAGATGTTGAACTAGAATGGTGAAAATGTGGTGAAATGGTAGGGTTTATTAATATAAAAATTAATTGTTAATTATAGTTTAAAATACAAATCTAAGACATTTTTGTGGATGGTATATTCCATTCTTTATTTTGAAAAGTATGATAAATGTTGAACTAAGCCTGCAAATTAAAATGTGGCGTAAACTCTGTGTATGTGCCGAGATTTACAATAATTTGCAGACGTAGTGGGTCTCTGTCATATAGAAATTTCATGTGGGGGAGACTGAGGTCTTAGGGTCTCACAAATGTCAAATCCACGACATATGTAAGTAGGGTCATCAAATACATTCTGTATATACCATCTCCTACAGAACAATTATTTTGAGAATTAAAACTTTCTTGCATTCCTTGGTCAAAAGCAGACAGAGTATTTAATTAGTATTAGTGCAAAAGACCTTAGATGTAGAAAATGAATATAAATACAAAATACTTCTGATACTGACCAGCAATAACTTTTCATTAAAGTAAAACTATCTGTGTACATGTACACATAATAAAAAACATAGTAAATTTAGTTTTCTTCAAGTAATCTGGGACTGGAAAATGGGTCTCATTGAGATTTTTCCATTGACCTGCTTAACCAGACGATGAAATGTCTGATCTTAAATGTTGCAATGTCACAAGCTTAGAAAAAGTTGTTGTTGGCATATGACTGCAGAGAACTCAAGCTAGAGGCAGAGTACTTGGTATTTGGGGAGAATTCACAGGGAGTGTAAATATTTCTCTGTCGTGATATTTGATACTAATAACAGCAGTTACTAGTATTAGTTATTAGCTTATTGGAATCCCCAAATGCTAGGCATGTTAGTATTGACAAAGGGTGTCAAAAGGCAAATAATGCAGACAAAGGTCAGTAATAAATTTTGTAATGTTGCATCTTGTTTAAGTGTCTGGCAGTACTGGATCTTGGAGGCATCTGGCTACTTTCTTAAAAGAAGAGTGAGATATCAGATATGTATGTCAGTATTAATTGTGAGTTTGTAGGAAAGGGTTATATTTGTCTGTGACTATAAGTCATTTCTTGATGTGACCCCTGCATGCTGAACAAACAGAAGCTCTCCCTACCTACTGATAGTACCTTGTTACTTGCAGGTCTAACATCATTTTTGCAGCTGTGAAGAGGACCATGGTTCCTTTTCACCTTCACAAAAATTATAATCCTTAATTTTTCTGTAATCTCTTCTTATAAACATAGCTTGTTTTTAAATTGTATGTTCTTTCCTAAGATCCCTGGTTAGCCTGTAAATTAAAATCAAGAATGCTTATTAGCTCCAATATCAATGGAACTGTATCTCACTTAATGGCATTCTATTTGCAATACCTAGGAAAGAAATGCACTTTTTGAATTGACATTAAATAAGTTGAAAATGCAAGATAACTCTGGAAGTTCATGGAAGGTGACCTTGTGCTTTTGGGAATTGGTGAGATATCAGTTCTTTCTTTGATAGATGTCTCAGTTTAATAAGAGGTTCATATAGACACCTATGGTAAATTATGCACTTGCTGTTCTTGTAAGTTTTCCAGTTAGGAAGGAGATTTAATTTGCAAATCAATTTTAACGCCTAAAATAAAAGTAAATGCAGAAATATATTTGTTTTCTCTGTTTTGCCATATAAAGCTTGGCTCAGCAGGAAGTATGTTCTATACAGTTTTTCAAATGATGCTCAATAGTCAAAGAACTAATGAGAGACCATCCCTCTTAGGCTTTGCAGTCCCTGTATTTGGAGATGAACTGTCCAAATGGGTACTCTAAGAGCAAGAAACTGAACTACACAGTAGTTGCATAAAAATTGTGTTTTAGCATGACTGACTGCATGTGCACCCACTGAAAGATGTATCCTGTTATCAGAACAAATACCTGCATAGATGGTTAGGTTCATGTACACGTATCTGAGAGCATGACTGGAGCCCAGTATTTGTTTTTTCTTCATGTAAGCAAAAATCTTTGGAGTGAAGGGAATAGAAGCTGTGTTTTTGAATGGTAACAGTAACAATCAGAGATCTTCTGTTTTTCATCTGCTGCAGGTAGGTATGTGAGAGGTATTATATTTGATTTTGCATATATTTTTCTGGCATACAGCATACAAAAGTATGTTTCCAGATGTTATGAACCATTCATTCACTTCTGCAGCTTAATCTTTCTCTATATCTCTTATCATTTCTTCATTAGTGTAACATGCTCCACTTTTTCCTGTATAATTTATTCCTAGAGTTGGAATGCCGTCTCCGATACAGCATCCTTGCATTTTTAATAAGAAACATTGTAGCTTTAAGGTTTCATGATCTTTTCTGGCAGGGTAGTGGGTATTTTTGGTTGGTTAGTATTTGTTTTGTTTTGTGGGGGGTTTTGTTTGTTTGGGGTTTTTTTGTTTGTTTGTTTGTGTGTAATAAAACTTGTAAAGTTCTCTAAATAATGTCTCTATTTTCTCTAGTAATTTGCCATTATTCTAGCATATTTCAAATTCACTTTCAAAAATCTTAAGATATGGATTAGATTGTTTTAGCCATAGGCTAGTGAAGAAACACGGGGACATAATAGTTACCTATGTATACTGTATCTTTTTAAGTTATAAGGAACAGAGGTTACAAATAATAAGGCAATATTAGAATTATAAATTGAAATAGGTTAAAAAGGGATTTGGGGCGATAATTCTGACCAAAAAAAAGTTAGGAAATTATGGAACACATCTTATTCTTTTTTAATTCATTTGTTTACCACATAACCTATTTGCAGTCCTTGAAAATTCTCTGAGTTTGGAACATCAGGTCTTGTAAAATAATAAGACAATGAGTTATTCAGTGGTAGGAGTTTAAACTATGAATGACAAAGTTTAAAACAGGAACTGGACCTGTAGTTAACTAATAAGAGAAGCTTTGAGCTATATCTTATAACTTCATTCTTTTATTCTTGACTTCTCTGATGTGTATGGTGGTTTGGGTGAGGTAAATAAGATAACTAGAAGTTGTGTAATTTATTCATAGGGTTCATTTGTCACTTTCAGAAGTGAAATGAGTTAAGCACTAAACAGAAGAGTCAAAATAAGGTCTGTCAGAAGTATTCACAGATATACAATTATCATGTTTTAATGAGAACTCTTGCTATAGTGTGACCTTTCATGAAAAAAACATATATACACAGCCATAAAAAGAATTTTCGTTAAGAAATTATTCTGTTGAAGTGTATTTGTGCTAAGTGCTTCTGAAAGTGAGAAACTACTGGTAGCAGGAATGCTATTTATGAAAGGGGTGACAAAGAACTGCTGCAAATGAGATGGTAAATAATCACATTTACTTTGTCCTGGTTAGAGAATAAAAAGCAAAGTGGATTTATATCAACAAAGCACTTAACCCCATTTTTAAGTTATTCATGTCAATAGTATAACCAGTGATTAACTCTTGTAACTCCTGCATTTTGCAGTGGTGGTGCTGTTTAAACACTACATTTGCAATGATTACACTGTTCTATTGCCATCAAAATTCCTAAAAATGTTTTTTAATGTCACTGTATATCTGCTATTGTGTAGCTGGGGCAGGTAGTATACTACAGTAGGATTGCTGGCAACATTATAACAGGGATCTTTCCCTGTTCCACTTGATGATTTCTTACCTAATCACGGAAATTTAGTACAAAGATGGTGAATATTAGTACTTGTCACTGGCATTTAATTTTACCCTTAAAAGAAAAAAAACTACATTAGTGTAATACTATCTTACACTGATTTGAAAAAAAGTATAGTTTAGCAGAAAACTGGGGAACAATACTTCTCTCTGACGTGCAACATCCTGTTCAGTTCTTAGATTTATATCTGTCTGACTCCAGGAACTGATAGGAAGTAAGAGCATTTACACTACACATTTTACATGTGCTTCACTAGACCTAGGTAATTTATTCACCTGTAGATTTTTCACTGAGAAATGTGCGTGTGGTTTAACATTGTATCTGAATTTATTAACTAACCTTGTCTGATCTGCAAACAGGGGGAAAAAGGCACAAAATTAACATGATGCTATTCTCTTTCTACCCATGGCTCAATGGTCAGGCAATTTGTATATTGTTTGTTTTTGATGGAATATCTTTTACTTTTCACTGAGTGAAAATAGTACAGCTGATCACAGCTCCTGTTCTACCTGTCTGCAGGAGGTCTCATCCACTTGTTCTTCCTTGCCAGGTAGCTTAGAGCAGATATTCAGTATAATATTACCCACACTGATCTGCTCTTTAATGCTTATTGATAAACTCTCATTTGCCTCCACGCATAGAGGTCAACTCCACTGCCTCATCTTCCTGGCTTGTCCTTCCTAAAGAGCCTGTTTCCATCCATATCAATACTATAGATATAGTATCCATCATACCACGTCTCCATGATCATAACAAGATCATAGTCCTGTAACTGCACACAGATCTCTTAATTCCTCATGTTTATTGCCCATTCATCAGGCATTGGTGTACAGACTGATTTCCCAGAAAGGGTTTGAAGTTTTTTTCCATAGCATTGCTTTACAAGCACTTCCTTGCTTACATACAAATATTTGTTTTGATCCTGCTTAAGCTATTTTATGGTCACTTTCACTCCCAACACTTCAGGCCCTTTGCCAACTGAGTCCCTCAGTCCCTCACACAGCTGCTGGTAACTCTCTCCCTTCCCTGTGAAGATCTAAGAGCCTGAATCTCTCCTGAAAATGGGTCTTCATTTTCTGTATTGCTCAGGTGTTTTTGGAAGTTTTACAGAAGAGATGTTATACACTCACTTCTAGAAATCATGCCTGTCACATTTGTTGAATTTGTGTCTGTATCTTGAAGACTGGGGAGAGCGAAGTTCAGCATCTAAAATGCTTTCTGTGATAATTTCTAAATTGTTCGTAAACATTTAAAGCCACAGAAATTCATACATATCCTAGGTGATAGAACTCCACTTACTGATTTATGTGCCAGACACATCTGTAAATAACCTCCGTTGAGTTTCTATAGTTCAGTGTCTAATGAAAAAATCTTGATTTAGCTGCATAAGTTGCAAAGTTTATTGTCATAATACAGCCTGCAAAACAGCAATTGAACTTCCTTTGCTGTAAGCAGTGAAGTGTAAGCTTCAAAACCTTACACTAAATATTCAGTGAAATGAACTTCAAGAAATCTTGCTCATTGCAGAACTCATTGTCATCCTGTTATTTTGAAGTAATAACTTGCATAGAGTTAATATACTTGAAACTATGGATCTGAAAATCAAAATATTACTTTTTGTAGTTCCTCACAGTAAGGCAAATATTATAAAACAGTAGAGTCATAAAAAAAATAGAAATATATTTAAAAAGGGAAAGCATTTATTGTGTTCTATTGATACACATTCAAATACATAAAAGATATGTTAACTCTGTGAAGTAGTGTACCATATGCAAGAATGCCACTGTTTTCCAGATACTAAATCATCATAGCTATTCACTATGACAATAATTTTAGGGATGAAATAAAACTTTGAGTGCCATTAGTTTAAACTTTTGTGGAAAGATGTTTATGGTACTACTGGAAATACTCCATTGAATTGCACTTATTTCCTAGGTTTATATTGGGCTAAAAGAAGTCATTAGCAATCTGCATTTTGAGAGCATTGTTGGTACAATATGGTGGTGTGAGTCACCAGAATCTTTGTGTCATAAAAATTGCAGCCGGAAGGAAAAATAATAATAGTTTGCCCAGAGTAGTGCATCTTATTTAGTGTATTATACTCATTGCCTTTTTATGTCTTGTTTTTCAAAATATGAATTTAGTGCTGGTAAAAGGTACTGACTTGGAGTTTTGAAACTTTTCCTCTGTCCTTGAACAGACACAGCATAGGCAGCAGCAATCTGTGTCTGTGTACAGATGCAGCACAGGCAGCAGAATTGCCACCTTCCCCCTGTGATTTGACAATATGCCTTGAACATGACTTTAGATCAGTGATGGTAACCTTCTGGGCTGCATGTTGAAGTTGTCATGCTTTCCCGTTGTTGATAGAACACAGTGATGACTTTACTGCTGCTGTGTCCGAGTTCACTTTTCCATTTTCTCTTGCTGTGATGGGTGAGATGAACTGGTACGATGCCGACAATGATGGCAATATTAGCAGATGATTAAGAAAAGTTAGTCCTCAGTTAACCCTTAGTTCCTTTAAGAGGCAAGATAACACTTTAAGGAGACTGGGCATATCTCCATTTCTGACTTAATGTTTACTTTTTAGGCAGCCTATAAATGTAACCTTCAATGCTTTCTGATATACACAGATCTTTCCCTAGGATTCACTATGTATCTAGCTTTCCATTAAAAAATATCAAAAGGAAGAAAGCAAGCATTAATTTGGAAGTGAAAAAGTGGAAGAGACTGTGATTTAATTTATGGGGAGCAAAAAAAGAAAATTAATTTAGGGTCCATCCCATGGAAATATAGTTTCTGTTAATTGAGTAAGTTATAATATTTTGGCCAAACACAGATAAAACAAATTATTTTGGCAAAGTGATAAGCTTTGATTATCATACACTAGAATGGACAAAACAGTCCCAAGTAGGATGAATTTTATCTAGATGGGGAATGTTCAGTATAACCAGATATGAATCTGTAGCAACAGATTGTTCAGGATCTTGAATGTAGATAAAGTTACATCTTGAGATTTGTTTACTGGTAGCTATTATATATGAATATGTTTCTTATTCATGTCTTGTGAAAAACTGAGAGGATATCCCTTACACCAATTTTAACCTTTCAGTTGTTTCTACTCCAAATTTCATGACCTCTTATTCTACCCAGTGTTCATAACACTACCATGGCTGGTTCTTTTTTCCTGGAGACTTCTTGTGTTTGCAACCATATAGAGCATGAAAAAGAAGGGATAGTATCAGCTTTTCTAGCACAGGCTTCGCAGACTGCACAGTAATAGAAAAGGCTGCTGCTAAAAACCTCTGCTGCTGGGAGGCCTCATCTACCAAAAGTAGCACTCTTGGAAGTTCATCACTGACTTTATAGATTCAGTGATATTAACATCATTGAAGATACATATTTTTTGATGGTTTTGTGTTCTATAATCATCATATGTACTGATGATGTTATTTCATGTGTCACAACAATTCTTAATGCTTCATGAGGAATTTTTATAAGCATGGGCACTTTAATACACATTTTGATGGAAGGGGAATGTTCACTGGATAGCTTTATTTCTTTAATGTTAAGATGAACTTTTGCAAAGTGGGATTTTTCCCTTACACATAAGTAACACACCAGGGAGTAACTTCTTTTTCTTTCAAGGCAAGTTGTAATAGAGCATAAAGCATGGCACAAGCTTGTTCCTCACCATAAGTGTTTCCACAGTTTCTCTCTCTGAGACAGAACTTACAGGGCCAGCTGCCTTAAGGGTACAAGTAGATAACTTCATATATTTGTGCAAGGTCCTAACACCTCACAAAATTGTGCTTACCATAAGCACTTAAAACATTTATAAGAATTTATACTACTCTAATATCTCTTACAACATACTTATGTGCTGGTTTATTTAAAAATTTTTTTTTTAATTTCTTAAAGCAGCAAAACCAAGAAAAACATAACCTGACCCCAAAAATCCTGGTCAATGTCCATTGGGTAGGCCAGAACTGCTTGAAGTTAAATTTAGACTTGATTGAAACTGGGCTCCAAATCTTGTTTAAAAGTGCTCAAGTATGGTCCAAAAATACGTCTTTGGAACTTGCTTAAACTACAGTATTTGGAAGCACAAATGATTACTCCTATTGAAGTTATTATGACTTTTAAATGTGTTACTTTTACAAGAAAAGATACTAACTTCTCTGTAGCTACTTGCTGCTGCTATGTACTAGTGAACCTGGATGACTATCAAAAACCTAGAAAGTTACTAGAAGTCTAAGAAGGAAAAAAGCATACTTAAATTACAGCTGAGTTTTTCTGGTTAATAGCTACCTGAATGGCAAATCCTCATAAGTTCTTCTTGGTAAGTTCTATGTAAGAATTGTGGCTGTGAGACTTGATCTGGGTGATGAAAGTAATTTTCTTCATGGACTGCTTTTTTTTGCTTTTTATCACTTAAATTTACTTTTTGATTATGATAGCATTTTGATAGCAACAAAAATGAGCATCTTATTTCTTTAATTTGGTAATTAAAAGTAAGAGAGGCTAATTTTCTTTCTTTTTTGTTTTTTTAAGGAGATCTTAACTTTTTCCTATTTAACAGCAAAGAGCTAGTCAGAAGAGCATTTGCACTGTGTCTGGCTACTTTGTAATTAGTAGAACAATATATTTGTTTTCTTGGAGTATATTGTGGATTTCAGTGTGATGCAAAAACACTGAAAAAGAATGTAAGAGAAGGTCACAGAATTGCTATCTGTAGCAATCTCTTAAGTCAGTCATAGCTATGTTCATCAATGCCTTTTAATTTTGCATGTCTTTGCTTTAATGAAATAAACATCTGATCCCAGGATTTTAGATTTTTAGTTGTTTTGTGCCAGAGACCTTTCAGTCTCTTTTCCAGATGAATACATAGTTAGGACAATTCATTAATAAATAATATATTTAGCCATATTTTGTGCCAAAAATAATTAAAGTAATTCTAAATTCTAGTTAGAATATGGATCCAAAAACTTGATTTAGTTTCTTGCATTATTTCATAATTCTGACTCATATGTCCTCCTTTCTTTAATTTTTGAATACAGTCATTAGAGGTCTATCTCTCTTGTCTTCCCACAATAACGTTTACTAAGCAAATTTCCTAAAATTTGAAGAATCAATTAAAACAGTAAAAATTTCAGATGTGGTAAGAACTAATCATATATATATATATATATATGTATATATATAACAGAACTTTTTTAATTAAAATCTTGACTTGTACAAAAATGTAGTAAGAAACTTGTTGTTGGAGGAAATACTTTAAAGCATTTTAAAATTGACCATAATAAAAGAAAAACTATCTTTAACAGTTTTTTTCTCCTCTAGTTACTGTGTAAAACTTTGTCAGAGTCCTAGGTAGTTCTTTATTTCTTCAGAGTCACCTAGTTTCTACTGCATTGTCTGGTTTTGGAGGTTAGCATGGGCATTTGGGTCCCCAGGCAGAGAGCAGGATCTGCAGTCACAATAAATTTAAGAAAGAATCCCATGAAAATGCTAATTAAATAATGGAAAGCAGATAATGGGTTTAATAATCCAGGTTCATTTTTTTTAATCAGCTCTTTTACTTTAGGAAGCAGCCCACCTGTGAACAGCAAAGTCAGAAAAATGGAGCTTGTACTTTGAAATCCTTCAGCTGTAGATACCTGAATGAAGCAAAACTATTTAGGGTCACTGCAGTTTTGATTGCATCTCCTATACCGTAAGCAAATGGAAAAAAAGATTGTCAGGAAAAGAGGAATATAAGGTCAAGTGAGTCCTATCAAAAAGTATCTAGTTCAAGTACAGTCCTTACAACTCAGATATAGAAGAAAGTTGTAAGACCTTAAATCAAGACTCAGCTCCTGTCTGCCTCTGTCAGGATCTGTATAAAGTCTGGCAGCACTTTTGGCCTTTGGGAAAATATACCTGCTGACTCACCAAAATTGATCTTATTTTGGGAGGCTCATATAATACCATCTATCCAAAACCAGGCATAGACAGCACAGAGAGGTGATATTTCTCTCAGAGTTAGACAGTACAGTTGTTGCTCCTCATTTCACCCCACAGGGTCTTTGACATCTTTACCTGTTGTCAGTGAGTTGAGTGTTTAGAGATTGAAATTGCCCCAGCTGTGGCATAATTCAGTCAAAGTAAAGTTGAAGAGTTCTTTTCTTGATTCAACTACTACAGGAACCGCATCTTGGACTTCAATAAGCTTTAAAGATTATCTGTCAGGTTTGTCAGCAATCTCAAAACTGCTTTTTTTGACAGAAAATGTTGCTCTTCCCTTCTTATCGGATTGATTACACTTAAAAAGGTTAGAACCAGTGATGATATTGCTCAGTCATGCAGCTCATATCATTAGTTTTGAGTAATATCAGCTGGGTTAAATATATGTTCAGAAATGAAAAATTCCCATTGCAGATTTTATCAGAGTTCTAGGAGCCTATATGATAGGCAGATAAATTCTTTACATGCCCTTTGGTGACATAATTATGTTCTTGGTGATCTGAGTTTGTCTTAAGTGTTCACTTATTCCCCTTTTTTGCCTTCCCGTTTTGTTATTAAATGTGTTTCTCTCTAGTTTGGTCAGAGTTCCTTGACTCTTCAGAAATTATCCAAACTTTGTAATGCTCTCTCACCAAGGGATGTGAATTTCTGTTCCATAAAACTATCTACCCAGTAACTTTTCTTTGTATAGAGTATAAAATCTATGTTTGGAAATAATTCATCATTCCCAGTTTGTAAGTTATATATTTCTTCAGACAACTGTCACTTACAACAGCCATTGTAATAACTGTCTGCACATTTATCTTCATTGTACAAATGTGATAAATTTTGAAAGACTGCACAAAGGAGTTTAATTCAATATAACTAATATTTTTTTAAAAGATTTTGTGTTACAATCAATGTCAGTATTTCCAAATGTGTAAAATTTTGCAATGAGATTCAATTAATTATTTCTCCTAAGATGGCTAACATTCTGTATTTCCTCCAAGATTTTAGTATGACTTCATTCTGCACCATGTCAAATTATGTTTCTAGTCTAGGCCAACAAACACTGTGTAAGAACACATTTTCTCTAGTGGAAAAATGAAATCTTGACTAATTAATTCTTGATTGATATTTATTTTGCTTTTACCCTTTTTTTTTTGGTATTGGCATTTTCTATGCAGCAGAAAATCACCAGTTTTCAATCAAATGTACTTGTGTGTTTTAAGAAAAACTGATATTTCTTTTAGAACAGAGGAAATTAGCATTACTTAAAAGATTCGTAGCTGTCAGTGGAAATTAGTCTCAAGCAGAAGTAGTTAAGGAAAATAAATCAACATTAGTAAATTAACTTAAATTTAAGAAATCTCTACTTGGTTGTTGTCTGATTGCAATTCCTATTTCCTACTAGCTAACTGAAAGTTTTATATAATTTCAGTGCACTAACACAGGAGTCTCAGCTCATATTGTTTGGCCCTTAGCTGGATTTCTTCTAATTTCTTTTCAGTTTTAGTCAGAAACCCTGTTGGCTTTTAAAGAGATTTGCAATCTGTAGCAGTCATATTATACAGAACAAGAGGAAGAGTCTGTGCTTGGTCTTCTGTTTAACAGGAAGGCTGTCTTCAACAGAAGTGCTCCACTGCTATTGCTTTTGCAACATATCATTACAATCAGTATCATTTGTTCCATGCTTTTTCAGCATCTGTGAAGCAGCAGCTGGTTACTGCTTTCTTCATCATCAAAGTGCTTTCAAGGACGTTGGACTAGAAACTTCTAGGAGAATTTTATTAATTTGCAAACACGGGAATGTGAGTATTTCAGTGTTGGTTTCAAATGTAGGTCAAGTAAGATGTTAAAAAATATTGGGGAAGGCTCATCCACCGTGAGAATGTGTGTGTTGACCAAATATGAAAAATCTTCTTGGAAGCGATGGAATTCTTCTTATAGTTTTGATGGCTCTCCATTGTTTTGATGGATTTAATTTTCTTCTTTATAATTTCATTTTGCTAAGGATACCAGAAATAAAACTGGTCCCTTTAAATTTTCACGTCGACATAAAATGTCTACATTTGATACACTTCACTCCTGGAATTTACGCAGGTCTGACACAAATAAATCTTCCTCAGAGACATCTCTACACATTCTAACCATCTGTAACTCTTCTGCAACATTGAACATCTACAAGTTGCACTTAATCGATAACCACCAGTCTACATTTAACTTATGTGAAGTTTGGCAGTAAAATCTAAAAGATTTGGACATTTAAACTTAGATTCTGTGTCTTGCTATTGGCATCTCCTTTGCTTATTTGTTCTCACATGGAAGTGGAATTCCATTTTTATGGCAAAGCTATTAAGATATGTGTCGTGAAGAGGTAGTTTCTGTCTCAGCTAATTGGCAACTTCTTGTTAATTCAGCATAAAATTGGGAAAGTTCAGATACAGAATGGTCAACACTTCAATGCTTTAAATAGCTAAGAAAAGGTAGTAGAAGCCTTATGGGACAAAAGAATAATAGATTATCTCAGTGCTCTGTCACATTCTTCATTTAGTTAAGGCCAACCCATTGCAGATGGTGTAAACAATAGCTAAAGTTGGATACCATCAAATATACAGCCAAATTGCTTTGAACATACTTTAAGATGACACATGTGTGCTACTTCTTAGACCTAGAAATTCAAATTGATTCTTGCTTTCGAGGTTCTTTTAGAATAGGTGAGACTGGTCATTTTGGAAAGAGACACAATAAATTTGCTATTTGGATTTGCCCACCTGCCAACTTATTGCTGAATTATCCATAATTCCATTGCACTTCCCTTGGTAAATATAAATTAAAGTAATTAATTAGCTACTATAATTTTCCCCAGAAAACCGAATTTATTTTATTCTGTTATTATAAAATCATAGAGTTATTGAGGTGGTAAGGAAGCAACCTCCCTGCTCAAAGCAGGGTCAACTGCAGCACATCGTTCATGTCTGTGTGTAGGTGGATTTGAACATCTTCAGAAGTGAAGACTTCACAACTTCTCTGGGCAACCTATTCTGGTGTTCTACTCTGTCATTAAAAAAGGGGTTTTTTTACATGTGAGTGCAATTTCTGTTATTTTATGATCCACTCTCCTCTTTAGCTTTCATTGGTTACTATTGGAAATAGTGTGGCTCTGTCTTTCTCTACTGCCTTGCATCTGATATTTATACACATTCATAAAATCTCCCCTGAATCTTTCTTCTCATGGCTAAATGGTCCCAGCTTTCTCTCCCTTTCCTCATATATCAAAAATTGGAAATTATTCTGGTAGGTGAGGAAACCATATTTTATATCTTTTTATTACAATTCTAAAGTTGATCCCAGCTCCCTTATTGATGCATTTTTGTTATTCCTAATACTTTTTTAATAGGTATGCTGATCCTAACAACATCACATTCTTCCCTCCTCATATTAAAATAACTCCTATTACCTCTGCATATCTCTTTACTGTGTAAAGTGAAATAATATGTATAATCATAAAATATTTCTCATTACAGTTTAAAAAAATGAAAAAATTACAACAAACATCTGCAGTTGTATTACACTTAAGGTGCAGTGATTAGAACTAATATGTGGAATACTAAAGTACATTTATTTAAAAGGTATTTTGATTTCTACCACTAGGAGGTATGTGTCCTTTCACATAATCAGCTCTAGAAAAATCTTGTTTTGGTTCACCTTGTTCATAAAATCATTTCCCCTTGGTTTAATAGTCTGTTCTTTGCTCCCTCAAAATGGCCTAAAAGCATTTCCTCACTCTGCCTTTTCTTGCATTTCTGCATTACTTTAGAAAATAATAATAATAATAATAATAATAATAAAATCTGAAATCTAATCTTTCTAAATTACAAAACCACTGACAGAAGCTATCTACGTTTTTCCCTAACTTTTTTTTCAGTAACATCTATCTTATTTCTAACTAGCCCTCCTTATTCAAAATTTATTTCCCCTGAATTAGTTTGTAATTTCTAAGGATAAATATTCTCCAATTGCAAGTTTACACTAATATCTAGTCTTCTCTGTGCTCTATCTTTCACCAGATACAATTCAGTGAGGGACAAGAAATGTGATCTCAAATGAAACAGATCAGGCAAAAGACTTTTGCTGGGCTTGTATGCAGTAACAAGTGCTAAATGTTAAGATTTTTGTACACTAATTCAGGTTCTCACTT
Source organism: Manacus vitellinus (assembly GCF_001715985.3). Taxonomy (NCBI): domain Eukaryota; kingdom Metazoa; phylum Chordata; class Aves; order Passeriformes; family Pipridae; genus Manacus; species Manacus vitellinus. The sequence goes on from NW_021940682.1 coordinate 11,640,046, forward strand.
AAAGGCATCTCACTCTGGTCATGCATCTTAGAATCTCATTCTGAAGAAATTTGTAAAAGGCTTTCAGTCTCTTTCTTGCAAATCTTTGCACCTACAAATAAAAATCAATAGTAGAACACTTTATTTTTTTTTCTATTTGAATATGACAAAAAAATCACTATTTCATGCAAATTGTAAGATATAAAAATAAGTAGTAAAACTCATTACTCTGAAATAAATCAAGGTGTTGATCAAGTACTCAGGATTAAGGATCTCTTTCTTTCCACATTGATTTCAAAATGCAGATATGTGATCTCTATCTAGATGTTAAGAAGAAATTCTTCACTGTGAGGATGGTGAGGGACTGGAGCAGGTTGCCCAGAGAAGTTGTGGATGTTCCATACCTGGAAGTGTTCAAGGCCAGGTTGGATGAGCCCCTGATCAACCTGGTCTAGTGGAAAGTATCCCTGCCCATTGCAGGGGGGTTAGAACTAAATCATGCTTAAGGTCCCTTCCAACTTAAGCTTTTCCATGTTTAGCTATGGAAATAGAGGGGTTTTTTCTATCTTATTGGTTTGTCTCATGTGCTGGTCTTCATATTAACCTTTAGGTAATATTTTTATTTATCAAATAGAGTTTCATTTAGAAACCCCCTTAAGATAATGGTTAAAATCCTAAAATCCTCTTTCCCCCCCCTTTCCCTTTTCTCCTTCCCTATGTGTTTATGAGCTTTGTTATTGTGGGGAATGCTACATTATCCATATAACATTTTTCAGTAACTGCACGATACTAGAGCTCTTGTCTTGCATCAATTATATCAAGCCAAAATCTATGACTTATGATCAATAAATTTCTTGACTATAGTGGGAATTCTGCTCAATTTAAGACCTGCGGCATTTGGTCTGTAGTTTTTCCTGTACTAAAAGAACTTGATCATGTTTTCATGAAATAAACCTAGTCTTCTTTTCTATTGGTTTTTCCTTTCCAGGATCTCGTTTCCTCTAAGACATCTGGCATATAAAATTGGCTGACAGGAATGTTGCCTGGTGCATGAGCCTTGGAATGTTAGCACTCTAAAGCTCAGTGCCATATCATGAGCATGTTTTTCATAATGTTGGGAAGGATAAGTTTCCAGTTTATTCTTGTGCACAGACTCAGGATTTTTCTTTTAACAGTGCCTTCACCATTTATATGTAGGAGCTAAACCTGTAGCTGGTAATGTACAGAGAGCCACTATGTGTTCAATTAACCACTCTCAAGACATCAGAACTGAAAGACTTGATTTCCTCTCTGAATTGAATGCCATGAATGCATTCACAATGATTGTAGATGATTTTCCCCCAACTTATGTTTTTACTTATCTGTTACAAGGTTGATGGACTGTAAAAATATTTGCTTTGCAGAATAGTCATGCTCTGTGTCTTTCTAGCAAAACAAACAAAACGAAACACCAACCTGAAATCATTCTTTGGTTCCATTAATATGAGAGGTATCCATTGATCATACTAAATCTTGGATGGGGCTCTTAGGCAGACTTATAGCTGAACTATTTTTAGTTTTCTAATATAAGGAATATATAATTGAAATATTCTGAGCTGCTGTCATCTACTGCACATAGCATATATAAGTGGTATTATTCCATTAGTCAGACTTGCATCACGTTTGAGCTGTCATATATTCAGATATACCGAAGTCAGAGAGCTGCAGCTTCTCTCAAAACCCTCTAAAGGTTCTGTGTCTCTCGTATTAGATGGTCAGGTGAGTACCAAATTCACTGAAGCTCACTGAGCTGAATACACTGAGGTTAGAACTGCTGCAAAGTGTTAGAAAAGTAAAGCTACGGAGCAAACAGGTGTGTGAGGTGGCGGAGTAAGAAAAAAGCAGGGCTGAAAGCAAGCAAACAGTAAAGGATTTGTTAAAATCAAGGAGGAGAGAAACCAAATATGCACTGCTTAAGCTTCCTCAGAGATAGTCTAGTCAGTCATCCCTGGTGTACTTTCCCTATGCACCAATTTCTCAGGCTCTTTTCTCCTTGGTATCACTGCTCTTCTTTCTTGCTCATAGCGGGCTGATGCTTTCTCATGTGTAGGTTCCCACTCTATTGGCATATTTGATTTTTCTTTCCTGTATGGTTTTCCTTAATTCTGCATTATGAAAAAAATTTCACTTTTGACTGCTTTACATCTGTGGAATTCCAAGGGGAGAAATCAGACCTATTTTTTCTAGTCCACAACAAATATAACAATGAAGTATACCCTACTAGCTGTAAATATCTTCACACTGCCACTCTAATAAATGATAACTGTTTAAACTTCCAGTATTTTCATTGCTATAGAGGTAGTGAACTTGATTTCTGTTTAATGAAAGATAGCAAGTCACCAAATTATGCACTTTTAAAAATGTCTTATTTTAGAGAGCTGAATATTTTGCATGTTGAGCATAGCCCTGAGTCTCTGCTGAGAATTTGCTCCAGAGACAGAATCTAAAATAATATAGCCACAGAAAGGATACTGCATGAATCTGAAATCTCTGTCTGCTTCATATTTCAGCTACCAGTTTTACACAAAGGAAATAGTTTCTTGTTTGTCAGATGTAAAATAAGGCTTACTATATTACATACATGTACAGTTTAGTGGAACATATTTTAAAAATTTGGAGGTAGGTTATTTATAATTTCCAGTAAATTAAATAGTTTTTCAGAATGCTGTGTACATAATGGATTTTCAAATTTACAGTAAAAGCAGATTTCAACATCTTCTATGCAGAATTAAAAAGAACTGTGCAGAATATGAATTTTGAACTCAAGTATGCATATCTGTAATATTCTGCTAGATGTTTAATATTTCTTCTGCACTGTATAGATTCATTAATATCACTTACCTGTCAGACAATGCAGTTAATGGAATGCAATAATCTTTTTGAGGTGTTTTATTTACTCTGCCATCTCTTTCCAAGACTAAAAGAACCCCAAGCTTTTCATGTTTTCTTGTATGTCATGTTTTCTAGACCAACAGTCATTTTTGCATCCCTTTGGTACCTTCCATTCAACACCATACATGGACTTTGATGCAAAAACCAAGTACATCATTCCAGTAGAAGCCTTAATGCTTCTGAAATTGCTGTATTTTCTTTCCATTCCTCCTTCTCTAGTTTCAAAGATGCATTTTACCATGAATTACCTCCACTGGAAACAAAAGAAATAGTTATGTAAATTTAGTTTGTTAAAGATGAAGATTATTTCTTCTCATATAATTAAATTTATATGCAAAACATAAGAGCCTTTTTTTTCTTCACTGTGATTTTTTTAGTGTTAGAATGTGAGAAATTCATCACACAGGGGTTGTAATTTTGAATCTATAACATGATGTTACATGAGTGAAAGTTGTTCTAGGTTGCTAAATGAGAAGGCTTATCAAAATTTCTCAATCCTTGATTTTGGGCTACTAGAGAGGTGAAGCATTAATATTTAAAATGGCTCATCTTATGTATATTTATAGGATAAATTTATGACACTTTCAGAGGGCATTTTTCTCCACTGTTTAAGAGTAAGACCTGAAAACTAAAATTTTCAATAGTTACAAGGAGTTGTGATGAATGAGTGCAAATTCACAGTGGAGAAAGATAGAAATTTCTTGGAAATTCCTCTTGCTTTTTTTCTCTAGTGAATCAAGCAGATGCTAAGCTAAAGTTGGAAGTTAAAGTTAGCAGAAGTGACATGTAATAAGGAAATCAGAAATCACTTGTTCAGTGTTTCAAGATGTCTAGAATTCTACAGAGAGATAGGTATTTGCTTGTTTATATGGATGACCAAATTTAGTACTTCAACCCCAAAGATGTAACTGGGTCAGCTGGCATTCTTTTTCAAGTTTCTACTGTGGATTAACTCCTCTATATGCCCTAGAACAACAAAATGAGAACGTTGAAACAAATGTTTTCACCTCAAAATGCTGCTTTGCTAATATATAAGCTGCGCATGTAATCTTCTATATCAAAACATTTTTTTCAAGGACAAGTTTAAATTCTTGAAATGTTCCATAGTATATTTTCCAAATATAATTTTGAGATAGTCATCTGAAAACCTGGACTATAATTTCTTAGTTATAATTTTGATCATCTTCAGATCCTGAATTAAAGTGAGATGAATGGCTTTAAACTGAAATAGGATAGGTTTAGATTAGATATTAGGAAGAAATTGTTTACTGTGAGGGTGTTGAGGCACTGGCACAGGTTGTCCAGAAAAGCTGTGGATACCCCATCCCTGGAAGTGTCCAAGGCCAGGTTGGATGGGACTTTGAGCAACTTGGTCTAGTGAAAGTTGTCCCTGCTATGGCTGAGGAGTTGGGACTAGATCATTCCAACCCAAACCATTTTATGATTCTATGAATGTTTCTTTTCAATCAATGAGGTGCTTCCATACTTTTACTGCTTTCTTCTTGACACAGTATATAAACAGAGATGTCATTACCAAACCTTTAAAACAACCAAAACCTTACTCCTTTTCTGAGCAAAGAGCATGGCAAATAGTTGGTATGTGAATTTAGTGTATTGACATTTCCATATTTAAAAACTGCCCAAATCTCATTTGTTTAAGCACAAAAAACCTCTGTGAATGCCACTAGTAGTATTAATGAATATTCAAATCTTCATTGTCTCCTTTTGGTTTTGATAAGTAATTTTTAAATTGCATGTTAATCTTTCCTCTTTTAGGAATACAGTTTTATTCTCCAGAGACTGAAGGAATTGTATTCACAATGAGATTTCATTTAAGTACTCCTTTTTTCAAACTGAAGTTGAAAACTTTAATCAGCTAGTAAATTAGAGAGTACAGTTACAGCTTGTTTGTCTGAAGATCTTGCATCCCTCGTAAGTACATTACAAGACCCTTAAATCTTACTGTCAGATGGTGGTCAGAAGAGGGGTCTCAGTAGTGATTCAAAACATATTGGTTGGGTATTTTCTTGAATTAGCTCATTTTTCTTTTTTGCCTTTTTGAAGTGTTTGCCCTTTTGACAAAGAGTAATGTCTGTTGTGCAGCCCTACTGACAAAGCAAGGGTTGAAAAATATGTAGCCATTGCTGATTTCTTCTAATTCAATACCACTTAATTCCTTACATGATTTAAGTTCTTGTTTTGATCCCAAAGATTTCTCAAGAGATTATTAGGGAGAGAGACAAAATCCCCTCACCATCTCTTTTGACAACTGAATTTCTATCTGTGTTTTTTCAGGAGACCAATGAGACCATGTTTTGACAGAAAAATAATAAAAAATAAACCTGTTACAGGTACATATATAGTTCAGATTGTAGTTGAAACTGGTACATGGTAAGTGTTTACACTGAGTGTAGAAACCTATATCTGTTTTTGTTTACAGTCCTATTCATAAGTCTATGAGGTCCAGTCTGAGGACTGTACTATATAGTGTTTTCAGTAAGATTTATAGGTTGGTGTCAGGATGCCTTGCTGTCTTTTGCCTTCTTAATTTGCAGTCTGGTAGATTCTGATGTCTGAGACTTAACTTTTAGGATGTTGTGTTACAAGTGGGATAAACATATTCCTCATATATATATATTCTAGATTTATCTAACACTATGTTCAAATGAATGTAATAGCCTAATTTTTCTTCAAAATTACTCTGAAAAGTCTGGGTTGACTTTATGTATTTATTTTAGCACATAGGTTACTTTTTTCAACAAATAAAGAATTTGAAACAGTGATTAGGAATGGTTAAGAGGCAAACTTAAAAACACAGGCCACAAACTTTAACGTGTGAAATAACATTGTCCCATGACACAAAGATAGATAGTCTCTTTGTAACTGGATAAGGACATCATAAAAATTTTGAAGGCCTTGGCAGTACTTCCTCCCTGTTTCAGTACCTTTGTCATCAAGTCTATCCTACACTTGATCCTCTACCCAATCAAGAATAATAGAATGGCTGCAGCAAAATATTTGATTTTAACAGTGAATATAAAACCAGAGTTGGAATTCTTGAGTGCTGCTCTTGGTTTAATTATGGTTTAGCTGTATAATTTTTTGAAAGTTAGCTATAGAATTTGGTCTTTCCCTTTTGTCTGATGTAAAACAAAGATAATTCTGCTTCATTTTCTTCTGAAAAACACTGCGAGATGTTCCAGAAGTAGAAAGAATTATTCATTCACAATCTCATCACTTCATTACTTGCTCTGGTTACTATCAACTTTTTGGTTATGTTCAAATTATATGGCATACCACCTTGATAATGTGTTCAGGCTTCAGTAATCTGTGGTACCACATGATACATTTCTAAACAGAGTTTTAGAGGGGCCTTCATCCTTGAGGATTATATATTAATTGTTATGCTTCAATTTTTACATTTTTACTTCTGGCTTTTCAGTTTCCTGAAATTTTTTAGATTAAAATTTTGCAGAGTTATTTTCCTGAGTAGTATCTGTAATTGTATGAACACTCTGAAATTGGGCAAGTAGTAGATATTTCTGCATAAGGGGGCAGGCTGGATAGGAAAGAATCCACTGTATTATTATAAATTATTGAGGATTTTTTTTGCCAAATATTGAACAAAATTTTTTTGAGTGGAAGAGACATTCCAAATAAAAACTGCTTTTGTTTGTTCCATTGTTTGCATTGATACATTGGTATTTTAAAATTGTATATTGTGGTTGAGAGAGTTGAAGAAATGAATGTAACAGGTCAGGAATAAATCATAAGATACTGGAGAAGCACTGTGATGTCACTGGTTAAATTCTGGTTTTTTTAATCAGGGTGCCAGGGAGAATTTGCCTCTATCTGGCACTAGTGTGCTGAATGATATTGGGAAGTTATTCTGTCCAATCTGTACTAAAATGAAAACATTGTGATTTACTTCCTACCTTTCAGGATGTGAGAGGTATAATGAAGTTTTTGTAATATTCTTTGGAAATTTATCTGCTGCTGGGAATGCTGAAGGAGTAGTAAGCACTGCAAAGAGGAAGACAAAAGTCTTTCTTAGTGGCCTAGAGTTACTCTCACATGGAAGACATAACATGGAAAATGCTTTCTGAGGTGTTCTCTGGATGTATAATTACTAGAACATGAGATATGGGGAAAGAATATTTATCACTGATATTTTTTGTACAAAGGAAGTTGTTCACACAGAACACAAAAGTTGAAAAAGAAGGAGGGAGAAAAAGGAAGTGCTTATGGTACTGATGAATGCTCAAGATAATGCCAGCAAGAATAGTTTTGGAACACACTGTGTAATAAAAGACATTTTCTGAAGCAATAGTTTGTCAAGATATTGGAAAATTGCTTTCAGATGAAAATTCAAACACGAGTTTGCTGAGTATTCTTATCTTGCAGTCTACATCTTCACAAGGGGAAGCAGAGGGGCAGTCACTGCTCTCTTCTCTCTGGTAACCAGGGACAGGACCCAAGGGGATGGCCTGGAGCTGTGTCAAGGGAGGTTTAGGTTGGAGTGGTCGGGCACTGGGACAGGCTTCCCAGGGTCACAGCACCAAGCCTGGCAGAGTTCAAGAAGCATTTGGACAACAGCCTCAGGCACATGGTGTGACTCTTGGTGCTGTCCTGTGCAGGGCCAGGAGCTGGACTTTGGTGACCCTTGTGTGTCCCTTTGAACTCAGAATATTGTATGATTCTATATTGTGTTAGCTTAACCTGATTATATAGATACTTTCTGGGAAGCCAACTTTAACAATTGAGGTGACAGCTCCTCAGTTAATAGTTTTACCTGAAAAGTAAAGATCCAGCTGCATAAAGAAAACCAGAGGCTGTAAAGAAATTAAAAATACATATGTTGTTAGGAATCAATGATTAACCTTACTCTATTAGAATCTTCTTTCAAAAATCAAAGAAAGAATATGTGGGTTTGTTTGGTTTTTTGTTCATTTGTTTGTTTGTTCTTTTTTTTTTTCTTGCATTGGACAAGGGAATAGAAAAAAGTAAAGGAATGGAGAAAAGAAGAGAACCCATATGAAAAAAGTAACTAGCAGAACAAAATCAAATCAAGGGTTTTGTACTCTGACAGGGGGAAAGAATCTGAGCTATATGAAATATAGGAAGCCTGAAGTTTATAATTTGTTATTTATCTGAAAGACATATAGTAATTTAAAATCCTTAAATAAAACAAGGTTTAAATGTACAACTTATTAAACATTACTGTAGAATGTCAGTGAAGCAAGTAAAAAGAATAGAGAGAAATTAAAAAAGTATAAAACTCATTGCATAGCTTTCTACTGAATAGCAAAAGGCACATAATGAATTAAAAAACAAAAATATAACAGTATATCTATATTAATAGAATTAAATTAAATAGAAAAATACATCTGGACTTAGAATTTTAATAATTATAATAATATCACTTTTGTTATTGAGAAACATTGTAAATGGACCTACTGACTGTATGTATTTATGTACTGATTCAAATACCTTACTGAGTCTTGACCAAAGACTTGGATGGCATTTCTATTCTGCTAATTCTGTTACTACACTGGTGCTTAAAACGAATAAGTTTTCATATTAACTGGTACAGTTTTTCTGGCTGACATAGCAGAGAACATGTAGTATTTGAATGAAGATTGAAAGATGGGTAAAAAATTATAAATGGTGTTTAAACAGGACAAGAACAGCAGGAATTGTGTTTGATAGTAAGTTATACTTGCAGAAAAAGCTACTTGAAGCATTTTGTCTGAAGTCAATTACTTATTTATCGATTACTAAAACAACAAGGGAATGTGCTTGAAGCAGTACAGGGTTGTTTTCAGCATGTTAAATTACCAAGAAATTTACTGACTGATTTGGCTCTAGAAGTGTACAAAAAGTATTTGAAGCTGGGAAGTACCAACAATGATAACAATAACCAGATGAAGATCTGCAGAGAAGGGAATAATATGAAGAATTTTTTGAAAAGCAGGGATTTGAAGAATGTGAAATGAAAAAAACTCTGCCTTGCACAGTATGAATACTGATTCTAGTAGGGATTCTGCAGTCAGGTAATTTTAATAAAATCTATATGAATCCAGACACAGGTACCAGATTGATTCTCTGTAATGTGTACTAGAATACAAATGATGGATGGGACAGAAACATAAATTATTTGAAAGAATTAAGGGAAATTATATCTGAAATACCAATGCCTAGACCAAAACTGAACAAAAACTGGCAGATTCTCTGTGGTCTGTTAATGGTGGAAATAACTGATTTTCCCTGCTCCATCTCCTTGTGAACCTAAAAGATCTTCAAGTGATTACAGTTGTGTAGTGTGTTCTGTGCCCAGAGCTGTACCATGAGAGGCTGAGGACATGCTTTGTGGTGTAGTACTGGGCACCCAAACAGAGCTGGAGTTGTGGCTGTCACCTTCCCTCCTCCCCCCCATTTTTAAGCTAATTGCATGCTAATTATGCATAGAATCAGTGGGAGATCTGTTTTGATTCTCATGTTTAGCCTGATGGCATTCAAACCTTCTTCTCTCCCTTCTTGACAGCATGCCCAAATAAGTAGACTTATCAGCTTTTTTTGTTACAAGGACTGGGAAGGCATTTGCTGCTTTTCCTACAACATTGGGTCGTGATGTAGCAAGAGTAGGTGATATATGGAACAGAAGGAAAAAGCAAACAAAAAGAGTGAAAACATTACTTAGCAGAGAGAGCACACGCTGAGAAGTGAGTCCTGGAGAGCTTGGAGCCTGATCCAAAGACAGTGCATTTTAATCTAAATGGTTGTTTTATTAAATTTTAAGTCCAAGCGCTCCCCAAACAAACAAAACCAGCCCAGTGGTAATCTGCAAATCCTGCTTTAATCTTTGTTTTATCTCAGTTTGACTAACACTTTTCTTCCTGTTCTGTTCAATTTCTTCTCAGCGTTTTGGTTGTCAAAATAGAGAGATGACAAATGACTTCTTTGCAGAAAACCAGCAGAAGATGTGTGTACTTCTGATGCATTGCGCAACATGTGAAAACTGTTATGAATGTTAATAGCTCTGTCACCCTCTCGCTTGGTAAAACATACTTCTCAGAGGTAACTCCTTTCAGCAGAGATGAAAGACTGGCTTAAAATCAGCACTAATCAACTTTATCTAAAAGGTATGTACAAGAGGTATAAGTAAAAATATAAGGATGTAACCCAAAATTAAGGTAGTAATGTGTCAATAAAGGGTATTTTTAACCAAGTGAAAAGCAGTATGAAAACACAGGACAAAACCACACATAGCTGAATGTAAAAAAAAAAAAATCAGTTTAGTTCTCCATACAGAGTGTAAACTTTGCACTAATAAAATAAGAACATCTTCCATGACATAATTAACAGCTTATGTTGATACTCCTAATTTTACTAAGTTTCCACAAGTCCTCTGGCCTTCAGGTAGCAATGGATTTCTAGACTGATTTTTGTCTTTAGTTGTGATCCAAAAACTGTTCCAAGTTTGGGCAATAAAGAAGATAATTTCAAAGTAAGTCAATATACAGGCTTGGTTAATCTGCAGCAACTCTTAAATCAAAAGCTCCTATAAATTAAATTCTCTGTATCTGAGGAAGTGCACAGTTGAAGAAAGAAGGTGACCACTGAAGTTATTTTTTCTTAACTTCTAGTAATTTCTTAGACATTTCCTCAATCCCTGTGGAGTGTTCTTATTTTGCTTGTGTTACCATACAGGCATATTTATTAACAAGTAGATGTTATTCATGCAGAATTAAAAATTTGTAGTAATGTATGCAATGGTGATAAAATGCAATATGACACTGTGTGCAATATGACAAAAACTTTTTTAAATGGTGATTTAGATTACAAATTAATGGATTTTTTTAAATTTTCCCTGGCCACATTGCCAAAACCACAAGTTGTGGTCTCTGTTAATTGCATCTCATCATAAGAAAGTAAGAATGAAAATCTGTCTACTATTGTTGAGTGATTATTTTTAAACTGAAATCTCCATAAATTGCTCAAGTGTTATAGTAAGATGGTGTGGGTTTACACATTATTGCCTGTGAATATTTAAATACAGAGAAATTTGTGTGAAGGATATTACTTCAGGGATTGTACACTTAGAGATTGTGCATTTAGAGTCTAGAAGGTCTACTGTGCCAGCAGGATAAAAACACAAGAAGTCAGAGTAAAGATAAGACAGGGAAACCAGTCCAGGAAACTGTTTTGCCCTATAGCCAAAATCAATATCTAAGGAACAATGCTAAAACAAAGTAGCATGTAATAAAACTCCTACCCTCCACTGATGTACAATTTAGGGGCTTCCTCAGCCAGATACCTTTTTTTTTTTCAGTTTTTTTCAGTGGTAAGGCTGTCCTCAAGCCTCTGATTGCCTTAATATCACCTATAAACTTGGTTGCTCTTACCTTCCACTCCTTCTCCTGCTCATTTAGGAAAAGGTTGAACAGTATAGGTGCTAGAACAGATTGTAGCAAGATTTCGTATACAGTGCCCCTCCACTATCAACTGGCCATTCTTGCTGATTTTTCCCTTCTGCTTTTCAATCAGCAGTGTGGCAAGTATGAAGAACTTGCCTCTCATTCCTTGATAGTTTAGTTTTTTAAAGAACTTTGGGTGAGGGACCTAATTTACAAAAATTTAGGAAATTTAGGATCACCCTGATCTTCCTTGACTATGTCCTTATTCCTTCTTCTAGAGAACTCCCAACACGTTTCTGAGGCTTGACTTCACAACAACCATCCTCCTTTTCCTGCAAGATACCATATTTATCATATAATATTTATTCACATACCCACATATTCTGTTCTTGAGAACAGAATAGAAGAGATACAAGGCATAACAGTTTGTAGTTCCTTCATTGTTCCTTGAATATTTTTGAAATAGTCTGTATACATTAGCTACCATCTAGTTCTAATTTAGCAAGGAGCTTTTCAGTGAGTGGCTGTATACCAGAGTTCAGTTATCTTCACCTGTGGGTGAATACAGTTGGCTCTTGGTCATTCTTTTCTATTAATTTTATCTATAGGTTCCATAATTTCATCTGCTGATACTTCATTTCGTTGAGGCTCTGGAGCCCCTAGTTAACTTTCTATGTCAGTTCTACTTTAGGATGAATGAAGCCTGCTCATCCTGTTAAGGTATGTCCTGATTTTGGTATATTCTGAGAATTGAAATGTATTGCCAGGGAAGAGAAAGGAAGAATGCAAATTGCTGCAAAATCTATATGGATGAGGAATTTTCAACGCATTTTTTATTAACCATAATCCTTTATTAGACCTCACAGAGGTGTAAACTATACATACAAATACATTAGAAAGATACCCTCTTAACAGTAATGCTTCACATTTTGGACCTGATACCAAGAGGGTTGCAAACATTTCAGTACATTCTACAAACCAAAGGGTGCATTAGCCTTTATGTATACAGAGTGACAAAGCCCTTTACTGAAATCAAAGTAGATAAAAGTGAAAATCAGTCAACTACCTCTTCCAACCTTTACCTACCATAAATGCATATAAAAGCTTTTAAAAGCATGAATACACTATTATTTATGGAGCAAAGTTTACTGTTCTAGACAGCTCATAGAGAGAGGGGAAAAGAATGGTCAAGATGGCATTACATGAACTGCAAACTATCAAAACTTCTTGAATTTTTTTTATATTTGTACATATCAGCTCCATTTTTTTGATTTATTGGTTGTTACTAGAAAAGCTTATAAGTGCTAAATGGGGAGAATAGCGCAACAAAGACATTGTTGAGGTATTTGGGGGATTCTGCAACACAATGATGTTACATACACAGTATGAAATATTATTTGTCATCAAGTAGTGACATTGTATTATGAGTAAGCACAAGAAAATAAAAAAGAAAGAATAAATCCAGTTAGAACTTTAATAGAGAGTTTAAATGGTTTTTAGCAAATGAACATTTAACACTTGTCACTGGTTATAATGACTTGAAATGTTAATAGTAGCATTGTTCAGTAGTGAAATCAGAAATTCATGTATCCACATTCATGCTTTGCATTATGGAACCCCAGTATTAGTCGGGATACCAATTGAACTACAACACTGAAGAAGGGGGATAGTTATTCCTATTGGAAAGGCTGTCCTCCTGAAAACCAAGTGCTATTGATCTCTTCATTTAGCACTCTGAGTGGCTTTGTGGATACTTATGAAAGAGAGAAAGATTATATATGATTTGATCCCCGAATCACAGAATATGTTGAGTTGGAAGGGACCCACAAGGTTCAGAGTCCAACTCGTAGCCCTGCACAGGACCATGCCCAAGAGTCACACCATGACTATTGGCAGCAGGTGGTGCTGCTTCTTCTACTTTAACTTTGTTTCCTAAAATCCTTAGGTTTGAAAAATATGTTTAATATTCAACCCAAAGACTCCAAGGATTAAGAAACTCTGAAACAGAACCATCACATTTTGATAAATACAACGTGAAGTGCCAGAGTACAGGTAAAGCTGTTCTGATGCTTTCAGTGGAGCATTTTATGACTCATGTTTGATGAGGTTTAGTTTAATCAGGCAACTATTATCATTATACACTTTTGACAACTATTTTTTCACAGTGCACAAAATTTCTATAGAATTCTGTTGAACTAATTCCTTAGAAATTGTAATAAATGAAAAAGTATGATTTATATACTGTATCATGCAGTGTTGTTTGCATGTGCTTTATTTGAACTTGTCTCTCAGTGGAAATAATAGAGTATCATAATTCTTATGCAGTATTTATATCAATTTCATTTGGAATTCTAAACTTAAAAAAAATTAAGCTAGAATTCATCTCTGTGCACAAAATAAGGAAATTACAGCTCTTTATTGGTAACACTTCAGTCTGTTGGTCTTGGATCCTTTGTCTTTGACTATTGTTAAAGTGAGCTTTTTTTCGATTTTAAAATTTATAACGTTAAATATTTCACTAAAAATATGAATTTCGTTTAATCAGTTGTATATATAGTTATCTGGTTAAACGTTTTTCTTTAACATGAGTACATGAAACATGATCCTATCTGTCATGATAGAGTCCTTTTTGTTCTGTGGGTATTTTGTTGTTGCTTTAGAGGAACGAGATGATACTAATAAATGGAAAATACAATAAGATGAAATGTCTTTGATTTAGTTAAAAAATGGTTCATACCTTTAAAATACCAACTGTATTTGTTTTGTTTCTTAAGAGCATCAATCAAGTGTGAATATGTAAATATTTCAGGTGGATGTAAGTATGTTAAATACTTGTAGGAAAGAATGTTTAGCAGCAGAAGTATCATGTTGATGCTTTTTATGACTTATGTGAGCCAAACTGGCAAAATAAAAAGTTACTGAAGAGCACAGAAAATCAAGAATTATTATAAATAATTTGGGATATAAGAATTTACAGTGCTAAGTCTTTTCCACTTCTGAAATAGTTAAGAGTGCTGTAGAGAGACATGAATTATTCTTACAAAAACCATATAATTACCAAATTAATAGTTGAGGTGATGTCAGAAATTTTCATTCTGCTCTGTTTGTATTACCCATTATTCTTGCTTTGAAGAGATGCTTACACTTAAAAAATCTCACTTAACAGAAGTAATTTGGAGAAAAATGAAATAAAAGATAAAAATTTAATTTATGTTTTCAGAATATGGCTCTCAGAGTTAGTATTTTATATCTGTATTTAAACAGATAAATATGTTTGCCTGATGACAGCAAAGAAGTGTCTTACGGTTTAAATATCAGGTCATTTCTTTAGGTGTGAAAAACAAAGACAGGATCTAAATTGTGGCACCCATATTATACAATGTTCTTCTAAAATTAGATTCCAGTTGGATTACTGAATATAATCCATGAGATCTGAAGAGTAAAAAGCAAAAATTTTAAATTTTACTTGACAGGAAAAAGAAGAAAAGCGTACTATGCACATGCACACACACATGCACATAGACATGCACACATTATAACAATATGCATATATACACACATATGTACATACATATGTCTATATATGTGTGTATATATATACACATATACACACACCCTTTATGCAACTAGTATAAGATTTCCTAATGTAAGCATCAGGGAGGTCCTCATTTTGGTTTCTGCTAGAATGGTATCTCTATACTGTACTACATGTAATCAAGCTTCAGACATTCCCATAACACCCTTCATGTAAAATATCAAAAGTTTATATATATCAGATACTGTGTGTTCGGACACTTATAGTCCAGTAGAATATTCCAATGCTATGAGAAGCAAAATGTATAGTGTAGGATTAGAATGGGTAAAAACTTTGTGTTAAATTTTTTCCCCTTCTTTCAAGATAACCTTAATCTTAAGTTGTTTTACTTAATGGTACTTCCACACACAAATTAGATAATTTTTAACCTCATTAAAAAAAATTCTTTATTTTATGTGGATTGTGCCCGAGAGGAAAAAAATCTCAATCACTTGAAAGCCTCATCTCCTCCTCCTTACCCCTCCCCACGGAATCAAAACAAAGTGAATCAAAACAAAACAACCCCCCCCAAACAAAGAGACAAACAATAAAATTATGTTGCAATAGTGTTTTAACTAGGTTTGCTGGGGGGAGGGAGGAATAAATATTGGGTTTGAATAGAAGTTGGGTGTTTGGAAGACTTATTTGCACTGAAGAGTATCCTTAAAAGAGGGACCAGTATAGTTAGAGTCCCCAAATAAATTATTACTATTCCTTTTCAGACTAAAAATAAAACATTTTAAATATATTGATTATACCTTCATCAGAACGTAAGTATTCTATCTGGCCTATAGGTTCCAAGAATCTCTATTTGGGCTTAACTTACCATAATTTCAAAACAAAGCAATGAAATGTGAAATTTTGCACATTAGGATGTTCATAGTGACCACATAAAGTAATAAAAAAAAAAAATTCACAGACTCTTAGCCATATATTTCAACTTTTTTTCACAATTTAAACTAGTGAGAATTAAAAAAAACCATCGGTTTTCTGTTAGGAATATTTTCTTTATTATTATTATTCCCTTTTAAAATCAGATGTCTTTGTGCCTTTTGGGGCTTTTTTAAGAATATTAACTTTCAGGGGGCATGCCATGAGTGAGAAAGTAATCAGGTAAAAATTAAAATATATTCTCAATGAAAATCTCGATCATATCATGCCACTGACTAAGCCAAACTCTCCACCGATTTCAGGCTAGAGTGTGGCTTAAAAATCTCTGGTATGATACAGGACTCTCACTGATCTGTACAGGCTTTTGGTCATATCCATTGTTCCCTGACTTCTGACGCTTTTCTTTATCTGTATTGCTCACTTCTAATAAAGATTCAGAATTGCATTTAAAGTCTATGAATTTTTGGGGCATTTTGACTCTTATTCCTGCCCACCTCCATTGATACAAGATTTTTTTGCCGTTTTGTGAGTGACAAAAAGTTGAAAAGTTATGGCTAATTTTATTTCTATTTTAATAACCATACCTATATAATTGTCATTTTCATACATTAAAAAAATATTTATGCTTTCTTTTATATTTTAGTCAAGTACTTTCTTAAACAAAACAATAGCACCACTTTGGCATTGTTGGCCAAATCAGTAACAGGTAAAGCAAATATGTGTACGCTTTTCTGATCTTGTCATTTCCTGCACTTGATTATGAAATGGAGAGCCAAGAAGACACAGTGCTTGGCCTAAAGTCCTCATTAATCCATTTTAACCATTGATACTGAGGGAACAACAAGCTCACGTGGCAACTGAACATAGCTACTAATTGTGTATGAAATTCACTTCTAGAAAGAAAGTCCACCACTAATTTACCCTTTAACCTTGCGAAAGGAATTGACACTGTAAGCTGCCTTGGAAAAAAGGGACCTATTTTGATGTCTCTACAAGGACTGGATGCAATAACCCATAGTTTGATTTTCTTCTCTCGACTGAATGGCACAAATGAGCCTCATACAAGTCTATCACAGAAATATGTGTAGGTTTGTAAGTACGTTTTGAGCAAAATAAAGAATTAATTCATTTTCTATTTAAACTCTTAATGATTAATTGCATTTACTATGGTGATGAGGCTCAAATTTTGCTACCTTGATGAAAGAGATGTATTAACTTCAGTGGGTTTAAATCTGCAGTGCTTTTTGAACTGACTGAAAATAATGAGGCTTAATTAACTTTTTTTTCTTCTGCATTTCAGTGACATTCTATGTAATAACTGGAGTTTTAAGTCTACTCTAGAATGCAAAAATCTGTTACCTCTCTCGTGTGACTTAGATGATAGGGAAGGATGGGGAGTGGGCCCTTCTGTACCATTGAAGTGATTTATGAGAATCCATGGCATCCAGTGGCAGCTCTGTTCCTAAATATCTGGAGTGCTTTTGAAAATCCAGCTGAACCTTTCCATTTCTCTAATTAGAAGTTTTTCAAGTCAGACTGCTTTGTACTTTTGGGAGAGAGATGTTTTGGCTCATGCTTCAACTTCTTTAAGTAGAGGATTTATTAAGATTATTAAGCTAATGCAGCCCTTTATCTCTCACACTAACTGGTATATCATGTGCTCCTGGCCATATGACTGGATATTTCTTATACAAAATGCATTTCCCATCCATGCATTTCTCACCTCTGTGGGGCTGGAGCTACTTTCCATTTTGTGATACCACTTATTCACTAGTAAAGCAAAGTGTTGCCTTTGAAGTTTGTAGCTATTCATTATTTATTTTAGTTTCTTCTAAGAATTGTTCTAATTTGTTTAGACAGTTGTCAGGTTGTGATGTTAGATACTGCTGTGTCTGAGTGACATTTTCTAATTATAATTTCTCAAAAGGAGAAATATGGTGGCATGAATGTGTGTGAATCTCAAGATAAGACAAAAAATTTGAATTAATTCACAGGAATTGATGCAAAATGATGTATAGTTATTCAGTTGTGTTAACAGTGCATCAGTAAAAGAGTTATCTGCAAAGAAACTTGCCACCACAGCTATCTGCAAATTGCTTTTTACATTCACATCTTTCTTCTTTCCTCCCTTTAGAACTTCAGAGGATATAGGAGACAGAAAGGATCACGGGACATGAAATAGAAATATGTATTAAGTCTGTGACATCAAAATAATGCTTATTCTTAGACTGTATTTCAGAATTCTTACAGCCATTAAAGTAAAAGTACTTCCCTCTCCATCCCCCCATCAAAAAAATGCTTATAGATGCTGTGGCAGGTATCAGAATTCCTAACTCTGTTTATTGAATTGGTGGTAAATAATTTAGGTTAGTTTTCACACCTGTTTCTCTTTACTTTCTTCCTTTTTCAACATAACTATCTCAGTCAGTGTCAGCTGTGACATATTCTTTTTATTCATTTACTGTTCTACTTTTACATTGCTATGGCAGCTTATTGTGCATATAGACATCCATCTCACAGAAAGCGGAGGGTTTAAAGAATTGCATAGGAATACATTGCACTTGTTAAAAATACAAACCACAAATTTTCTATGGGAATAAAAAGGAACTATAATAATTTGTTAGACTTTTAAGACCTACCTTGTTTCGCAAGGAACTATTGAGGAGCTGTATATATGCAGTCTGCAGAGAACCTTTTCTTGTGTTTTAGTCAATACTTCAGTTATCTAGTCCCCTGGATGTGGTAGAAAGGAAGGCAGATTTGAGCCTTTGAAAAGGGATCCTTCCTTTGTAGGTCTAATCTTACATCTCCCTAACTTCTCCCTTCAAACAGTATTGTCCAGGCTCCCTTTGGGCCTGACCAAGAGATACATCATCCCATGCCTGAGCTTACCTCATGTAGGGAGGTGAGGGGAAGAAGTCGAGTGGAACAACTTTGGAGTTCTTGGACAGGGTGGAACAGTGCATTCCCCCCCAGTCCCCCTCCCCCCATCCATCTAATCTTCCCTTCTCTCACAGAGAAGTTTATTGCTCACCTTGGTCACTGCTGGCTACCTTCACTGCATGGCCAATCTGGCTCTCAGTTGATGTAAAAAAAATGGAGCATAGGACACAGTGTTATTTAAGGTAGAACCAGTGCAGTGCCTATCAAAGTTATGTAACAGGGGATTGTAAGTAAGGATGTAAGGATTTTTTGGTTAATCTCTTCTTGAGGACTCTTTCTACACTGTAATTTGGTGATTAGATCAGATTTTCTGATTTACAGAGAAATGCAGAAGCCCAATAAATGGTCAGTTAGGTCACATCTGATTGTGGAAAGAATTAAAATGGAGGGGAACTTGAGTACCTCTCTATTATGTTTGAATAGAATGATGATATTTCTGGAAGATTTGGGTACTGATGGACTACCTTTTGAAGTCATTTGAGAGCTGTTTTTCAAATTGTTTTCTCTGGGCCTTGACATCTATGAATTTGTGTTCCACATAACCACAGGTGAGAACACCACCATTCAAACATCTAAAAGGAAACAAGTATGTGAATATCCTTTCGGGGATGGGAAAGTTGTTATCATCTTGAAATCTGAAGCCATTTCAGTTGATTTAAGCTGAATAGTTTTGAGACTATTTTGTTATTTAATCTTTGGCTTTGTCCTTCCACATTTGCTTTTACCTATTACCGTTTTGGCCAGACCCTTTCATGTAACAAACTATAAAATAGCACCGTTGTACTATAAAACAGAGATTTTTACATACTGTTTGATATATGTGTATTATTGATATGCTAAATTTTACATACTGCATTATATGGAGGAAGAAAGAAGTTACCTATACTGTTGCAAAATAATTACCTGGAAGAATCATTACTGGTTTGAGAGCCTATGTATGCTTTAACTGCTTTAAAAAAATCTTTTGTCTCACAAATTGCAATAAATTGCATGTTTGCAAGAGAAGGAAGAAAAAAACTGTCTTAAAACAAATGCATCTATAACCCATATTCTGTTGAAATGCCACAGATGGAATTAATGGATGTTTAAAACTGTATATGTTACCTTACTGCTGCTGTTACTGGGAATGTCAAACTGTGCAAATATGAAGGGGTAGACAAACAATGTTATCAGACACTGTAAAACAAACAGCCTGTTGCTTGTATAGAAGTGCAAATAAAAAAACCACCACTTAGACAAGGCTGATGAATGACTCCAGCAGCCAATGTTCATAGGTTAATTTAGTGCAATTGGATCCGTCAAAGGCCCATAAATTTGTAGGCATTTGAGGGGCACAGGACTTTAAGAGTTTTTGTGCAGGACATTTAAAAAAGGTTAACAAACAGTAATATATCAACCACAGAAATTTTAGCTCTGGGCTGGTTAAAATGTTCTGTTCTCTAAAGACTTAATATTGGAATGTTTAGTTGCATTGTTCACTGGGAGAATGCCCATTGGTTGAGATTGCATCAAGCTTTTTAAAACAAAGGTTTTTTTAAGTCTTCCAATGTTTAACAAATAATTTATTTACAGCAAAGTATCCTGCAGATGGCACATTCATTCTTCATTCTTGCGGATGGCATGTTCTTACATTCTGTAGTTTCTGTTTCCTGTGTTCCCTCTACTTGTATTCTTCAAATGCACTTCCTGGGGGTTTAGAAAGAAAAAATTATTACAGATAGGTTTCAATACTTTGTATGACCACTAAACTTATAATAGTGGGAAAACAGTTACCCAGAATGCTGGAATTGTTAGACCCCCTTCTGCCAGTTCACAAGGAATAGTCTATGGAGAACCTTCTCTTGTGCTTTAATCAGTAGTTCAATTATCTACAGGGCACTTAATACAGAACTTCTCTACCCTAAATTTCCAGTTCTCTTAGACATAAATGATTGCTGTCACTGTTGATCTTGGCAGAGGAAACATCTGCATGGGTGGGCAACAACCTGGATGGGCTTGGACATACGGTAGGTACCAAAGATTTTCTTTCACAAGGACATTTACAAAAGCAGGATGTGTAGGGGCCGAGGAACTTGGGAGTTGTAACTGAAGGATTCACAGAGCCTCTTGGGCTATGGTACCCAGTGTTTTCAAAATTGCTCTGCTAACTACATATTGCATAAATGACATATTACATATGTTGGATTTTGTTGGATAAGGCCTTGAGGAGGATAAAAAGTTTGGGTTCAGTGTAGGAGCTACAGTCAAATAATTTGTATTTTCAAAACAGATGGGGTGATGTGCCAGGCAAATCAAGAGAGCTTTGGAATGAATAATGCCCTCAGTTCACTGTCAGTCCAAGCACAGACCAGTTTCCAGCAGCAGTGATGGGTGTGAGGTATGTATTTCAGTTTGATTTCCTTATTTGCCATGCTGGTAAATATTATCTGGACCCAAAGCTTCATCCGTTCTGTATCGGAATAAAGGCAGAATTTTTAAGTGACTCTCTATATTTATAATCCTCATCAGAAATCAAATTCTTAGTTAACTGAAATCTGTCTGTCTAAGAAAAGCCAAAAAGAAAAAACTATATCTGTGAAATGTGTAGAATGTGTATGCAGCTCTACCACTGCAGTAGTTGCTATTAAAGCCCTAAAAATAAGGAAATGTAGCCTCTGAAATTTTAAAAGTAATAAGATTTTCCTGCTTTTCTGATGGGCAGAAAGAAAATGAAAACTAATTTGGAGCAATACAGTTTTGTGGAGTTTTTTAGTGATTTCCCAGGTAACATTCTATTCTACATGTAACTTTTCCATATCCTTTCAGTATCTATTAAACATAAAATAAATCTGAAACTAGCAAAGGATCACAAAACTTGAGCTCACATAGAGCTTATTAATTTTCTTGGATTTGGATAGGATTCTCATGGATGTGAGTTTAATTATTATTTTAAATATATGAAATAAAAATGAAGCAGTACTCACTCACGGGCGCGGAAAGGAGAATCAGTACTAGTAATTGTTAAATTAACTATACCATTAACAAGTAAAAAAACCCATTAAGCCAAGTTAAGACTTATCACTGGCAAACCAAACTTGTTGAAAGCAAAGTATTCATGATGAAGAAATGTCTCTTAGGAATCTGCCATTGTAGGCTAGATTAATCATCTAGTCTCTTTTCCTGTGAAAAGTTCAGAAGGATACTGGCTTTTCTTCATCCAGTTTTGCTAATATTTCTGTAGAATGGCTTCCTTAACATCAAACAAATACGGAATCAGAAATGTCAACAGAATTCTGCTTATCCGTACATTAACATATTTTCTACTTTTCATTGCCTATTTCTGTTCCAGCTTTTGCAAAACTACCTTTGCTATCTTTAGTTTTCCCTAAGTTGTATGTTAGTTTTCATCCTTAAGTTCTCATTATGGATCAGCCCTTCAATTTTCACTGATTTTCATGAAAATCATCATTGTAGCGTTTCACAGGACTCTGCCAATATGAAGGATCCTGCCTTATTCTGCAAATGCTTAGATCAGTTACAATGAACTAGGAAAATGGGAATTTCTTTACTCATCTGCCCAGCTTTTTTCTACAGGGCAACAAAATAAAATATTGTCCTCAGTGCTGACCCTAGGTGCTCCTCTTTGAAGATAGTTTACCAGCATATAGGAAAAGTTATATGTTACATTATATTTGCAAAAAGTCATCCATTCTTAAGGACTGAAAACTCATGTTCTATAAAATGGACAGTGAAAGTCTTATAATGAAAGAACAGCCATTTTGCATTGCAGTGACTTTCAAAGTGTATTTAGATTGAAAATTACCTATATTTTTCTCAGTTGAAAATATAAATTATCTCCACCACTGACTTTAAAATGGCTTTATCAACCAAATAAAGCAGATACTAAGATGCAGCAGGGTTTCAGTTATAGCTTTTAATGCTGACATGTAGGTAAAAAAAAGCTGTCATGATACACAAACTAGTTTTGAAATTGAAGGAAGATGGCAGGTTACTTTCAGAACATTTTCTTCTCCAGATTCAGCATTTTGATGAATAACTACAAATAAGTGCCACTGGTGGTAGCAGCAGTAACATGCATGCCAGAAAATGCTTTGACCCGCATAACATTTCATGTATGCAATGCTGAGAGTGTTGGGAAAAACAAAACAGAACAAAAAACCAAAGTTGTGAATGCTTGAATCAGGTTCTCAGACCTGCGTTTGTACTGGTATGTCAAAGTTTGCCTCACTTCTCAAGTCTTTGAGGAAAAGGTAGTTAGAGATAAAATTGCATCTGTGATGCTTGTTTTATTGTCAGATCCTCTGAGCTGATACTCAGACCCAGATGAGTAAAATCACCATTTTAAGATGAGAGATGCAAAATGTGAACTTTATATAAATCAGCTTATGAAAAGAGAAACACAGACTTCTAACCCTTCACCTACAGCATGGATCTTTGGAGAAAAGACAAAAGGATAACAACTACCTCAGTCATGGTAATGGTCATTTAACTGAGATGGAAGGATATCAGGAAGCATGCAGCAACATTCTTATCCTATTAGGACAGACATCCAAACCTCATGTTGGCATTGAAAATTCTCTTGCTCTACTGGTAATAAATGGAAAGTCTAGTGTTTGTAGTAACAGGCACGATACCTTAGCTAGGAACTCTCTGGGGGCTCTTTGAAATCTTTTCAGTTCTGTGGGCAGTGTGATCAGTAATATAAAAACAGGGCTGGAAAGTAAGCAATGGGAGAAAATAATTCTCTGAAGAGTCCAAGTCCTTCTATCTGTTACACCAAAAAGTTCCCTCATTGGCTTAGTAATGTGGCATGGTTGCAACAGAAATTAGGATTGGTGCCATTGTGCATACTTTGGCCTGTAAATGTATCTGTGAATTGATACTCAACCAATTACGAAAGAATCTACCAGTCTTAGAAAAATTAATGAGAAATAATGCAATACTTTTTCTGTTTTCCTAAAGGCATTTTCTTAAATGAAAAATATTAATATCTTTTCTCTTTCTCTCTTAGTCTCACTCAGTATTTATTTAAATTTTGAAGATTAGATAAAGTCGGAAAAGTATTTTTGGGAGAATCTGCTTCCTATTCATACTTTGTTGGTATATATATTCATGTGTATTTTTCACATGTGGGCCTAAATCAGAATAAGGACTGAAAATCAGAGGAAGAACAAAATTATACCCAGATGTGCACCTCTTTTCTCCTTTTGCTTGGGATGAAAGGGGATGACATGGCACTGTCTTCATGAACAAGTTCAAGTTGTGCCGGGAATGGTTTAGATTGGACGATAGAAAAAATTTCTTCACAGAAAAGGTTGTCAAGCACTGAAACAGGCTGCCTAAGGAAGTTGTGCAGGTATTTAAAAGATGTGTAGATGTGGCACTTAGAGACGTGGTTTAGTGGTGGAGTTGATAGTGCTGGGTTAATGAACTCAATGATCCTAGAGGTCTTTTCCAACCTAAATGACTGTATGATTCTCTTTTATTAATTTTTAAAATGAGCCTTATCAGCATTCACATTTATGTAGTAATTTTCAAGGTAAATGAATAAGAACTTTGTGACATTGGTTCTGTGACACTGTTTCATTTAGAAAGGTCACAGTCTTACCTCACATATACAGTTGTGGAAATTGCTCAGTTACTTCTTCGCTAGGAGAGTTGTTTTTCAAAGTTCTACTCACTAATTTTCCAAATTGCTGTTAATAGTTAGTTCACTTTTCGAGTAAACTTTTATTATCATTCTTCAGAAGAGAAAGATGAATGGAAGAAAAACTAGATGGGACCATGACATGAAACACAGGACTTTAACTTCCCTTCTTGCTCTTGTTTTGCACTTTAAAAGTCTAAATATAAACTTAGTGTAAAAATAGGTGAAACCATTGCTCTGCTTAAACCAAACCCCAAATCCTGGATTTGTCATTTAGAAAGTTATGAGGAGATGCTAAGTAAAGACTATATCAGATATATGAAAGGCATAAGAAACTGGTTGTCTGTGAAGTCTGAGAGTAACTGCACAATATATATTCCACTTAATCCTACCTTAAATCTTGCATTTAATAAGAAAAATTTAAAAAGGTCATATTATATTATCTCACATACATATATTCATTTTCAATGTATAAGATATATATCTCATATATAACATATAATATTAAGAGAGAAAAATATTCCAAAGCAGAAAAAAATTGCTTAACTGAAAAATAATTTGACTTTAACATAACTATTTTTAATTAAAATCAGTGACATATCAACACTATGAACTAGCTAAATACATTCATATTGGGAGAGGCTATTTAAAGAAAGTATGAACATAATTGCCTTTCTTAGTGGAGGCATATACAACTGACTGCAAAGAGAAAAGAGAAAGAAAAAAAATTACATGAGAATATGTACCTGACTTTTTCCTAATGAATTCTGTTTATCGTCCATTCTCTGTATTTTCCTATTATCTATCAAAAATATGAATAATAGTTTCTCCTACTACTTCTGCATTTTTGTTTCCTCAAACTAATTTTCTCCATCCACAAATAATAATGAAAATTTCAGTTTGTTTTCCTCATCAGATTTCTGTTATTTTATTGCCAAGTTCCTATCAAGAAGCATTTATGA
This sequence comes from Manacus vitellinus, assembly GCF_001715985.3. Taxonomy (NCBI): domain Eukaryota; kingdom Metazoa; phylum Chordata; class Aves; order Passeriformes; family Pipridae; genus Manacus; species Manacus vitellinus. Next base: position 11,665,390 of record NW_021940682.1, read on the forward strand.
CTTTTTTTTCTTCTGTTCAAGTTTCTCCTCTTCAGATACAGTTTCTCTAAAGGTGTTGTTTTGTTTAATATTAATTTTTCTCTAATTTTATTTTTTCTCCCTCTTTCTCAAAACCTCATATTTTCTGTAAGATGCACCTTGGTTCATTCAGTTTTTCAATATTTTGCATCTCAACTTCTTTGATCTAATTCCCTCCCCTTTCTTTTCTTGTACTCCTCATTGTCCTTTTGCTACCCTTTTCACCTCTTGATTCTTTCAATTTTTAATTTCCAGGATGATTTCTTCTGCAGCTAGACTTTCTCAATTACTGTTACATACTCTATTTTTTTTCTACTTCCAGTACCCCTCTTGAGCACCATCTCCCCTGACACTGGAGGAAGATACAAGGTCTTTCTTCTGGTCCTTCCTGTTTGCAAGAAAAGTGTTCTCCTGCTTGAGTTTTGAACTGGGAAGAGGACGGCTGCCTAAAGTATGACATCATTCCTCAGTCCTCCAAGGAAAGTGGTGTGGAGATCCATTAGAGAGCTGGCAGGTATCTTGTCTCCTTTACTTGAATGTTTTACCAATCACCTTAGCAACAAGTATGGGAAGGAGAACACAGATCACTGGCCAAGACTGTTTTCTTCTTTTCCAGCAAGCCTTAAGTTTATGTGTGCCCAGATAGGAATAAACCACAGCATTTTCTTGTCTACAGTTGAGCTCTACCTGAAGAAGTCTTCACTCATTGCCCTGTGTGCCCTTTGAGATACTAAGGGCTAAGGTGATACTTCCAAGGAAATGTCACACAGACACCGCTTTAAAAGTTTGAAAACTCTTGAGGAAGAGGTGAAAGGATTCCATTCTGTGAATTGACTTATGGAAAAGAATGGATGCTGGAATGATTGCAGTTGTTCTTTTCATAAAGATGATATTAAGGAAATTAATATGCAGTACAGGTTTCTTTACTTCCTATGAAGCATTAGGTTTTCATGCAGTTCCATTTCTTATAAGCAAAAATTTTCAGATAACTGCAGGAATGGGGCCAACATATGTGTAGGACAGGCAGGGTCAAGCAGCAATAAAATAAATCAATAGAGACTTAGAGCAGAAGACAAATAACATGTAAAACAGATGTTCAGAGCTCAAACAGGAGAGAGGGTTGTACATGAACTCCATTGTAGCCTAGTCTAAGATGGGTTTTCTGAACTATAGGCTTGTTGATACATATATTTACAGTATATCTAGTATCACAGGAACAAAAATCTGGATACTCTGAACTCCACAACTATATAAAAAATATCAATTAATATTTAAAGTGCTTGGAGAATATATGTATTAAACTTTAAATACTTAAAATGAAGTATGTAATGATTGCAGTGAGTATCCATTTAATTTATTTCTGATAAATAAAAAAAAATCCAAAATAATGAAGAAAGAAAAAAAATTGTTCATTTACACGTAAGATGAATAGCAGAAGAGTGGTATTTTCCTTCTTAAGCACTCACTCTACCTCTCCCTGAAAGGGAAGGGCGAGTGAAGAGATTCTGGATAGATAAGTTGTTAAACATTCAGTGTTTGATTTCTCTTTTGAAAGAAGTCTTAGGTGCTATTTCTGATTGGATGACGTGAGTACTTATCACTTGCCACCCTATAGCAGGATAAAGCCTCACAACTACTAGCTTAGCAATTCCATGTTTTATTCAGTGTTCTAAGAGATGAGATGAAACATACCATTTCCTACCATGGAAACTATTTTTCAAAACTCCACTAAATCTAGTAGGCAGAACACATCAATTGTCTTCTATGTTACCAGCCCTGATAGAATTTTCCTTCCCTAAAATACGTAGGGTTTTCTTCATTGGTATTTTGTTGGTTTGGTTGGTTTATTTGTTAGCAGTTGTGAATTTCCCCCAACCTGGCCTACCTTTTGTGCTTTTGGCATATCGGTGTGGCGCTGAGCACGCACAGACCGTGCAGATTTAGGTGGCTTTATTGGAGCACAGTACATCTCCAGCCTCCTCAGGTCACAGCTCTGGAAGCAGCATTCATCCACTATTCCCTTGTGGTGTAAGCGTCTACTGCTGGATCCATACCCTGTAGGCTTACCTATTCAAAACACAAATGGAAGGTTTTTTCGTTAGAAAGAAAATGAAAAACTCTCAGCAGCAGTCATATCATCAAGTTGCATTATTTTAACTGAATCACGAATGACCATTGTAGAACCTGTCTGTGTGTATCTATTCTAAGACCCTGTTCTCAGATGCACCTTTTAAAGAAATTCCTGGAAACAGCCACCTTTTATCTCTGTCTATGGGTGTTCACTATTTAAGCATTTGAGCAAATTTATGCATTCTTAGAAAATTATTATTAAAATATGTTCCTGAGCTGTCTTAGCATTGAAAATGGAGAGGGAGGAATCTGAAATCTGGCATTTACAAAGGAAATTTGCCCTTTAGCTTTAGGATGAAAACTGATTGCTGAGCCAGCTGAGGTAGCTGATGTGTAAAGATCATAGATCATGACTGTGTTGTAGACAAATATTTCCTAGTAAAAAAGGCTGCACTGAGGTACTATGTGAAGCCAGAATGTGTTCCAAAGGGGAAATAAATACTGTATACAACTGCACAGGCTGTAAGATCTGCAAGCTAGTGGGAAGCAGGAAATAAGGTAACAAAGTAACGGATGAAATGCAGCAAAAATAGGAAGATGGTTGATGGAACAGATAAAAGCAGAAGATTTTATACTCCATAGATTTGTACAAGACAGGAAATGGGACTGACATAACATGGTTTTCCTGTGTTTTGCACCAGGCATCTGTAGAAAGTACTTAATTGGCAAATATTTTCCCTTTTTCACTCAGCTCCAGTAAAGGCCAACACATTCATTCATACAACTCTCACACACATATTTTTGTCTTTGTTTCCCCAGTGGTTTATGATTTCCTTAGTAACTGCTAATTTCTCTGCTATACTACACAGACATTAAAGTCCCACTGTTTCCTGGGCTTGTTTGTATGCAACCCAGTTGGATGTGTACTTGCCCTGTTATGACTAACTAGAAATGAAGGAACAGTAAATTCACAAAAAGTAAGTAACTGCTTACTTTCTATATCTATTTTAAATTCTGCTAGAATTTGATTTCACATGCTAAAATTCTGAAAAGATTAAGTGTTTTGTTTTGACATTTTCAGCATTAAATGTTTCCTTTTACAGAATGATCCACATTAGTTAAGAACTGAAAAATATGGAAAAAAAAAAAAGGAAAGAAAATTGTACCAAGAGCCAAAAAATGAAGTAACTCAGTCAACTCTACCAATTTCTTTTCATGCCTTTTTTTTTTCTTTTTCCCTTCAGTTTTATCACTGAGACCAAAAATCTGTTATTCACAGAGTTTGGCAGGAGTTCGCGTTTTAAGAATTACTCAAGCTAGATAAGGCATAAAGGCAAAAATTCAGTTTCTCTTTGGGAAATTATTACATCAAATGCTTATACAGCAAAGTCCAGGTTGACATCCAGGTACTTGTCCTGCAGCTGTCAATTTGAAAAGACGACACTGCATTTTGCAGTACCCTGTGATTAAAACATGTACCCATTGATGAAGAACCCTTGAGGCTTTAGAACATCAGTAAATGAAAAGACCTCTAGTGGTAAATTATGTCACATTTTAGCCAGCAATACAGCTAGCTAAGAACTAACTATCCCTATGAGCTTTGTAAACTCAGACAACAGGTTTTTAAATGTCTTTTTTTTTTTCTTTCCTGGGACTATAAATTAAACGAAAAGAAAAACATGCTTACTTAGTATATTACAATCCACTGAGGGCCTCTATATTGTACATTGCCTGCTAAATCATTTGTTTCATAAGACTAAAGAGAAGAGCAAGCCAGGAACAAATTACAGTAATATTTTGGTTTGTCTGTGTGTGTGTTGTGTATCACTGAAAAGTATTATAAATATTTAGATGCAGCATTTTGTTTTTTTTTCTGAAACTATTTTCCCTCACTGACTTATAATATAAATTACAAGCTTTTTGCTAAAGATTATTTCTGAATTCTGTTAATCCAGTTGTTTTAGCCCAATACTTTTAAAATTTAGCAGTCAAGATAACGTGTGGAGTGTCATTAGTTTGCAGTATACCCAGAGCTGTGCCTCATTTTGTCTTGCTCATGATTGAGAAGTATCTGATATATAAAGTAATTTTAAACCAATAGATTTTAAATTGCTGCTGTCCTCTTAAGTACTGCTTTATGTCCTCTTAAGTGACATAAAGAATACAAGGAGATACTACCACTTCTACAGATGTTATCATTATTTGGCCCATCTGCTTCTGGAAGGACTGCAGGATCAGATGGTCCCAGTTCATCAAATTACCAAAATATGCATTTAGATCTAGGCAAATGTTCAAGCTCCTATATAGTGTGTTGGACTAATTCACGTGTTAAGCAGTGAGCACATGCCTGAGTGCTCTTCTACATAGGGACTGATGTAACTGAGCACTTAAGATAATTTCTAGACCAACTGGTATTGGTAAATAAATGGCTGGTGGTTCTTCATTTTTAATATGATTTTTGTTCCCTTTTTTTTTTTTTTAATAATATTGCCTGCAGTATGGACTGGACCTTCTGTGTCACTATACTGTGAACCCATATAGTTCTTTCTCATCTCTCTGACATAATTTGAGTGCTGCCTTCCAACCGTTATCAAAAAGTTCCTTGTATTTACTCAACCTTCAAAGTGCTGCCCGTGGACACACAACAGTCTTAGACATTCCTTTTTGCTGACGTACACTGATTTCCTTGGAGGTTTCTTTCCTTTTTTGTCAGTTACCAGCTCAAGAGAATTTCATATCATGTAGGTCAAAGTTTACTTAATAGAATATTTGGCACTTGTTTAATCTACACTATCAAATATGTGAATGTTTCTTTCAATGTGTGACAAGCAGATACAAAGTCTAATCACACTATTCTGAAGTCCCCTTAAAGCAGGCCAAGATACAGAGTTGCAGTAGTTAAACAGCTGACTTCTGTACTAACAACATTTCCCTTTAAATAATGCAAAGTCAGTGGAGTAATTCAACAGGACTTGTTTATTCTCGATTTCTCTGTTTCTCCCCATCCCTCCAAAATACCTTACTCCTATAGGAGGACTACAGAATTATCATATATCAAGTTATCTAGACATTCTATGTAGAATTATAACCTACTATTGTAGTATTAACATTAGAAATTACATAAGAAATAGCCCAGGATAAACACAAAGCTTAATCCACTCTTTAGGGGGCTCTAGGAAGAGCTGGGGATATGTGTCCAGGAACTTTTATGTGACTCTTTGTACTTGTTGTGCATAGTGTCTTTTGTAGCCAAGCATAGAACTCGAGAGTGCTGTGTAGACTGTAATTCAGAAATGCATCATAAATCTGAAAAGCAGTGACCTAACCTGCTATCAGAGTCAATCATCAGCTGTAACTGCTTTTAAAGTATTCTGAGGCCATTAGTTTTGCTCTAGATTGAGTGTTTGTGGTGCTATATTACAATGCAGGAGCTGAACAAACTCATCCTGTCTGCTAGATCCAGACTGGGAGCTGTTGGTTAGAGTGTTTTTTGAGTTGCATGTGGTGTCTGCCTTATAGTGGCACAGAAGACTAGGGATGCTGAATTTGAGATTTATCTTGCTCATCTTTACTACCTGAAAATTAGGGATCTCATTTAAGATAGTGAACTCAACAAGGAGGTGTGCCTACAGGGTGACTGATTTCTGTATTGAATGCTTTACTTAAAATTAAACGTATCCTTGTCCTCTGAAAGAGGCAGTCTTCTTTCATGGACTACAGATAAAGCTACTTGATTGAGTCTTAGCGTGCATACACAACTCCTTCTAGTTCTTCGCAGAAAATGAATTCCACTGAAAATGATTTGTTCTAAACCACAAAACATATGCCCCTGGTGGATTACAAAGCCTTTGTCTTTCATTTCCAATTTAACAATTAAATATAACAACAAATTGTTCTAAAAAGCACATCAGGCAGTGTACTATTTAATTATGTATCTCCATACCTCTTTAACTGTATGCTGTATGTTAGGCTACTCTTTCTGTGTATTTTTGCATTATAAATGCATGCATATGCAAAACAAGAGATTGTTGATATCACTTTTCATCTCCTTGTAATCTTAGACAAATGATTTAATATTATATTGGTGATACTTCTTGAGTGTGCTCTGGAATTTCTAATCTCTATTTGGAAAATTACGATTCAATGTTCAATCAGTAGGAAATGCCTGGGTTTTGATACTTCTATGAACTGTTAAAACAAACAAACAAACAAGAAAATAACAAATCTTGCAGAGTGTTGTAAAGTCCCTTAACAGAAATACCTCAAGGTTTAAACGTGCAAAGTAGGCAATCTGATTTTCATGTAAATAAGTTGCATGCATTTTGAAGCGACAATATTTAATATTTAGTTTCCATTTTCCTTCAATGTTTTGTTAATGCCAAAAAATAATTATGCTTAGACTGATTTTTGTTTGTATTCATCAAAATGAGCATATATTAGCATTTATAAATGCTCAATGAATGGATGCCCTAGCTCTGAAATCTAATTTAATATGCATGAGAATAGAGGATAAGCTTTATCAGTATTCACGAGTAAAATCTTCATGAAAGCATATGCATTTGTTAATATTGAGATATTGCACTAGAGCTACTGCTTTGTGGAATGCTGGGTTACATTAATTACTGAGTCCAAAGCAAGGAGAAGTTTGCTCATTGCTCTGAAATCATAAGCAAGTAAGACTGGGAAAACACAGGCACTCAGTATTGATCTATAAGAGAAATCTACCAAGAATTCACACAGTGTTTTGCCTGAATAAGTACAATTTCTAAGCTTCCCCTTATGAAAAAATGATAACCCTTTCACATTTCAAATGGACAGTAAAATAACTATTTCACTTCTTTAAAGCCAGTGAGACAAGTGTAGCTTTATTCCAGGTGTCTTAATTTGTAATTTCTTTGTGTTTATTTAGTCTGTCACGTAGTTGAATAAGGTATTTTTTTCCTCTAGAAATATGCTTACAGAAGCATTCTTTTTCTTCACTGTGTATTTAATTGGGAAAAAATTCTCCTCTTCCCCTAACTTATTTCCAAAATACAGCACTTGTAACAATTTCCTCTCACATATAGGCGTGCTGTACTCCGCCTTTTTTATGGAATGGCTGCTTTGGAGGCCATCAAGCACAGTAAGCATGTGATAGAGCCCTTATGCTTCACACAGTAGTTCCTAAGCCATTTGCAATGTGTAAAGAGAAAGACCTACAGGTTTGAGTGTTGCACTGGGATACGAAACAGGAATTTCAGAGTTTAGAACTCTTTTGAGGAAAAAAAAATTGGACAAAGAATGGGAAACAATATAATGTATTATTTTACACCAATTCAGTGCTCTAGAGGGTGAAAACCTTGCCGACCTAGCACAATTTACAAGCCTACATCAGATTCCACGGCTGGAAAGTGCCTGATGCTGCCAAAAAATATATACTTTGGCAAGGGAAATGCTTTGCTGAAAGGAAATTCACTATTGCAAGAATAGCCAGGTTTATCAGGGTTTAGGACAAGATAATTAGAAGCCAGTAGGTCATTGTTACGTTTGAATATTACCCCCTATATTGCATCAAGGTGGACAATGGTAATACAGGCATCTGCCCATAATGAGAATACATTCTCTCTTCTTCTGGTATATGCTCTCAGAGTAAATAATTACTGCTTACCGTTGTGTGTGGTGGGAGGAGGAGTCCTGATAGAACCTTTCATATCCTTCTTATCCCATAGCCGATGTAAAGCTGCCTTTTATTTGGATTACCAAACAAATAACAATGCAAATGCCATAACTGGGTGAAGTCCTAGCATCACTGAAGTCAGTGGGAAATCTTTTAGTGCAGTCAGGATTGTGTCTTGATGAATCAGATGCCAGAAATTACTTATATATAACCTGACCCAAGGTGTATCAAAATAAATGGAAAGCCTTACATTGAACTTAGTAGGCTTTGCAACATGCTGATAACAAACGGACACTTGCCTTCTCTTCCAGCCTTACAGTTCAGTGAGTAAAATGCCATCTTAGTGGCATCTAGAGAGATTGGAGGGAACGGATGTGGTGAGATTCCTTGAAGAAGGTAAGAAGAAAGGAGTACTGATGTACAATGTGGAGTAGATTGACTGCTATGTGGTTAATACCACTGACCATATAACAAGCGGTTCTTTGCTTTCCACTGTGTGAGCAGGAATTTTAGCTCTGTAGTTACTCTTTCTCAGTTGTACACTGAGAAGTGAAAGCAAATAACAAACACTTGCTGCTGCATTTTGACACAATCGTCTGATTAAAGGCGGAAAGTGTGAATGCCTGTTATAAGTTCTGTCTAATACCTTTCCTACTACCCAGGAGTGCACATATGGACACACATTACAATTTTTATTTTTATTTATACAGCAGTAGCCCTTACAGGAGGGTAAGCACGTGAGCACAGGCCCCTGTCACCTACTATAGCAGTAGACAATTTTCATTCCATTATTAGAAATGAGTACTGGCTGCAAGACGGCTGAAAACAAGCCCAGGTGTGCCCAGGTGGACAAGAAGGCCAATGGCCTCCTGGCCTGTATCAGAAGTAGTGTGGCTAGCAGGACCAGGGCAGTGACAGTCCCTCTGTACTCTGTTTTGGTGAGGGCACACCTGCAGTACTGTGTGCAGTTTTGGGCCCCTTACTATGAGAAAAACATGTCCAGAGAGAGGTGATGGAGCTGGTGAGGAGCCCAGAGCACAAATCTGATGAGGAGCAGCTGAGAGAGCTGTTTAGTCTGGAGAAAAGGAGGCTCAGGTGACACCTCATTGCTCTCTAAAACTACCTGAAAAGACATCGTGGCGAGATAGGGGTCAGTCTCTTCTGCAAAGTAAAAAGTGACAGGAAAAGGGGAAACAGCCTCAAGTTGCGCCAAGAGAGGTTCAGATTGGCTATTAGGAAAAATTTCTTCCCTGAAAGAGTGGTTAAACATTGGACAGGCTGCCCAGGGAAGTGGTGGAATCACCACTCCTGGAAGTGTTCAAAAAATATGTAAGCCCTTATGGTTTAGTGGCCGTGGTGGTATTTGGTCAAAGGTTAGACTTGATCTTGAAGGTCTTTTCCAATTGTAATGATTCTATGATTCAATAAGTGTTAAAATAGGAAAGAAAGTAGGAGAGAAAAATAAGGTAAGGCTGTAAGGGCTTAGTTCACTCCTCACAACAGTTTCATAGTTGTCTACACCCATTAACTTTAGTGGATTTACTAAAATGTGCTCTAAGCTCTGTTTAGTAAGATCTGACATAATTGCTGAGGGCTTTGTCAGCAAAAAGCATCCAACTTTGTACAAGGATGCAGCAACAGAGCATAAGGAATAAACAAGATTCGGCTTTGCACCTGTGAAGTATTGCCTGAATCCTGTTTAAACTTTCCAGTTATTGAACCTTTCTGTACAAGTCAGAATGACACTACTTTAATTACTTCAGAAATTACTTCAAGCATGGTGAGGTGACTTAATGCTTTTGGGGAAAGTTCAGCGTGTAGTTTTCTTAAGGCCAGCATTTTAGATCTGAATTATTTCCCAGAAAAATATTTTTGATTGTTTGTTACTTTTGCCATATTGGGATACTTCTACTTGTGAAGATTGACTTGCAAGATTCCTGATTAGAAAGGACAAATTAACCACTGCATTCAGAAAGGGAATTAAGACAGAAAGATTAAGAGACAGATTCTTTTATCTTCTCTGATGTTAAACAGTACAGTCTCCTAAATTACAAGAGGTCTTTGCAGAGAAAGATAGTACTTAATTTGAGTAATATTTGTGGAATCTAACTATCAATTATTTGCACAGGAGAAGGCTGTGTCAGTGCCAGGAACTGAACCTACATCAACATAAGCACCAGGCCAATGCTTTAACTATATACCTGTCTTTTCTTAATCTTATATTTGAGTCAGTACAGCATGTAAAAATCTAATCTTGAAATGAAACATTCATTTGCGGTCATGATGCTCTTGTTAAATTTGTCAAAGGAGATAAAAGAAAAGTGAAACTTTCCAGTGGAGTACACAGTCATTAGGGAGTGAGGATGAGGTCATTGAGATGAGAGACAGTGACTTGTGCCTGGAAACAAAACCAGAACTAACCTAGCTAAAATAGACTGTTACGATTGATTCATCTTGCACTTACACTGGTTTTCTACCAGTTGTGGTTCCATTCTTTAGTGATTTAATATTACAATAGGAGCTAGGAGAATCAATTCTAGTGATAGGAACATAAAGAAAGATATGTCAGTGCTGAATAACAAATGAAACTACACTTGCTCTCCTTGTCCTTCCAGTTCACCTTGTGGTTACTGAAGACATGCAGGGGGATTATAAAGGAATACTGGAATAGTGCAGGGAGAAATTAGTTCTAGTATAACACTTAAATACCAGAACTACAGTTTCTGTAGGATCCTTGAAAATGGAAGTGCTTGTAGGCAGTAGAGCTGGTTTATGAAGCAAATAGGAAGTAATCCCTTTACGGGGCTGACAATGCCCTCTACAGTCACAGTTTTTAAAAGGGAATGTGGTTTCTGAGTAGATTTTTTTTTTTGAGTTCTCACTTACTAAGTTTCAATGGCTTTTCAGGGAAGTTCAAAGGTTTTAAAAGTTCATTTCCTTTTAAAGAGAAGGTTTTCCCAAGTAACCAGAATTGTTCCTTTCTTTTATTATTTCCTTTCCAACTAGTTTAGGTTTGATTAATGATTGAAACCTCCACATCAGTTAAAGATGTTTTTCAATGGCTTCTTTTATTCTACCATCTTCCTGTTCTTTTGTTTCACCTGGTTTCTTCTGTGGGTCATACAGGAATACTATAAATGTTAAAGGTGCTACGACAATGTTGAAGTTAATCTGGCCTTTAAATTCCAGGTGCTCATTGGCTTTTTTTGAGCTGCAACATCCACAATTATTTAAGCAAGGGAATCCAGTTCAGCAGAAAAGCAGCAGGATGAATAAATATGTTTTCATTTTTCCTATTTATGTAGTAATATGTAAGCTTAATGGTGACTCTGTAAAACATAACTGTTCAATGCACTTTGTCTGCAAAATCATTCTTCCTAATACTGGGAAAATGGTTTTGCACATCATGTCATCCATTTCATCAGTCTAAGCCTATCCCTGCTCTATGGTGGTTATTAAAAAAAAAAAAACAAAGAAAAAAAAAGTATTATGGAAAAAAGTACTTGTCTTAAGTGTTCTTGGCCAGTGGAGGGCTTACATGGTATCACAAAAAATGAGAAAGGAGTACTAAGTAGTTTCTATGAAATACATTTCTAAAGAATCTCTTTTATTCCTGTATTGGTTATTAGAAATCACAACCATTTTTAGTTCTGAAGTCTTCAACTCCTATCATTCAATTTTTATTCCTTTAAATGCTAATAAATCTCATAACCTGGAGGACTTTGAAGAAATCTTTTGATCATCTGAAAGCACGGATTCTGAGTTGTGCCTGGGACATAGGCATCAGTATTAAAGCCTTTTCAAATATCTTTGTTGTGAGTCTTTAGGTATTTAGTTCTGTAGTTACAAGTTACTTAAATATTTGAAATTGAGAATCAAGTATTTAAATTAAGAGTCAAGATGTAAAAAGGAAAATTATGTTCAGACATACTCTGTTGGTACCCAAAACTTGACTTAATAAGATCATAAATATTTTCAAATAACTATCCTTATATAGTTAATTGTAGTTAATTCTACAATTAAATCTAATATTGATACACATAAACTGAATCAAACAGGTTAGTAAACTATATTTCTGCACAAGAAAACCTAATACCAAAATCCTTGTAATTTTTCTTCTTTCCTTCTTCTATATAATTTGGTACAACTAAAGAAGGAGGAAAATGCCCAGTTAAATCATATTCCAATATTATAGATGTGCAGTTGAAGAGTTTTTCTTTTAAGAGCATATCCCAATTAATTTTGTCATTATACACTCAAATGTTATTGAAAAAATAAAAAAAATAATACTTGCAGCCTCCTGCACTATTAATATTTGTACACTTTCAGTGTGGACGTAGATGCCAGCAGCACAATGCTTGTTTCTCTTTGGCCTTTTGTAGCAAAACTTCTTAGAGTTCTTTCCATTGAGAATGATTTTTTGGATAAAATATCTCTTTTTGGATAAAACATTGCTCTCACTAAACCTTTGGGCAAAATGTATACCAAACGAAATTGAACTTTCTGTGGTTTGGGAAAGTTGGATTAATTTTTTTTCCCTTGTTTTTTGTTTTACATTCCTCTGAACTCCTCTTTCCTGGCAGAAAAGGAGGTGCCAAAATAATCCAAGGAGGCTGTGCAGCCTCTCCAGAAGTGAGAATTTCATCAAGTTTAGTGAGAGTGATTGTTCATGTAAGATTTCCAATCTAGGGGCCTTTACCAGGATAATGCTTTAATTTTGCAGAACTCATTTTCCCCATTTGTGAAATTTAGAAAAGTTTCAGGTCTGCATCCAGGATAAAATCCTGAATGGAAGTACAATGAAATCACTTTCACAATTCTGCTTGTCTAAAATGGGTCTGAGTTTCCACTTCTTTGTTTCTAAATGATTACTTAAACTGCATCTCTTGTGATTTGGCTTAATTATTTGCAATTTCTCGTCATCTGCCAGTTGCTTATGCCTCTCATGGATTCCTTCTTGACTTCTTCTGATACTACTTCATAACTTTTCTAATGAATTTCCTAAACTCATTTCAGCATTCTAGTTATTCTTTGTTTAGCCCTCCAGCAGTTAGACAGCAGGGCATTAAATAAGTTGTTGTCAATTTAAACTTCATAATTGTGTTGACTTTCCATTCAACATCATAAAACTGCTATGCAATCAACTGTGATCACTCTAAAGATACAAAACACAAAAAAATGAACTATTGTGTATCATTTTCTCTATGCAACTTCAGAACAGTATTGGTTTAGATCAGATAAATTCATCTCATTTAGAATTGGTGACAATAAAATAAACAACATCCTTGCTACTTTTTTTTCTAATCTTAGTGATACAAAGCATAAACCAAAAGTTTCTTATGCAGGAAATAGCTGCATATTATGGATCTTTGTGGGATGGAATATCTTTCTCTCTTTATCTGTGAGTTTCTCTCTACTTGTGTGTAGATCTTTTGCCAGCAGCTACTCTGCAGCAAGTTCATAGCATACTACAGGTACCACAGAGGCATGTACTGCCTCTCCAATGGCTTCTTGTCTCATCAACAGTATATATGATGTGAATATTACATGAATTACAAGCTGTTGTGAAATACACAGATTTTTTTTTTCCCCTGTATTATACGAAATAGAGTGATGGAGCTGTTGTAATGAAGTTCTATCAGTAGCAAATAGATTTGAGCACCGGAATTTCCTGGATATGTTTATATTATAGGGTAAACTGGCTATGTCTCTGGAAGATTTGAATGATTCTGTGATAATTGATAAAATTTACCATAATATATAAGGTTTACAAAAAGGCTTTCTGTCCTTTGAATGTATCTTATCAATTGTTCTTAAGGTCAAGGTCTATTGAAAAATTTAAGCAAAATATTTATCTGACAGGGGCTGCAGTTTATTTCTACATCATTCCCAAGTTTTTTGATTCCTTTTTCAATAACAACTGTCTTTATGGCTGGTCATAAATTAGCCCTGAAATCACATCATCACATCTGTAATACACACACATATTTTTTTGCTTCAGGGTTGAGATCCAGGAGGTTTTATGATTGTTGAATCTCCTGGGTAGTGCGTTCTGCTGAAGTGCCTGGAGACTAACAGCGGCATTGTTTATAGTAATTGTTTTCCTGTGTTGTTTTTATGCAAAATATGGGTAGTAGGTCCTTTTCTTCTTCACACTAGAGGGCTCCTTCACACTTGGTTAGCAGTGTGGCAGCACCTACAAATCAGAGCAGCAGAAACAGTCTGCAGTGCAAGGGTTTGCCTGCATTACAGGACATAACAGGCTCACTGTGTCTTCTCTTCACAGAAATTGCTTCTGTGTATTGTAATACTTTCACCTCATGAACAGCGTCAGAGTGGCCTGTGATAATCTTCCCTCCTTATCACATAAGATGGGAAAAACAGAAACATTACAAAACTATTTCTGAACAAAGAGAGGTTAAGATATGCTCCCTGTTCAGTTTAAAGATACTCATGAGAATAATAAATGTCACAATCAAGCCATCTTACATTGAATGTTTCTTAAAATTATGGCCACTAGGTAAGATTGTTGGAGGCTATCGAAAATAATGTTGGCTCCTCTTTCTGCTGTTGGAGTGGCTGAGTCGATTTAATTTCAGTAGTGGGACCAGTGTTTTTACAGGTTGAAGAAAATGCTTGTGCTAGCTCTCCATGTTGCAGTAGTTCTTCCTGCCAGTATTTGGATCATAGACTATAGTGGCTCAAATAACAAACAAGAACCAGAAAATTAGAAGAAAGCTTAATTGTTGGAAGAAGGCCATCGCCATGTGATAACTATTCTTGACCGTCTTTTAGACCAGAATGACAGATCATTTTGACCTCTACATAGAGCTCTGAAATTTGAAAGATAAATTGGTAAAGAAGATGTGCAAATCAGGAAGTAAAACACTTCCTGAATATCTGTCTTGTGCTCTCTACTTTGTCCTCTTTTTCACAATAGTAATAGCTTTCCTAATTCCTTATACAGAAATTTCTTAGTATTAATCAGAGTAGGCTTTCTAAATGTCTAGTTTACATGAAGTATTATGGTAGAAAATCATGAAATTAACTGACAAAATAGCTGTGTGCTGTAGTTCAGTAACCTTTTAATTTTCTAAAATAACTGAACTCTCTCAGTGTGAGAGGTTGTATAGTAAACAGTGTCCATTCAAGTAACAATATAAGAAATTGTTCCCAAAACGCTGAGTTATGTTGATATTTTAAAGTATTGCTACTGTTCTCCACAGCTTCAGCACTTAAGCTCTGCCCTGCTCTTTGTCAGCTTCATGCTTGGGAAATGTCACTGGACTGACAGCTGGTAAAGGCAAAGAGCAGAGAGGAACCACTGAAAAATGCCTGGGACGTGTTCCTGTGTTGTAGGGAGAAAAGATATCAGAAATATAGAAAACAAAGCATGACTTTTTAAATCCACAACGTGTTCTATCCTATGTAAAAGACTGTTCAGTATTGGTTGTATTTAAACATACATGCACGATGGGCAGCATATTTGTTACAACTCTTTGCCATTCTTCAATAATGCAGCAACAAGGAAGATTATCCTTCCTCCTACTCCAGGATGACGTCATTGAACTGATAAGTAGGACTTAGGAAAGGTTTATGTTCTTAGCACTAGATTTAAAGAATATAATACTGCTTTTAATATAGTAATTTCTACCTCTATTAATTTTCAACGTTTATCTTGCAAGATCATTAGGAAATTCAGAAATTTTTTCTCTTGTTTGAGAGAAAAAGAGCGGGGTGATTTAAGGATAAATAAGCTCACTGCTGTAGAGCTCCTCTACCACTGTATCACATCTGGCAAGTATCCACAAGGTCTTTCAAAGTGATATACTGTGAAATTGCTAAAATATGCAGTCTTAAAAAATTTAAACATATTGTTAAATTTTTAGTGTTGAAGCTGGTAGTAATTATTAAGTACTTGATTTGTTCCCTAATAGAACAGATGTTTTTAATTTATTATTTCATTCACACTGTAAATTTTCACATTAGACACCATGCTGGATCAAGATAAAATATCAGTGACAGGACACTTGTTCTTTCCTTTAAATCAGAAGAAAACAGATATTTTTGTACCATGTTCTGCATCTTGCTCAGATTAATTTTGACTCATTTCCTTACAGAAATTGCTGAAACCTCTCCAGAGTTCTTCATGGACCATTCATTCATTATTGTCTCAATGCTCTGGCACAATTATATTAAGTTGTAGTTAGTGGATGTAGAAGAAGAAAGATTAAAAGTTAGCTTTTCTGGATGGGCTATATGGCATCTGGTATAGCTCAGGCTGGAATCAATAGGAGGCAGCCCAGTCCCTAAAGAACAATTCATCCTGACTTATTGCACAAAGTGCATATAAGTGTTTGAGAATTAAATACTTCTGCAAAAGCAAACTAAATATCCCATAACAGTATCATCAACTGAGCAGCAGAACACAAAGTTTGGTAATCATACGTATAAATTCTGATTGTTTGGCATGGTAATATTGCCTCTGATTGTTGGAACAGGTAATGACACCTAATCTTCAGATTGCCTGACACTTTGTAATATTAATCTCTGCCTTAATGCTATTATAACTTAACCAAACCTTAACTGTCTGGGCTTCAAGTTTTGTGAATTGTGCATATTTGATAAGTTCTTAAGGTTTTTTGATTTCTTCTTGTAAAGGAGGTGGATAGAGAAAGATGTAACTAAAACCATTGAGTCATCTCCAACAAAAAGATTAGAAGCCACATGGTTTTGCCCCTGCTCAAATGTAACCCTCTCTTCTCTGAAGTGTATGCCTGTTTTACTGAATAACCCTTGTGCTTCCATCATGTGAAGGTTGAATTTGGGGAGGAGGAAAAAGGAATCACGGAATCGTAGAATGGCTTGGGTTGGAAGGGACCTTAAAGATCATCTAGTTCCAACCCCCCTTGGAAATTACTTTGGTTCAGATATGTACATTTATGTCCTGCATGTGGAAGGTCACCTAGAGATTGCAAATTTCAAAATTCCAAGTCAGTCAAGGTAGGTATAGGTATTTATCAGTCCACCATAAGTATTTACTGGTTCAGTTTTCTGAAGAGCTGGGCTGCTGCGAGTGTTTTTCTTGTTATGCTCCACTCATGATAATTTCAAGGAGTTGTCACTGTGCTATCTAACTCTCCTGCTCTTTAGAACAGCTGCTATCATTTTTTACTGCTGCCATAACTGAACCTGCTGTCTGATATTGATATTTCCCCATGCGAACATTAAAGTGAGGTTTCTCTTAAAAGCATTTTTTTCTTGGACTCTGCTGAGATTGAAGTTAAACTAGATGTGGCTGCTCTGTGGTTAGGTGAGCTGATATGGGTATTTCTGTAGAGATGCTTCACAGTCTATGCTAAACAGGACTGCAAAATTGATATCTATGTAGCTATCCACTGACATGCAATTGCTGCCACACAGTGCAGTCACTGCCCAGCCCAGATCTGGTAACAAAAATTCGACAAAACTGCATGTGCTGTGCGTTTGTGAGAGGAGAACTGTCCTTGAAACCTGGTTCAAAGATGATTCACCCTCAAAGGAGTCAAAGTCCTAGTTCAGGTAAGGTAGCTGCCAAATGCAGAACTTTGTTAGCAACTTTTAAAGGCTCCTCTCTCTTAAATTACACTTTCTTCTGATTCACAGTTTTCACCTCTTTCCAGATGAAATTTTTCTGCATTTCTTGTAGCACCTTTCTTTTACTGCTAATTCTCACCTCCTTTTCTTCTGTAAGCAATTCTGTTGTATAATGACTGCTTTTGAAAGAAATATACTGTATTGACTCTTAAATTCATGATGGATATCTCAAAGGTCAGACTAAAGGATTTCTTTTTTATTGTTTCTGCATTAAGAATACTGGAAACTTTTGAACAGAATTTCTATTAAATTTCAAAAAGTAAGTCTTTTCTCAACTGATTTTTCCAAGTCAAAATTACTTAGCAATTCTGAAAAATAATGCCTTCATCACTCATCAGCACAGTATTGACCCAGAATCCTCCAGAGAGATATCCTACCTACAGGGAAGTCACTGACTTCAGGAAATTAACCTTGTGGGAATATTGAGAGAAATGGGGCTAGAAAAGAGCACGCAAGGCAAAAGTGTCTTTTCAATCCTTTGACTTATTGGCAGAATGTTGTGAAGAATAAAAGAAATTGCTTACTAGGCTCTACCACTTTATTGAAACGATGCAAAGGAAGTGTGAAAAGTGGAATGTGTGGGGAATCAGAGTGAGAGCACAGTATTTTGTTGCTGGCAGATGTGTGCTAGGCTTTACCATTTTACTAGGGTGGTAGAATTCAGTTGTTATGACACATCCAGGAAATAAAACAGAAAACACGAGCTGGAGGCTTGGAGAAAATTAAATGATGATGACTCAGAATTCACACCCCAAAGTAAAATGAAGATTAAACCACTGCACCAATTTGTTTAGCAAAGGAATCTGAAGCACACATGAAGAAATGGGCTTCAAATTTATTGAAGCTTTGCACTGATCCTCAGATGAAGAGGGTAATATTAGAAAGCTAGTGTCAAGGGGAAAGGCAAGTGTGATTACAGGTAAACTGCAAGCTGAGCTTATGTTTCTGCTGTCGCTCTCTTTTCAAAGTATTCTTTTTGTTCTTTGTGCTGTCAACTCTACATCTGCTTCTGCTGAAAACCAAAGAAAAGTGTTTCAGTGCCTAAAAGTGTTATTGTTTGACTCGTTTGGCTGGGAGAATGAGTCTCAAGTAACCTATGAACTCTGTGCCATATCCTTGCAGTAAGCAGAGGGCCTGCTGGGGTGATCTACTTAACTTGCCATTAAGTTTTATGTAACTGTTATAGTATTGTTTAAAAACAGTTTGTGGGATTCTCTGCAGTAATATGGCATACATTAACTTCTAGTTTGAAAGTAGTAGCCAATTTTTATCCCTTATGTAAACAGATCTATTTTTATTGTATTTACTGAACTGTCTTCCTAAGTTTGATAGACTATCACCTATAATTTATCATCCTTACTGCAATGTGGCATTTTGCTTAAAACTTTAACCCTTGCAGTGATTGAGTTATATGTGGGTAAGCGTCTAAAAAATAATAATTAGTTGGATCTGAATTGTTACCTAAATCAGAGGATTTCAAAAGCATTTTTAAAAGGTGAACAAATATCATTGCCTCATTTTCACACATGGTGAAAGTAAAACAAATACAGATAAAATTAGTTGGTTCAAGGTTAGGTAAACAAGTTAGTCCCACAGCCAGAAATAGTCATAGCACTCCCAGCTGCTTTACTCTCTATCCATTGTCTACCTAAAGAAACACTTGGTCTGTCCTCTGAAATCTAAAAGATGAGAGATGGTTTACACCAATTAGGCTTCTCATATTAGAAAGTCTAATTTCTGGATTTCAATATCTCACTATTTCTTTTTATGGATGTGAAATTTATAATTAAATTTTCTGTATGTATGAGGAATTGGTTAGCAACAAGATCCTCTTATACAGCATATCAAGAAATCAAGTGACTGTGGCTTTGATTCTGGGAGTAACCTGTGTTGGGAATTCCTGTGCACTTAAAGTGGTGGTTATAATTGCCAGGTGTTGAAAGGCAAGATGGTGGTCTTGTTATTTGTTACCAGAGAAATTCAGGTCTTTTTATCGTTGCCAAAGAAGCTGTAATACTTTCTACCCCAGATGATGATGTTTTATGGAGCCTTATCTTCTGAAAGCAGTCTCAAAACTCACTGAATACAGGGCAGCCTATGGGGCATAGTGAGGCTTTATTTGGTATTTTTAGGCATCATAATGACAGTGCTAGTCTCCTTGGTGGATTATCAAGAGGGTAAAGGCTGCATTACACCACTACTGATGACTGTGGTCACATAAAGGCACAATGAGTCCCTCATTAGTGCCCCTGGCTCACAGCTCCAACATACTGATATTATAAAAGGACAGGTAATAGATAACAGCAGCTACTCCATACCATGTCACCTGAGGCAAAGGGTACGTGTCATTCCCTTTACTAGTACCTGGCAATACTGAACTCTGTTTATCACCAGCCACTTGGCAACAAGAACTATTCTTGGTCAGTGTATTGCTGCTACCCTGCTCAGCAGCTCTGGAATTTCTGCAACTTGCAAGAATGAGGCAATTTCTGTGGCTCCAGTGAGAGCAGAAGAGGCAAATGATTCTCTGGAAGGGCGCTTAGGGTTTAAAAAAAATGAGTGGAGGATTAAATTCCCAGTTTCTGTTACATGTTGTTCTCCATTGTTTATAGTTGTTGGGCCCAACCTATACTAAGTTAACTCGGGCTGGTAGCTAGACCATTTACTCAGCAATTTGGTTGTTCTAGGGTTTTTTTGCTGACTGCATACATTCTGGTGCATTTTGGCCCATTTGTAATGTAAAAGCTCAAGTTTATTGTCATCCATTAAAATTATCAGTATTAGCTCTCTTACTAGACTATATCACTGTGAATTAGATTGGTGATGAAACATGTTCTTACTATGTCTGTTGTCTGAATCCAAACTTCCAGTGCTAACATTGGCTTAACAAGCTTTACATTTTCTGTTAAAAAAAAATACAAAGAGCTCATATTTCAAAATAAATCTCCTGATTTGTACTTTTTAACAGCTGACACAGCTGAGATTTTAAGCAGCTGAATGCACATATAATGCATTTTAAGAAGTGACATTGCTATGGTTATGGGTTACACAACAATATGATGTCAGCCCTCTGATTGGTGCCATGGTATTTAGCAATGCCACTTGGACAGGAAAGTTCACACACAGAAGCCTGTCCAACAGTTCTAAGAATTTTATATCTTTTGAAGTATTCAATATATTTCTTTATGTGTTGAAGCGCTGGCCTTCCAAATCCCTTGTTTTCATTTTCCAGCAATCTCAGTGAACTAGGGGTCATTGGATTGTTTGCTTTCTCACTGGCTGCACTGAAATCAAGCAGCCATCGGCTGAATTACTATAGTTTAATTGTGTCTAAAAAGAATTCAAAGTGTACTTTAAAACAGCATTATGACTTCTTTCAACATAGAATAAAGACATAACACAAACCTAAGAGGTAAAGGTGGTTCACAGAAAAGGTGGATTTTCAGTACTGGCTCAAAATAAGAAGTTATGGGACTTTCAGTTTTCAGCTGCCTGCTTCGGCCAGAAGTTTTCTGTGATTATAGTTGTTTCAGCAAGAAAAAAATCTGCTTTTCATACAAATTAGGTTTTAGTTTTCCAAGGCATCTTTCCATCTCCTGAAACTATAGGGAAACACCAAAACAAAAACTTTATCAAAATATTATCAATCTATACTGGCATTATGGCAATGATGGCCTATCAATTCCTTTGTCTGAAAAAAAAGACAAATTGAGGCTGGGTAGGATGGACTTGACCAAAAAAATCATATTTATCTGTTTAGATTGTTCAGAAACAACAGTTTTCCAAATGTTGTGTACAATGTAGTGATGCAAAATAGGGAAAGGAAGAAGGAAACCAGGTGACATACAAAGTAGCTTTTTATTTAGTAGATTACTGTCCATTGCAAAGGCTTGTTGTGTAAAAAAATTGTGTTTTTATAATGACTGTTTAGAAATACTCTGGTGGTCTCTGCTAGCACTCACATCATAAAATCACTTGAATGAATTCTCATCCAGCAGGTAGTTCAACTGACTTCCCATGAATGGATAAGCCTAATTCATGTCATTACAGAAGATAGGAAATTGCTGAAGGTTTTGCATGCAACTCTGAGCTGACAGTGTGTCCTTTCAACCAGGAGGGCAAATAGAATCCTGGAGTACATTGGGAAGAGTGTGGCCAACAGGTCAAGGGAGGTGATCCTGCCCCTTTACTCAGCCCTAGTGAGACCACAGCTGCAGTGCTGTGTCTGGTTCTGGGCTCTTCAGTACAAGGAAGAAAAGGGTCTACTGGAGAGGGTCTAGTGGAGGGCAACAAAGATGATTAGAGGTCTGGAGCATTTCTCTTATGAGGAGAGACTGCAGGAGCTGGGCCTGTTTAGTGTAGAGAAGAGAAGACTGAGAGGGATCTCATTAACACATATAAATATCTCAAAAGCAGGTACCAGATTCTTTTTCGTGGTGCCCAGCGACAGGATGAGCAGCAATGGCCGTAAACTAAAGCACAAGTTTGACCTCAAAATGAGGAAGAACTTTACATTGAGGGTGTCAGAGCACTGGAACAGGCTCCCCAGGGGGGTTGTGGAGTTTCCCTCTCTGGAGCCATTCAAAACCCACCTGCACATGTTCCTCTGTCACCTGCTCCAGGTGGCCCTGCCTTGTCAGGGAAGTTGGACTGGATGATCTCCAGCAGTCCCTTCCATTCTGTGATTTTCTGAACTCTGAGGGGTGCTAACGCAACTACAGTACTTGATTAACTTTTTGTGAACTGATTTAGGATTTTCTGTACCACCTTCTGTGGGCTCCTTCATTAGCTGAAAAGGAAAATTATTGTTTTTATCTTATTTCTTAATTGTTTTTAACCTTTTCATCTAAAATCAGATCTCTTGACCAAGAGATTTCAAGAATTTAGAATTTTAAATGTTTCTGCATTGACTGCTGTTTACGACAAGCCACTTGACAACAAACCATATTCTCGGTCAGTGCTCTGCTGCTGTCCTGCACAGCAGCTGCTCTTGAATTCCTGCAGCTCACAAGAAGGAGGCAATTTCTGTTGCTCCAATGAAAGCAGAAAGAGGCTAATGATCCTTTGGAAAGGTGTTCAGATTTGAACAAAAAGAGAGGAGGATGACACCACTTTTGTTTCCAGCTCTTTTGGCAAAAGTGCTTTGTTAGTTCAGGTAGGATAGGATATATGCTGAAGCTGCTTTTGAGGTAGGGGCACACTTGTAGCTGCATGCTTTGGAGCTGGTTTTGGTTTTTTCTTAATTTTTACCTGTATAAAGGGAAGGTACTACTTCACTGTATCTCTAGGTTAAATTAATTGACATTGGCATTCTATACTGAACATGCAAAGTACTAGCAGAAACGTTAAAATTATTTTGGAAAAAAAAGTCCTTGCCATCTCCAGTTGGATATGAAATCACTAGAACAAAAAAAATTACAAGTACTCAGAGAAACAGATGATTTCCTGGGATACTGTTGCGTATAATGCATTTGTCCAAAGGCTGGAATCAAATGCTTCTATGATGAGCACTTTAGAGGAGTTTATGAGGAAAATATTAATTCTTATTGTAAGCAGTGCTTGGATCTTGGAAGCTAATAAGGCAGGAGACCACCCATTACATAGTGAAGGCAGAATAAATATTTGCTTGATTTTTTTCCCTTCTCCCAAAAAGTGTGTATTCTGCATAACTATTGATACAATTTTTTTAAAAGACTTTTACTCATTAATTGGTGAATTCCATTATAATATAAAACTCATTGGCCTGTGACCAAAATTAAGGCTAATAGTCCCTGATTTTAATGAGTTCTTCAGACATATCTTCAGTTACCAGTTCTTTCATTAAACTCTTCTGTTTGCAATGCAGCACATTTAAAAATGAGTTTAATTCATATATTCCTACATTATTTGTTGTTACACAAAGTAATACCTTTCAATAAAATGTACTCTTTATATTGCAATGTATTCTGAATTATTGCAGTAAATTTAAGTGTGTCAGATAGTCTCATTGCAGGGGAGACAAGGTCTAAGTCACAAGTACATGAAACTCCAAAATAAGACATCTTAAAGAAGTTTGAGAGAATTTAAATTAAATTTTCCTGGTTAGAAGACAAAGAAAACAATGAGATATGCATTGTCTCCAACTTCCTGCCATGATTATAATTTTTCTCATGGTCGATATTCATCCAGTATTGTTTGTGGTGCATGCCTATGCTTTGGCATCTTGCAAATGAGGTTAGTAGAAAGGTAGCATTTACAGTACTTATTAACCACTGTCTGTTCCAGAATGCCTCTTAGAATATTTATTCAAATTCAGCCATCATTATTTTTAGCTCACTTGGGAAATTATTAGCTTTCATCTGATGCCTCACATATTTATGCTAGAAATAAGAAGATTTCATACTAAGCGTATTAGTATGTTTAACGTCAGAGAGGAAGCCAACTCATTATGCCAATTCTTATTTTGAAGAGCTTTTAATAGTGATAGCTTTTTCAAAAGTAGTCAATAAGGTCCATAAGCAAAATTTAGACAAGTAGCTAAGGACCCTGACTGGTATTTCCAAAGATGCTGAGGCAACTGAAAACACAAGCATATACCTAGAAGGATTAGAATAACAAACCAAACCAAACCACCTGCCTAGGATCACCTATCATAGATTTTAGTGGAAATAAGATATATGACTGTTTTTGAAAAATCTCTTGACTGTCCATCTGCCTCACTAGTGCCTAAAAAACATTGAAAGTCTGACTGATATGCCTTTAGGAGCCTCCAGGGTCTCACTGGCTATTCATGAGATTTGTGCTAATTTTTGAAAATAGAGTAACACGTCCAAACAGTTTTCAATTTCTTAGATGTAGCTATCTCCCTGCCACAAAATCTAGATTCATTTAGGCACTTCAACAAACAGTTATATATGAACCTCAACAAATTACAGAGATGGTCAATCACCAAACACATGAAGTTTAACAAGGGCAAGTGCCAGATTTTGCACCTGCTATGGGGCAACCCCGGTTGTGTATGTACAGACTGGGGAATGAGAGGCTGGAAAGCAGCACTGTGGAAAGGGACCTGGGGGGTCCTGGTTGATATCAAGCTGAATATGAGTCAGCAGTGCCCTGGCAGCCAGGAGGGACAACTGTGTCCTGGGGAGCATCAGGCAAAGCATCGCGAGTGGGTCGAGGGAGGGGATTGTCCTGCTCTGCTCTGCACTGGGGCGGCCTCACCTTGAATATTGTGTGCAGTTTTGGGCACCACAAAAATGATAAAAAACCTTAAGCTATTAAAGAGCGTATAAAAGAGGGCTATGAATATGTGAAGGGTTTGGAGGGGAAGCTATATGAGGAGCGGCTGAGGACATTCGGTTTGTTCATTCTGGAAAAGAGGAGACTGAGGGGAGACCTCGTTGTGATCTTCAATATTCTCATGAGGGGAACCAGAGGGGCAGGCACTGATCTCTTCACTCTTGTGACAGGACTTGAGAAAATGGCATGAAGCTGTGTCAGGGAGTGTTTAGGCTGGATATTAGGGAAAGGTTTTTCACTCAGGGGGTGGTTGAGTACTGCAATAGCTCCCCAGGGAAATGATCACAGTATCAAGCCTGTTTGAGTTCAAGAAGTGTTTGGACAATGCTCTCAGGCACATGGTGTGATTCTTTGGGCTGTCCTGTGCAGGGTCAGGAGTTGGACTCGATGATAATTTTCTCCCATGAATAGTAGATGAACTTTAAAATTACACTAGAGACGTTTCAGGTTGGTTTGAGTAATGTTAAAATTATTTTTTTTTATATACAAGTACCCTTTTCAAATAAGAAACAAACAGTATCTATTGATTGCTCAAAAGAGTTTTTTTGCTATATTTATAACACAGAAAGAAAAATATCAGAAGTTCAGCTGGTATTTCTTAGGAAAAACAGGTGACTGGTTAGAAAGCAATGGGAATCCAGTCAAGGGAAAATATTTGTGGTGCAATGATACTTATGGCCAAAAGACCTAGGAAAATCAATGATCAATGTTTTCTTTAGTGAGTAGAGTACTCTTCCATGAGTAGGGAACTCATGGAATAGATTTCCTCAGACTAACTTCCACTATCCTCAATGAACTGAGCCAAAGCCAATGGAAGTTAGCAGATAACTTTGAGTATCCATGGACTCCCAATTTTGGATTATGAAGTGAATAAACTCCTGGACAGGGCCAGCCTGGACTATTAACATTACTATTTTCCCCTGGTTTGGCATCATCTTCGTCCCTTCTTTATTATGCTACATATCAACTTTTCCGTGCCACTGTCTCTATCCTCTGCCATATGAGAGTGTAGAGATACATTTTAAAAAAGTATTACCTTCTAAAAAAAAATCAACACGGCATTTCCACCTGTTTCATAATTCAAATATGATTATTTTGCATTTGAAATCTTTTGCACGTTATTTGATTCTTGATCAGCGTTATTTATTAAAAAAATTGTTCTTTTTTCACTGATTTGAACTTCATCTGTTTCACATCAGAATAGAAATTTCTATTTGAAAAGAACAGCAGACAAAAAGAATATCACCACTTATGAATTCTGCTCATTTTATTACTCTTCATCTTAGCGATAACAGGAAATAGTTGTATTTTATTGCATCAAGTCCTAGTGCTTTTGAAACTGAAATAAAATGACTTTGAAAGAAAAATTAGGATGGTTGACTTAATGCCATTAGAGATGAAGTTGTAGAATTTCATTCTATTGTTTAAAAAAAGAAAGATAAGGATCAAATTCTAGAAAATATCTTCCCATTTTCTTGAATGAACAGTTTATCTTGACCATTTCACTTTTTTGAATGTTTTTGTCTTGGGATAGCTATATTAAATCTCTGCATGTAATTCCTGAAATAGTGGTGGAACTCCTTAAGTGTATGAAAATCATTCATGTATCTCATATGAGATCATCCTTCATGCCTTTTAAATGCAGAAGCAAGCACATAACTGAAGTAAGAGGATGTTGTGGAAACACTAGCCTCATTTCTATCCCATTTCCCTCAAACCAAATCAGCTTGGAATGGTACCCTGCACAACATTGAAATAAACTAAATTATATACATATTTATTCATAGAAAACATAATTAATACTTTCTTGGTTTTAGTGCTGTACTCTGCTTCAAAACAATACAGTTATTGAAAAGATTTATCAATATCTGAACAACCTAAAGTACAGTTCCTCCCCCCGTAGATGGTTTGGAAATTTTAACTACTGTGGTTACTGTTCCTTGCAAAGCAATCACATTAGAGAAGATCATAAAATGTGGTTATCTTTGAAGTGGATCTGTGCTTTTTCTATATTGCCTTGGTGAAGTGGGGAGCTGAAGTGAGGAGGTAAGGGGGCTTCGTGATGTTGTTTCTACTCATTGAATGGTTTACAACCACAGGTGGTGTTCTTTCTTAATTCAGTCAGATTATTGCTTTAATGGATGAGCTCATTGGGTCAGCAGCAACTATGTTTTAAATCTTCAAATTCATAGAATAGTTTGAGTTGGAAGACACCTTTAAAGATCATCTAGTCCAACCCCCTGCAGTGAGCAAGGACGTCTTCAACTAGATGGGGTTGCTCAGAGCCCTGTCCAAACTGACCTTGAATGTTTCATTGCCTGAGTATCTGAAAACACTATGCCTATTGTATCAATGAGCATCTCAAAACTATACTTGAGCATCATTTTGTGTCTTTTCTCCACGATGGTACCATGATGGAATGCACAGCATTTTAACAGAGAAAATGGTTCTTTAATGACATCTGATATTTAGACGTCACTCTAGGTTTTAAATATTATTACTATTGTCTCAATTTCTTGAAAACCTGCTGGGAAATGAATATTCATAGGAATAGAAATGAACCTGTGTGGACAGCAGTGTAAAAAATTGCTTCCTTACTTATGCGTGGGTAAGTGCACCTTGTCTTATGCAGGAATAAAACATGAAGGAATTTTACTTAGTATGGCATGTAAGAGTATATTCTATCTATTATATCAAGAAAAAAAAGATAGATAAGCTTTTCCCTTGTACTTTTCCTGTCTCAGGGTGGAGTGCGCTCTCCAACAGGATTCACACCTAGTCAGACTAAGGCCTGGGAGTTCTTAAAGGCCAAAGTAGCAGCTCTAACTGGTGTTACCTGGACAAGGCACATTCTAGGTTTTGCTTAGCTGTATAATACCATGGTAGCTAAAATAAGCTTGGTTTTGCTTTGATCTGAAATGTGGTCTGTATGAGTGTATCCTTATCTCTACAATGAAGTTCATTTTATGGTTTTGAATAGATTCATCCCAGCAAAAATTTAGGCTCTTAATGGAGGGTCCTTACTCAACTGAATTAACTAGTGTAAGGATATGATTGCCTTGTTTAATTTAGTGGAGAAGGAAAAGTATATCCTACAGGATATTCATAACTTAATGAGAGCTCTGAAAGTTTGTTAGTCCTCTCATTGACTGAGTAGCTTGAGTAGGTTGCTAATTCAGAATCCTCATTTAAGTGTCCAAAAGCAGATGGAACTAGTCTAAACCAGAAGCTTCTTATTCTGGATCAAACTCTGTTTAGTCTTTACCATTCAGAAGGTATGTAGATAAATGAAAAAGATGTATGTCTAGAAAGATCTGAATTTAAAAATCTTTTGTCTGAACAGACATGAAAGGAACAATATAGTCAATAATGTAAAATGCAAAGGAGAACTTTTCTAATACATCTCTCCTTCTCTATATGAATCATGGAGGTATAAGAGCATCCTATTCTTCCTAGACCCCTATCCTTCCTTGAAACAAAAAGAAAAAAATCCAACAAAAAACAACCAAAAACATAATAAGGAACACACTGATATTACTGATTTACAAAATATAAGTAGGGTTGTAATGCAAATTGTTTCACTAATACCTCTGTTTTTCATTCAGGGGCATTGATTTAGAGTAAAATGACAGAAACAATTAGAAAAAACCCAGAAGTGTTCTAAAAGCAAATATATGGTGGTTTTGCACTTAATCTTAGCTATATATTTCAGAAATAAACATGGCTTTTATTCAGGACATGTATTTGCCAATAATACATCTGATTAAACTAGGAAAATTAGACATACTATCAGTAGCTTGCTCCCAAATTACACAAGAAGAAATTAGATACATTTTCAGTAGCTTGCTCTCAAATTTCTTCAGTCTATGAGTCACCAGATTCTTCCTGCCAAACTAAATATGTCTGTGAAAGGCTGGAAACTTTAATGGAAAGAAACATAAAACTTGAAATACGTAGGAAAAACTAAGTTTTTTTCATGGAAGACCTGTTGACTAGTAATTCAGGAATTCAGGGGATGTAGAAACAACTTATTACATCTTACTTGTCCACAAAAGTTTCAAGGTGTGAAACGTATAAAATTTAAATCTGCTGTTGTAACCTAAAATAGATGTCCCTATTAGTTTTTATGTAACCTGAAGTAATCAATGAAAACTTACAAAAGGAAGCTGTAAAAATTTCGTTATAAGAGTAGAAACTCATGCCTAGTCATTTTGATGGGGCTGAGACAAGACTGAAAAATATCCCTCTTTTGTAAATTGAATTTATTATATGTGGTATGACACAGCTATCAAACATAATTAGCAATGTACTCATCTTTTCAGATCCACAACCAGAATGGAATCTTCTCTACATTTTTCCCCACAACACTTAGGCTTTTTACACCTTTGCATAAGCCACATATTTTAAAATAATCTTTAGAATACAGACACATGAAATGCAGAGTTTTTGTGTCTAACTTAGGTTTTATCCATTGCCTTAGTAGGCTATGGCTGTTAATTAACATTCTTTTGACATCAAAACAATTTTCAATAGTTTTACTTACAACTTGCTGTTTATGGGATTTAGGGGTATTAAGTGTTTACTTTTTTGGAGATAGAAATAGTAAATAAGTATTCTTAGAATATTTATTTTCAGAAAGAGGACATGCATAAGTTTTGTTCAGTGAGCTGGGTTAAGTCAGAATGATTTGAGACAACCCCTTCTTTTTCCTGCAGACTCAACCTTGTGTAAATTTCTGCCCAACACACAAAGACACAAACACCACAAACAAATAGTTCTGTATAAAAAAAAAAAAATAATTTCAGGTTTGTGTGCGAGTCATAACTTCCTAACGGAAGTGCTTCAAGAGGGCACACTTTCCCCACTTCCACACTTTTATGGGCACATAAGGAAGCAGAAGGTTCTGCTGTTTGGAAGCATCCTATTATTCTAGAAGAGTTAATTTGCAGAAATGGGAAGACTGGGATGGCAGCTGAATTTCAAAAGATGGGAAATATTAAAAAAGAAAAGAAAGAGAGAGCTGAGCTCTAAATTATTTCTTTGATGACAGGAATCTATTCCAGTTTTCACTAGGAAAGGAATTAACATGAGGTAAGTGAACACCTTCTATCTTGTATGAGCAAGAACATTGAAAATACATGAAATTTGTCTGCACATGGTATTCAATCAGAAAACACAGCAAGTATCTCAGACTTGGATCTTATTTTTGTAGGAATTTAACTGTCCATAAGTTAGAGTGACCCTCTGGCCCCTCCAAATACTACATATATGTTAAAATTCCTATTCTCAGAATCTCATTCACTGATGCAAACATGAAATGTGCCTGTCATTACTTAACAATTAGACCCAGTACTTGAGCTTTATCTTTCATAGTAGTTTGCATTAAATGCACCACAAAGAAAGTATGAATTAATGGCTTTTTCTTCCTCTTGACAGTGAAGTTCCTGTGGTTATTACCAGGGATAAATTTAGCATACATTCTTCAGTAAGTATACATGTGTGATATTTCTTTTGTCTTGATTTCTAGACTGAGAAATTACTTATCTGTTGGTTACCCCCTTGCATTTGTTGTCATATTTTTTAACAATTAAGCTTGTACCACAGCGAAATATTGGCATTTGGGTATGGTTTAGTAAACCAGTTCAGATCCATCCTTTTTTAGCAAAGATCTGAGAAGAAAATGGCTCTAAGTCTCTATTTGATTTTCAGTGATGTGAGAGGTTTGAAGCATGCATGAGAGCTAATGTGCTGAACAAACCCTAGAGAAATGGCTGTATGAACTTCCATCTTTGAATGAGCACTCCGTATAGATCGCCCTAGATGCACAAGTAGGCAGTGCAAAAGGTTTTAATTAAGAGAGTGTGTAGTTCTGCTAAACTGTATAATTTGCTTTGTGACTTTTGTTACTGTTGATCAAGCATTGCAAATGCATCATTAATACCAGAACAAATGCAGAGGTCTATATACAAAAGTTTTGGCCAATTGCATAAAGCGTATGAATTGAAGTCAGCGAAGGGTTTTTCTTGGTATTTAAGATTCAGTGGAAAAGTAAGAGGGGCAGCTATGCCAAGAATTCATGCTGATCTTGCCAAGTGCTTCTTTGAGTGACTTTATCCAACATGAGACTAAACAATGTATTAAATACACATATAGCAGTTAGGGAATCAAATGTCAAATAACAGCTTCCTGTTATTTGAAACCAAATCTGGAACTTGGTCTAGTGCATAAAAAAAAGGTAAACATCATAAAAAGCACTAGCATCTCTAACATCTAGCAGCTAATAAAGACACGTATAAATCGAACTTCTGGAGAAACTGTACTTCTTTGGTTTTGGTAGGAGACGCTTTTTGCAGAGCTGTTTCTTGCTGAAATTTTGATCAATTATTTGCTTCCAGTCACTTCATTAAAATTATCATCACCACTACAGTCCCGCTTAATGAAAAGGTTGAAAAATTATTAAATCCTTGGTGACCTGAGGAACTAGCTGCAGAGAAGACCTGCTAGCAGGGTCTAAATTTAGTGTGTTTTAGAGGATAAATCCTCCTAGACTCACTGTGTGATCCATGGAGAAAGAAGGCAGACCCTCTCTCTCTGTTATTAAAGAGGTAACTTAAGAAGATTAACCTCACTAAACTAGGGTTAGACTTTATGAACACTCCCTATCCTTTGTTAATGTTGTAAAAAATAAGAAAATTCTTTCAAAGACTGGCGTATTTTCAGAGAACTTCCTCAATGTTTACTACTAGGAACAACAAAGCACATATCAAACTTATGTGTCAGCTATTTGGCTATACAGTGATACCATTCCAGAGGACAGAGCTGTCTTTCTTACAGAGGTATGTATTAGTAAATGTGCCTATAGTTCTGGTTCCCTGAGCACTGACTCTTCAGACTTGGCTAGAGCTCCTTTCCAGGTTAGTTTTCCTATAAGGAAAGTAAGAAACCTGGGGGTAAAGATTGACACACCCAAATCTTCCATGGATGCAGTATTTGGACATGAATGGGGCATGCAGCCAGACCAAGGAACTTAAAAACACTCTTAGATCTTGCTGTGTGAACACAGCCAAGATGACCAGCACTTTTTTGCAAAGATTTGTAAGACTGTCACTGACACCACAGTCTGTGTGTGTCCATGGCAGCTTTTCAGCATGCCTCTGCTGGGCTTCTAACACTAATGCTCCTTTCAATCAGGGATGCAGAGAGGAGCTAATGACTCATAGCTCCTACAGGTATGGAGTACTTAAAGAACTGAGTGCCATGCCATCTCTTGTAATTATGTTGATAGGTTTGACAGGCCTAGAAACTTTAATAACATCTTAAAAGCAGATTTTCTGAAGTAAACAAGAAGCTCTTAACTAAAGGGAGATGGAAGAAGCAAAATGTAATTGCCTATTGCTATACCACTTATTTCCTCTTTACTAAGGCAGCAATTCCTCCACATACACCTTAGTTCTACAAAGCAATGAGATCTGATGACAG
The DNA here is from genome assembly GCF_001715985.3 of Manacus vitellinus. Lineage (NCBI taxonomy): Eukaryota > Metazoa > Chordata > Aves > Passeriformes > Pipridae > Manacus > Manacus vitellinus. The sequence continues at coordinate 11,697,530 of NW_021940682.1, forward strand.
CTCTCATTACCCAAATTATGTTCACGTTCTTATTCTGATTTTCTGATAATTATAAACTAATAGTCTTACATTATGCACAGCTGGGGATTTTCCAAAGGACAACACACAATTTTGGTTGTCTTATTGGACAAAAAATGTAGAAAAAATCTGCAATAATTCTCCACAAAGCAGTTGACACAGGGAACATTAAGTTGGATACCAGAAAAAAACATCTTTTATGGTATTCACTGTTTCCCATATGGAAGCATGTGCTAGATCATTCTCCATTCTCTGAAGAATATCAGAGGAAATCCATTGTCTCAGGTATCTAAATTCTGCTCCTTCTTTTCTATGCAAGTGATACTTCAGAAGATTCAACATAAGACCAAAGCAGTGTTTTTAACAGAAAAAAGATAGAGTTTTAATTCATGAAGTTGATTGTCATGGTTTCAAATAGATGTTGCCATCTAACTGGGCTTTAAAAGTTAGAGGACTGAAAATGTCTAAGGAAATAAAAAACCTGTTTCTTTATTGGCACTCATATGTATTATTAGCCAGATTGCTATGTATTTATTGGAAAAGGTGTATTTTCAAAGGAGAAGAAACTAAATCAAAAAGAATATAGCATTTTCTCCGTAGAGAAAACTACATAAGCTTTCCTTTCTTGTGGTAGTAATAGTCCTCAAGAAAGAGTATGAGAAAGAATTAAATGATTGTCCAGCAAATTCAACACGTACAAATAAATAATTTTTTGACTAATCTAAGAAGTAAATTCCTGTGATAAGACTAGTCTATTTCAGGCAAAATTTATCCCCTTCTAGGTTATAATTTCTGTAAGTTTCCTGTTATTTGTCCTTTTAGTTTTTCCAACATTCTCTGCTCTCAGCATTGTTTTGTAATAAGTGTATCATGGTAGACCTTCCTAGACATTAATATTCAAGTGAATGATGAAGCCATCCCACTTTGCTTCATGACTGTTGAATCCAGAGGTTTTGAGACTAGAGAAGCATTAATTGAGAAAAGCTGTGTTTAAGTGTAGCTACTTGTGTAGCAGTGGCCAGGCTCTCTGTTGGCTTCTCCCAACAAAACCTAGCACACAGGAACTTCAGCGGCAGAAATTCTCCTAGAGAGATGTTCCTAGATAAAAGGTGGCGACAAACTGCTTTTCTCTGGTGAATCATGGGAGAAAAAAAAGCTCTCTGAGGAGCAGCCACTGCCTGTTGGAATTAAGTGTGACCAAGGAAAAAAGCAAATTTTCTATTTTGGGAGTTCTGCAGTGTTCTCCCCGAAAAAAAACTTTAAAAATGCTTCTTGACAGTCTATCTCATGAAGAAAGAGTGGTAGAAACCACATTTTACTTCCTCTTGAAGTCAATACTTTCCTTTGTGTGTGGTAAGCAGCTGGGGCATCTCCTGAGAAGCTGAAAAGAGTTTCCTTTTATAGCTAGAAAGTTGGGCAAAGTAGACTATATAAAGGAAATTTTTGTGTTCCAGTCCTAACCATAGATATAGCCTTGTGGTTGCGAAGTACAGAATTTCAACAGAAAGTAATACAGTTATTTCTATCTTCATTTCCACCCACAGCTCCCAAGGAATAGTCAGAATCTTTGACCTTGAATCTGAACCAGGAGTTGCACCTCAGCCAAAAGGTATTCTTTATATTTGGAGTCTCTAGTGAAATACAGAATGATGGAAGAAAAAGCTTCCCTCACAGCTATTTCCTGTGCAAGTTAAAGGCAAACACTACCATTGATTATACTTTATTTAAAGGAACCAGAATATGAGAAAGGAAGGCTTGAAATACTACTTTAATTGACATACTCTTTACAACAAAAGAAAAATATTCACTAGCTTTGGTAGTACATTTGCTATTTGCTTTACCAGTGTTACTGGGCTTACTTTTTCCAGTTCTGTGTTTTAGATTTAAGGAGAAGGCTAAAACAGACTAAATTGCTTCCTTGTGAATCAGAAGTATTCAGGTAGAGGACACATTACTTAGCATCCAAGGGGCCACATACATATCAGCTTCATAAAATTCCTATTGAATGATGCAACTGCAGTATGTTGATTACAACTTTGCAAGACTTTCCTAAAAGTGGTCATTCATAAGTAAAATCTTCCACACTTTTCTATATAAAACAAGGTCAACATTTATGGTGTCAAGTTACATTACTTCAAGTGGAAACTCAGAATGTGAAAAAAAAACCAGAGAAAACTTAAGAGAAAGTCTTAACTGACAGCAGATAAAAAAAATCAAGATTGTGAGAGTAATGATCTCCTTTGAAACTTTGGAAACCCATTCAGGTATTTTAAAGTAAGGATGACTTAGCTTAGGATAGAGATTTGAAACAGATTGTGAAACCTTAGAATGACCGAGATTGAAAACAAAGAGATTTATTGCTAATGGTTGGCATTTCACATAACCTCTTACCTTGAGGAACACAAAGTACACATAACAGTAGGTCTGACAGCTTGGCAGTAACAGCTACTCTAGTGGTAAACAAGAATGATAGCTCTCTGAACAAGCAGCAAAGACTTTGGTGGGAGAGAAACATCTAAGATACATACACAGTAAAAGAAAAAATGCTATAATCTTCAAAGGATGTAGTATATATCTCATTGTTTTCTGGTGCAGAAACAGGAGAGGGAGGTGTCAGTCTTCCTTTACATTCATTCCAGCCATAAAGTATTTGTAGGACACTCAAATAACCCCTTAAGTGTAACGGAGCTGCTGATAAATATAACAAATTCTGATGTATAAGTGAACACCTAAAGAGTTGGTAAAAAAATGTAAGTTCCTTTATGAGAGATTCCAGTAGTTTCAATATTGTGCTTAGCACCAGAATACTAAGTTCAACAGCAGCCTAGAATAGATGCTCATTAACAATGACTAAAGTGTTAAATACAGAAAAGAAAGGTCCTTTTGTGAATAGTGAATTATTTTGCATATACAAAACCAAGGTGCCCAGTTTCAAAAGTGAACTATAATAGAATGTACTAAGAAGATAGTGAAAATGTGAAAATGTCTACAATTTATATGTTGAGGAAATTAGGATTTTTTATAATTTAGAAGTGCAAGAATCTGAACTTCTGCTTTTATTGCAAGCAAGGAGTAAATATTGAAAGCAATAACTCCATGAATAGAAATTAATAGGAATAGGGTGGGTATGGTCAAAAACCCAAAAATGATAGCTTACTAGACACGAAGGATGGATAACCTCAGAAAAGAACATCAGAGAAGCACATACTGTTATTAAAAGTAAATGCTAGCTTCAGAGGCTATAAGAACAAAAATTCTAGGATGTTTTGAACAAGTATGTTAATGAATGCATTCAGAATGAATGTATATTCCTAGCTAAAAGTTTCATTAACTTTGTTATTTGAGTAGCAAATAGCTGAAAATCAGAAATAGATTTCTATTACTTACAAGGTGAATATTTCTTGATCCACACTATCGCAGAGTTAATTTTATCTGTTGCCTGTACTGGTGTTAGTCTTTATTATCTCACCATGCATGAATTTTCCTCCACCTGTATTTAACTGATGAAGCATGTGGATCCTTGGACGTGGTAACTTTCTGCTTGCTGCCGTCCAACTTTTGTTTTTTTTCAAACCAGATGTTGAAGCTAATGTGTTTTTAATATGATACAATGTGTATTTAAACTGTTTACTAGTAGTCTGACATAACAGGTACATGCACCTCTGCCTCAAGAATGTCTTGGGTCTAGTGTGTGCTTTCATTCATTTAATTTCAGTGACAGGTCAGTGGAAAACAGTAATATAGCAGGTGGAATAGCAGCAGCTGGAAAGTGGTTAAAAGCAATAAGAAGTCTGAAAAGCAAAATTCATCAGAAACTCAGAGAGGTTGAACACAGGCAAAAATTTATTCTTTACTGAGACTTCATGGTAATTGAAGTCTTGAGTGTCTCTGAGATAAAGGATACTAGTCATAGTCGGCAGCCTCGGTGATCATAGCTAAGCCCATTTAGAGGAGGAGAAGACTCCAATGGATTACATGGAAAAGTTTAGCAGTTGAATGAAAGAAAAGGTTGACTTACTGAAGTAAAAGCCTCTGTCTCCACACACGAACTGAAGAGCATCAACCAGCTCAGCACCACAGAGTGTTTCTGGGCCAGCAGCAACAGAACTGGTTAAGGTAAGCAAACACAGCCCAAGGTAGAAGAAATGGGTGTAGGACACAGTGTGCATCTTCACCTGCCAAGGAAGCAAAAGCAGTGTCAGAATTTCCCAACAGAGTCTTAAAGAAAATAACTCCTGCACCCTCGTGAGCTGAGCATGAATATGTACTATAATTTCTTGGACAATAACTGTACTATCAGGAAATGTCTCATCATAATTTTGTAATGGTCTACATATTCCAGTCCATGTATTTTGTGAACTGAATATGTCTTCTGGTGAACATTCTTGGTTCACATTCACATGTAAGTTAGGGAACCCTGTAGTGACTACAATTTATGGTTGCTCCTGCAAGAGGAGGATATGGGGGAGTGCAATAGACAGGCAAAGGGAAGCCTGGAATGATAGAAGTAAGGAAGAGAACTTCGAATTGGTTTGTCTTAGACAGATAAGCTGAGGGAATATGAAATTTGCCTGCCAATGTACTGTGGGAAATGGGGGTGGCATATGATGGAGAAGAACTATTTAAACTAAAAGCCAGCACTGGCACAGGAATAAATGGCTGTAAACTGAATGGAAAGAGATTTGGTCTAATAGGAAGAGAGTTCTTTATTAGGACTCCATGATTCTCCAGCTACCTTAAAAAGGAAAATACCAGGACAAACCAAAAAAAGTTTCAAGGTACAGCTTGCCAGTGTTACTGGAATTGATGTGGGACCTTCCATAGTAGAGAACCACAACCAGTGACTCTTACAGTCTCCTGTTACTAACAGGCAAATATCTGGAAGCATTTGAGAAATGCAGCCATGCTTCATTGACGTCCATTATATCCTCTTAGTCAGGAGTGGCTATGAGGTATACACAGAGATGATAATTCTTTTCTCATTTGCATTTGGTTATAAACTATCTTTTTTCTGTACTTATGATTGAAGAAAGGCCAATCCTCAATTAGTGTAAACTTGCACCATTCCATTTATCCACTTCCTTTAGTATCAATTTATGTCCAAAGATCTTACCCAACATATCAAAGAAGATGGGTTTGTTTGTTGGTTTTTTTTTAATATTAGAAAGAGCTATTTACCTGTAGTAGCAGGACACTGAAGAATGTGCTTAATGCATACTCTGAACTTACTTAGATCGCTTGCCAAAAATGCTAGTTTCAAAAGGTGTAAATCTGAATTTAATTTCATTCTCTTTCAAGGTTAACATCAGTATTGCAGTCAGGTAAGAAGTTACAAATCTGTCTTCCACATACAGTTAAAATTGGCTTAAAACTGCTTTGTATTAGCAAACTAGTACAAAGTAATTGAAGTAAAATGATTAATCTTCCCTGAAGTTTCTTTCAGGGTTTCAGGGACCATTTAATCTTATTTCTTCACTGAACTTTTGAAAAACTGATGAAATTGTCTATTGTCTGATCAATTGGGATCTGATCCAGTGGGGTATTGAGTCTTCTCTAGTCAATAACTTTTAAGAATTCTTATTTGCTTGGCAAGGGATCTTAGTACCTTGCTAGATGAGTCCCCTATTTCCACTATGACAATAATGAACAAATCTAAATCCCATGATGTATTATAAAAAAGAATGAATAAATATTTTCCCATTCACAAGAGTCTTTAGCCAACTTTGCCATGCAAAACCCAACAAGCTTGAATCCACAGACATGACTGCAATGGCAGATGGAAAAAGATTAGATTATAAATGAATGATGGTAATGAGGCATTATTTCCTGTAATGATTCCATATCTTAACAGCAACAATTTCTTTTTTCCTTTGCCATGTTTTTGAATTTATAAGATAAATGTGATGCACCTGCAGTTTAAGATGGTTCCCAGTTCTGAGGAGGTAAAGCAGAAAGCTGTTTAGCACACTGCCTCAGAAAGCTGAAAGACATTACAAATACAAGAACATTATGTATTTAGCAATTTGTTCTCGTATAACATTTGGTCCAGAAATAAACATAAATTTTAGACATTTAACAATTTTTTATTTTTCAAGACTTCTCAGCTGGCTTGCATTTTCAGATAAATATCAGCACTGAACTACGACAAAACAGATTATCTACTGTTTTTCCTTTAGTGGAAGCCAAAAAGGCTGCACAGTATAAACCACAGAGAATTTCTAACTTTATCTCCAAATTTAACAACAGTCAAGAACTTTCAAACACGTAAAAACTTTGCAGAAAAGAAAACAGACTCACATGTTTCTAGGGTTAAATCAATTATTTGATAAATTAAGTACTGTTTCATTAAAACTACTTCCAAAACATAGTTTAAAACTTTAACTTTACTTCATCATTTTAATTAAACACAACATTAATTGATTCAATATGTTTGTGATAAAATCAAAGTTCCACTTTATGTCTGAGAGGAATATTCTTGAGAAAATACAAAGTTGTAATCCAATATTGCTTCAGGTTCTCTACAATCAAGCAGAATACTTACATTATCCCCAATTTGACTAGAAAGTTGAGAGCTTAAAAGAAAAAGCTTTGCCATGTGGGTGGGGTTTATTGAAGCATCTAATTACATTAGGAAATTGAATACAGGTTCAAGATGAGCCTGGTTAAGCACTTCTTTTAGTTGCATAGAATGACCATATTTTCACAGCTGGAATTTCCTTTTTTTTTCAGTAAAATAGCCAGCTTTTGCTGCATTCCTCTTTTAACAGTCCAGAAGAGTGGCACCACAAAGGAATGTCATATATGAACACTCTACATCTCATTTACTTCTTAATTCTTCTATGTAAGTCCTCTTTGCCTAAAAAACTATCAGTTGACAAAAGTTGTGCATAAGAATTCTTCACATACTCAGTCATTTTAGTAACATGTAAGAACATCTGCAATAATTATAAATACCTGGAGTGGGGCAACATATTTATGGACAGTATATTCTATAGAAAGAAATCAAAAGATATATACTCAAAATTACATTTTACTACAGAGAGGGTGGGCCTGATTATCAAACCATAGTAGAAATATGTAATTATTATGCAATAACAGTATTCACTAGTAATTATTATATAAATAAAGCCTATATACTCTAGAGCGGATCAAGGTTTAAATATTGTTAACTATGAGTAAAGAATCTGGGCTACATGCTAACCTAAATCAATATGTTCCATTGATTCCAAGGAAGCTTGGCAGGATGCACAGCTGAGGAACTAGCACATTACTTTTATGTCTCTTAGTGCCTTGCTCAATACTTTAAAAAAAAAAACTTCATCTTTCAAGTATATTGGAAGGGATGCCCCCTCATACATTAAGGGAATGATTTCATCCATTACAATTACAGACCTGTAATTAGGTCATTAAGGAATGAGATAAGTGTGTTTTAAGTGTAAGACATTGTAAAAAAATAATTAGGCCTTAAACAATTAAAACAGGATAATTCTTTCAACTGCATAAATCTCCTTGCAAAATATTAAAAACAAAAAGTTCTTGACGGATGTAAATTTGCTGATAATGGAAAGTTGAACTGGAGCCAATTGACAGAAACAGAGGTCAATGCACCTACTGAAGTCAAATTTACCTAAGACAGTTTATATTATTGTGCAGAAATTATAGGGTCATAACATGAAACTTCACATGCAAACTTTCCTGAAACAGCCCTCCCTAGAAGGGAGAACTTGGAGATGAACATGTAAGGGAATTTCCATTTTCTTTATGTACAATTGCTTAAGCTGTACAAATATGCAAGGTCAGCAAGAGTCGCAGCTGGTTTCTAATGTAGAAAACAAACTGAACTTCTCATTTACTTTTAATTTATGAAAGCAAAAAACAAGCAAATGCTACGATGCTGCCAGAAAATTGCTGCAGTGACAACATCCCTTGAAAGTTTCCTTGTGAAAGCATGAACATTTTTCTCTGTAATTGTGTATAATAAAACTGCAGAAACTTAACATTTGAATAATACCTTTTTTCCTATAAAACCCTGCACCTGCAGAAAATAGCTAAAAGTTCTTGTTTTCAGAAGCATTCATTAACAATATAGACAATGATGTAATTGGACCTTTTAATAATGACATAACTGAAATATTACAAAGTTCTCTGAATAGAAGTGAAATTTAAGACATGTATATGCAATACTTTACCCTTACAGTCATCTATGTAATTGCAACTATTACATACAGCCATTTTCCAGATCACATAAAATTGCATGTTCAGCAATTTATAAATAATTCTCAGTTCTAAAATAATGTTATTGAAAAGTGCACAATACTCTTCAAACCAGAAGCAGACAATACACAGCAAAATAAAACTAAAAAATTATTTGAAATAGTAATAAAGATTTACCTTCAAGAAATCACACAAGCAGCACTTAACTAATTGTGTTGAAAGACTGTTGATTTTTTCCATTGCTTCTTAAAAGTGCAAAGTCTGGAAATGAATTTGTTAGCAGTAATGATGAGAAAAAAGAAATCCAGAGAGATGTGAGATGTTGAGAGCAATGTCACATTTCAATATTGAGGACTTTATTCCATTGCGCAGGCTCTATCTGCTCTGATTTTAGCAGTGACAGTGAGATTTAGCAAACAGAAGAGGGATTTAGAGAAAATCCTCACATTTATCTACATTACACAGACACTGTAGACAGGAAACAGCTGGGGGAGCATTTGCCTTCTCTCTCTCTCCCTCTTCTGGCAAAGTTACCGAGTAAGGACTTTTTTGGGCATGGTGACAAATAACATCATACCTTTGCATTTTAAAACTAGAGCACAGAAGCATATTTTTTTCCCTTTAAAAAAATATGAATTAGTGACTGAGGGGTTAGCAGACAAAAAGAGCTTGTGCTGCCATGAAAAATAAGAAGATGTATTCTAGTTAACTTTCAGATAGCTGTGTGTGCATTTGTATTTATGTGTGTGTGTGTCTGCATTTCAAATACATAAAAACTTATATGCCTAGGGGCAATGTTTGTATATATGCATACCTTTGTGTATATACACACATTTTATTTTTGCATAGAGGCATAGGTATTTTATTTATATAGTACAGAAAAGCAGGCAGTCAGTTATCTATGTTTTTCTTAATGCGTCTTTACGTTATTAAACTTGGCATGCCTATATGCTGAGTAACAATTAAAACCTCCAGCTCTCTGTGTGATTAACCCTAAAATAGCAGTTTGTAATTTACTAAAAATAACAAAATTGTTAAGCGCTACTTGTAAATAGGGCAAAATAGCTTTGTGATCTTTCAGCAACCACACAGGGGAAATCGTATAATTTCCTAGAATTTACAGTACTATAAATATAGTAGCACAAGTAGCCCAGTTTGGGGGGCTTCTATGATGTGTATATTTTAAATCTGCTGTTGTAATTACAATGTGATTTCCCCCCTTTTGAGTAGTAATCTTCAAATTACTCTTGATAACAATTTACTTGACACTGGGAAAGAGAGAATTCAACTTTATTAGTTCTGCAATACCTAAGTTTTGCCTTTTTTATTTTTCCTCAATTATGAGTATATTATAAATAACACCAGCTGGCCAGCAACATGCTCTCACGGGTTATGATGTCATTCAAATCCCTCAACTGTGTTAGTGGCTTGCAATGTGCTCCAAGCCAGCTGTTTTTCTATTTATAATGTATGCTTGCATTTCAATACTTAGCTATTGAGAATAAAGTTGTGATGTTGTTTTATAGATACAGTTTGTACTTGTTACCCTTTGGATTTGTAAGATGGCATTTAAAAGTAGAGGACTAAACAAGAATGCATCTCCAGAGACCAAATACATGTCACAAACAGTGCATGATTTCCATAAAAGCTGTTTCAGAACATTGCATTTTGTCCCTGTTTGCTTCCACTCAACTGAGAGTTGCATGCTGAGGTGCTAGCTGTACTTTATTATTGAAAATAACAATTGAGATCATGTTGGCCCAGATCTCTTCTCAGTTTTCAGATCCACCTTGAACTATACGGTGCTTGCCAGGCAGAAAGGACACATTTAGTTATTTGTATCCTCTATGAATGGCTAATACTCTGCTCTGTGCAGTTTTAAACACTGTATGGTTAGCTAAGCTGATTAATCTTAGAAAGGGATTTCTTTTAATGTAACATAAAGGCAGAATCACAGGGGGCTTTGAGGTAAGTTTGCTTAGTTCAGGTAATACTAATAGTTCAAGTATTCTAATACACATTTGTACTGCAGATGCTATATTTTAGTATTCTGGTCTGTTTTATTCTTCCCTCTGCATTTCAGAGGTCACTGCATAGTGGCACCATTCTACACATAGCTTGATAAAGCCTGATGCTACCTATAGTACATGTATCACTTATTTCACAAGTCTTGCAGAAGAATGTGGGATGACAAATTAACAAAGGTCTGACAATATTTTTATTTTTGCTTTTACTGTACTACAGGTGGGTGACCATACTTCTGCCTTTTTCTTCCCGAATAAAAGAAGGAATACCACTCCCCCAGTGCCTGAGCTGCAAACCCTTCTCTCTCTCTGCACTGCTTGCTTTCTCCTAGGTTTCAGCAGGCCTTTCTTGGCATGAGAGCAGGATGCAGTAGAAGACGCAACTTTTGGCTTTCTGGGTAACCAGAGAATCACAGTGTCTCTAAACAACTGATAATCGTGTTTGCCATTCTGAACACTTTTCCTCAATGCACCTCACCAGCCTGAGGTTCTGATATACTTCACTTATTTCTTTTGGTTCTTGTTTTAAAGTGCTTATGCAGTTACATACATTCCCTTGAATAAAATGCACCTGTTTACAGAATTTATGGTAGTCATCAAAATACTCAAAAAGATGTCCAGGTCAAAAAAAATTATTTAATTGGAATGTGTATAGTTATTCTACATTAAAAGAATATAGCATATATATTTTTGTTTGGCTTCTTAAATATGACCTGCAGTGATATAATAACCACAAAGACATATTAAATGAGTGAGAGATGTAACAAGGTATTTAGGAATTTATGTGTCCTGATCCTCATCTTTTACACTTTAATATCCGTATGACATCACTAACATGCTTAGAAGCTATAGAGTTCCTATGTCAATTTTTCCAGGGACAACTCCATTTTATAGAAGATAGCAAAACTAGAAATAATCATTTATCCAAATTAATATATTGTCCCTCCTTAAATCCTTTTTAAAAGGGTAGAAGCATTGTCACAATGCCTGAAAAAGTCTGAACTACAGTAAGTTAACCAGTGTGCATGCCTCTTGCATTCTTCTGTATTAGATCACTCTTACCTATATTCAGTTATTTGTAGCTGTTTTTCATTTTTTCCATTGGGATTACAAGTTTTCTGGAACAAAGATAGAACCACTATAATAGATATCACCTGAGAGGGTGATAGGGTGGAGAGCATGGTGGGATAAAGCATGGAAGAAGACAATAAACATGGTGGCTGGTGAACAGCTGTTTTTCATTATGTGAAAATAGCAGAGACAAGATTGTCTTTGAAGAAAGTGGTGAAGGGGTGTATCTTATTTATATGAAATTTGTGTTGAAGTTAGTGATTAGTTAGGTATATCATGGAAAATTCCTTTCAAGTTAAAAGTTGAGAAGTCAAGAACAAAATCATCTTACTAATTCATTTGTTTTTTAAAAAAAAACCCCTCAAACACCTTTTTTCATGGTGACCTAAGTAGTGTTGTCGCTAGATGAAATCCAAGTAACAAATGTGGTGGGAAGGATGAGGGCACGCAATCTGAGCTGTCATTACATTGCCAGTGTTGAAGAGACACTAAGGAGAGAGCAGTGCCATGAAAAACAGTTTCTCACTTGGGCGAGCAGGGAAAGTGCGAGCTTCATGACTGAATTTTAGAGGGTCATGTAAATTGAAACCTTTCGCATTCGCTGATGAAGAAAAGCATAAGTGTTTCAAGAGCAGGATGGATGTGTGAGAAGCTCAGTCCAGAATTACTGCTTGTAGGCAGTAGTGGTAGAAAGAATCGATGTTAGTAACAGGTCAGAATTAATCCACGGACTTGTAAACTGAAATTACTGAGTATTTCACATTTTGTAGAGTAAGAATAATAGCTTTGCTGAGATCAAAAGGCGGCAAGGGCTTTACTGCTTGCAACTAGCATGCAGAGAGTATGGTGAAAATGCTCTGATGTAATAAAGTACTGTGTAATTTTAATTTGTAGTACAAATTAAAGTAGCTACTATTTTGAATATCTCCATATTAATAATTAATATTAATACAATTTGAATATCTCCATATTATTTCCAGTTTCAGAAACAAATGCTGCTAAAAATGATACAAAGCCAAATACTGAACTTATTTTCCTACTCAAGTGAGATATACATCAGCTACTGGATATATTTGTTCACAATTTAAACACTTAAATTTTTTAAAATGATAATATATTATGGCAATTACTCATTAATTAAGTGGCATGAAATGAGGTATGGTTATGAATGTGATACAAAAATACAAAATATGAGAAGTAATATTAAATAAACAAAACTAAAAAGCTCAAACAAAATGTGTTTCAACATTTCTGAAAGCATTTTTTAAGTGTTTTTTTTTTTTAATTTCTGCTTTGTGGGAAATTTTGAAATAGTTTGTTCTGATTCAGAATAATCAAAATACCAGAATTTTCCATTAAACTGGAAATTCCCAGTTTTAGCTGTTTGTAGTCTTGCTCTCACTTTCCCAATGTTAAGCCCTGAATAGATGATCTTTGGTCCAAAAAAAGTTGCTTTCTTTCTTATTCCTAAAAGCAGTAAAAAAGTCAGAGTCAATAAAGAAAGAAAATTAGGAGATATGACTGCATAAGCTCTATGCTTGCATGTATCGAAAGAAGGTAAAATAAGTGGGAATTGTGATGGGCAGCAATTTACATATATGTGTATATCTTCCCGGTAGATGAGGAAGATCGTAGGAAGTGAAATGCATAGGAAGTGAAATGCACGGCCTTAGATATTCCTTTAATTTCCTAAACTGTTTCTTCCAGATTTAGGTGAAATGTAGAGAAATATTCTTTTTTTTCCTGAGTCATCTCAAGGCTAAATCTATGATCATAGATTTTTATAAAATAGAGTCTAGTAGATATGTTTAATGGTATTTTGCTTTTTACATAAATTAGACACAGGAATGCCAATGTCTATGTGTGATTTTGTTTTTGTTTTTTTTTTTTTTTAATTGATGACTCAGAAAAAGCTGTAAAGAGAACTGAATACTGGAAATTTTGTCACAAGCAGGATATATACAAAGCAAACAATGTGAGCACATGGCAAAAATGCCTGTCTGTTTTATCTCGGCCTCAAGAGTTCTTGCATGAGTTACAAACTTCAGAAAGTATTCCTTATTAAACTTATAAGCAAACTCTATTTGGAGACGAAATAAGATGTTTTAAAACAAAATAGAACCTCTGCTTCGACCATTTTTAATTTCTTTAATTTACAATTAATCTGGTTCTTACTGTATGTCTTGGGATTATTTCTTCTGGATTCATTTCACTCTCATGATTTACTATGCAGAAGGAGCTTATCTGATAAAATTTATGCAGTGTTTAGTGGACTGAAGCCGGTAGGTTCTGTACCTTCAAATACTGAGCTCCCTCCCATAAACAACCTCACCTAATTATGATTCTTAGATTTTGGTCAACTACGCTTTCATTAAGAAACTACTGAATAATTTAAGTACTAAAAAGAACCCACAGAATTACAAAGTTGCCCCAAATAAAAGCTTAATTGATTCTGATTCATGAGTGCTTTTCTGTAATAGACTTCACCGTGTCAATTAAAGCTCAGAGTTCAATCTATACTGTATCCCTAGGACATAGCAATCATCTCTTCAACTGTCATTTTAAACAGTATCATCTGATCAAATGATCAATTCTGATTTTCTTTCCGTATTTTAATCTTAAAATATGAAGTTTGTTGAACTATAGCAGAATGAGGCTCCACGTTTAGCAAAGTAGGACTTATGCACAAATTTTGTGGTTCTGATATCTGATATCTGCTTAGTAAGCTTGATGTATTTTAAACCATTTATTTTTATCTCTTTGCTTTGATAATGTTATTTTGTTATTAGATGTGTTTTTAGGTTTTTCTGAAAGGTGGCGGCAGTTTAGGCCATTGAGACCAGTTTTGCAAATCTATGGTTCTGGGTTTCAGGGCATCCTCCATGTAAATGCATTAGAACAAACAAAAATATATCTTTGATCTCTAACAGAACTTATATATAATTGCATTGAACTTGGGTCTTACTATAATTTCTACCTCTGAATTACTGTATTACCTTGAGCCACTTGAGTAATTTCTCCAGTCAGTCCCATATTTTCCTTTCTGTGTAATAGGAATAGTTACTTTAGGTACATTGAGACTCATAGAGAAAAAGCAGAGCAAGCTATATCATGTATTTTTTTGAAAACATTATCATGGCCCAAAAACCACCTCAGTATGTTTATAAGAAGTGACAAGCTACTGTGTTAGCCTTGCGCGTATTATGTCTCTGTCATCTTCCAAATGTGTTAAGCATAGCTGGAAGAGTTCCCAACAGATGCTTCCTTTTACTTATTTTCTTACTTTTTTCTATTACACCATTCTCAAGTGTTCCTGTCGAAGACCTTCTTCACAAAACTGTTTCTGGAATGATTGTTCTTTGTACAGTACTAATACTGAAGTATGATAAAAGTTTATGTGTCTTTCCTGCTTAAGAAAATAAGGCTTTTATTTAAACTTGGGTAAGTGAGGACTAACATCTCTGAAAACAGTGAAATATAAGAGTTAAGGGAGTTGCATCCCATCAAGTTGGAGACACCAGTGGCTAGCTATGTATTACTTGGGATGTAAGGGGACTATTTAATAAATAATCCTTAGTTTGAATACGTACACATGGCTTGTTTCTAGAGTAGAGTCCTGGTTCTACAAGCAGACTCATTAGCATGACATTTTTTCCAGTCTCTGAACCTGCCTATGGGTTGAGCCATGGCCCTGTGCAGAAAAAAAAACCTTGCTGGCAAAGAGGCTACTGTCTGGGTTGCTTTTCAGTGGTAATGAGCACCTGCAGTGCTGACTTGACTTCTTTTGGTGCTAATAGATGGTAAACACCATTTAAGATTGGCAAGATAATTTTAAATCTCTGTACCCTTTCTGTAATAGCTCCACCTCTTTTCCTTCAGTGTTACGTAGAATTTTAGATCTTCTTAGAAAATGAAATAAAAAATCATGAATATGAAATGCTTTGTCACACAAAAAACCCCAATAAGAACTAAGAAAACATGCTTTATCTTTGTTAAGGAAGGGCAAGTCCTGTGAGAAGTGTCATGGGCTGGAAGTATAGATGATGAAGAGAAATAAGAGTCTCAAGCTATTTCATTTCATTGTTTAGAATTTTAGGTTCTCCTAGAAAAGATTAGGAGAAAGAGAACATATTTACTTCATATTTTGTGTTATATATTTAAACAGGACTTCCCTGTTTCTATGTCTGCTTTTACAGCTATCACATCTTTAGTTTGCTAAATCTTTATTTTTCTTGTAAGCTTTTTTTGTTCATAGGATATTTTCTGTATAAAAGATTACTGTTGCTTCTTTAGAAAAATGACACCATTTAAAAGCTTTCTTTTTTATGGGCAACAGCATCAGCATTATAGTAAATAACTGAATATTGGTGCTGTTTTGAGATGGTTCCAAACATCATCTGTGTTTCAAAACAATCTTAGATTTGAAAAGCATAGCAGGCTGTGTAGCAGATTTTATCAGTGGAGAAAAAATCTTTGCTTATTGTTTGATTTTAAAGGTTTCTCATTCTTTATAAATTTCTGCTTCTATTCTTTTGTCTTTTGACTTAAAATATATATGCAAACATGGTATCTACCTATACTTTGCAATGTTTGTATTTGCTTGGGGTTGTTTTGGTAAATGATTCATATTTTTAACAGATCTGGTTTATGTGTCTATGATAATTAATACTGGATCTGCACGGTACCAGGTCATTCAGAAGCACAAGTCTGAGTCAGATCAGCTGTGAACACAAGATCACATCTCATCTAATAAAGCAGAGCAGAATTCAGTGTTGATGTGGTTTTCATGCTGGATGCAGAAGGAGGCATGTTATTTTACTCTTCATACCATTATAGGGGTGAAAGCAATTGTTATGTGAGCCGGCATAAAGACTTCAGGTACAAAATTAATCTGTCAAAACTTCAGCAAATTTTAACAGGCACAGTGAGTTTTGTTTGAAGCTTTGTGTCATGTATGCTTGGAATATTTTTATCCAGCATTGGAAGCCCTAAAATTCAGTACTAATCATTGAACCACAGCCTCTATCAAGTCCATGGAACATACTGGATTAGAATCAGTTGCCCTTTTTAAATTCTAAAATTATCTTTGAATCTCTTTATAGAAGATTACAGTACTCTGATAGGTGCATTAAGTTTCTGTTTCTTTTATTCCAGTCTTTACTGATATTATTTGTAATTTTCTTGTATTCTTATTCTATAAACATATAGTGTTTACATGAAAACAAAAAGATGCTTTTTTGTCTACTTTTTGTTGTGATAGGTATATATTTTTCTAGTCATATTGAAATACATGTAAACTTACTGTTCAGTTTATTACTGGAACAACATTTGTCTATTTTGCCAGTATTTCTTTAATCAGAAGAATCTGTAACATTGCTGCTGTATAAAAATAACATCCCCTTCCCTCTAAATTAAACAAGGGGATTTTATGGTTGAAAAATCAAACACATGATATAGAAAAATAAGATACATTTGTACCTGAACCCTGTTATCAGCCCCCACTGTGCCTTCAGTTCCTTCCCTGAATGAAAAAGGAATTTTTTGGGGGAAATACTCTGTGGTCATGTAATTTCAGGTTAATAAAATGATGGACTCAAGGCTACTTGAGTGACCACATATTTGTCATCTCCAAGAGCACTTTCCAGTCTTGCAAAAGATCCATCTGAATAGCAAACATGCCATTTCTTGGGCTTTGAGCATGGAAATCACTCTTTTTCTTCTTACTTTACTCCTCCTGCCACAAAAGTGATATCTCATTAACTATTTGGTAAAAATATTGTTGCTGCTCTGTGGCTGCACATGGCATGTAGTGCCCAAAGACTGGAAAACTGGCTTGTATTGTTGTGATCAGTGCCTTACTTACCAGCAATGTTGGTTTTGGATCTGTGTCTATACTTCATTGAGCAAGTAACCTAGGCCCTACCTTTCTTTGGAAACACAGCAGAGAAGGGTGCATGCTCAGGTCCTGACTCGAGGCTCAAAACGTGCATTTCAGCTGGAGAACTTAGATGTGCTTCTTGGTTTCCCTGTCCATGTGTAGGCAGAGGGACCCTGATGACTAAATATTGCCTGCGAAACAACCTCCTGTAATTTTTATGTGGCTCAGTCTTCCTGGAGGCAACCATTACGTGACCTTGCACTCAGGAAGATCTGATATGACGCAGATGCACTGTGTACTAATTACTTGTACTTGCTAATTACTACTAGGTTTTCTTGGCTGTCAGGTGAGTTGGGAAGTCTAGGGCAATCTTCATTCCAAACACATGAAATCCTTTCATTGCTTAACAAGCACATAGCCTGTAGCTATCACACTACTATTTATGACAAACCGACAAAGGTGTTCTCAGGATTTGGTTGGGAAGCTCTGTCAAGAAGGTTTGTCTGCTAAAAAAATGGCTTAACCAATTGTGTTATTCTCCCTAAAGGTGTGAAGGCATACACTGATGCCAAAAGAGAAAGCTTTAGCAGGTGTTAATGACAGGTAATAGGTCCCCAATATTATTCTTGCAGTTTCTTTCCTTCCTGTCTTGCACTGGTACACCATGCCATACCCAGTGAAAAGACAGCTGTCATGTTCCACTTGAGTTCTATACTGGGAGATATTTTCAACATTCTTATAGGCACATACTGATTATGACTATTAATTAATTGATTTCAAAACTGATGAAGTCTGTATTTGATTTTGATCATGTGTGCCTCTTTTTTAAAGGCACTGTTTGAATAACAGGTGAGACAGAATGGTTTGATAAAAAGAAAAAAAATTAGATTTTGTCTTTTCTGTCCAAACTGGTTGCTGGCTCCCTTACTACCTACAGAACTGTAAATACATTTACACTTGTACTTAAATACTGTTCAGTGCGTCATGGGTAGTGAAATCTGTCCTCAAAATAACTTCTTGAACTGGTAAGTAATTCTAATATTAATGAAAATGTTCTCAAAATCATATTTTACAATGCAGTATTTTAAATATGCATTATGTGAACACGTCTGGTTTGAGTTGATTATGTGTTATAAGAACCAGCTGAAGTTCATGATGTAACCATGTTAACACGTTTTAATAGCTTTTCGAGAACACAACACAATTGTGTTAATGATAATCAGTTAAAGACTCTATTTGTTCCAGATGTTACTTTCCTAGGAAAAAAGGGAAAAAAATTATTTAAAAATTTTTTCTATATCCCTGTTTAATATCAAGTACTTAGAAAAGTCCTAGTGTAAACCTAATCTCTTTCTTTAGATAACATACTAGTGAGCCATAGGTTGAATTGGAAATGTGAATACAATTGTGAAAGAAATATAGATGCCTAGAAAAGCTTTTTTTTTTTTGCTGGCATGGGTCTTTAGTTCCCAGTGGCCTGAAGTACCACACCACAAAATCACTATAATTGGCATGGCTGGCAGCTTCTTCTCTCATTGTCAAACAGATCTTTTACAGTAAATTTGTAGGAACTCTGAAATTGAGCTAATACCAAAAGTATCAAAAGAAAAAAAAAGCAAGCAAACCACACACAGATTCAAGCATACCATTAAATGACCGACTTTTGATAAACTGTAAGATTAAGTGACCTATATTAACAAAAAAAAAAAAGTATTAGTTGCTTACATTTCAAAGTTTCGTCCAAGATAAACTTAACATTCAATGCCTCATCGATAAGATGGGTACATTTTGCTAGGCTTATGTTAGACATGTCCAGGCTTGTTAGTTATGTTAAGTAAACATTGATCTTGAAGGTTATATCTTCAGGAAAGAAAATAATCTGGAACTTTGAAGGTGGTGAAACCTTATGCATGTATCTCTGTGTTGCAGTAGTAGCTGGAAAATATCTTTAGTCATTACAGTAGGCTGTAAGAAGTACCTTTTACTAAGACTTTTCCTTCCTGAATAAATTAGGAAACAGTATGATGGCCCAGAAACTCTCCTGCACTGGAACAAGCTCAAGAAAGGAAGGAAGTTATTTATGGGTCCTAGATTCCTACAGTTATGTACTCCTTTACATTGTTCCAGAGGATCTCCCCAGTAAAGATATCTCAATCAGAGGACATATACAAGACTACAATGAATATCCCATGATTTTCAACCACACCATTCATTTATGTTCACAGGATGTCCTTGGGATACAGGCACCTCTTGTAAGGATTCTTACTCCCTTCTTTGCTCTAGACTGTAAACACTCTGCAACTCATCATGCTGCTTTTCACAAAGGAGCCTTCTCACTGCTGCCCTCCAACATTGCCATTGATCTTTCTGTGACTGTATGTTCTTATTAGTCATGACTAACAGCGTTGGAGAGGAATGAGGAAGGAAGCAGGAGGCTCCAAGGAAGGACGTGAACCTATTACCCAGAAGTAATTATTCTGCCCTGTCACTGGTCATTCCAGGCATGGTTTGTGAGTATCCTTGATATCACCAGATGAGGCGACTACAAGAAATTTAGCTACGTGGAACAGATGCCACATATCTGCTGAGGTTTCCTCTAGTTCAGTCAAAGCAAAAAGGCATTGCCTATGAAGCAGGTGGATTGACACAGTGCTATAAGGATCACTCAGGATTATAGAGCTCTTCAAAATGCCTGCAGGGAGAGCATCGGTTGTCACTGTTTATACGAATGCAGAGAAGACCTTGACCTTGGTGGATACTGCTCTTGCAAGGTAAGGGAAATATACCATCTGTATCAACATATATTGGGCATTAGGCCAAAGTAATAGTCTCTTTACAAATAGAAAACCCATTTTTTTTTTGGTTAAGTGTAAAAGTCACTTCTGCTTCCTAATTTCAGTTCTGTTTTACAATTTCAGATGATTTTATTAGCCTTACATGGAGAAAAGAATCATAAAAACTAGTAAAACCTGAATTAGATCTATTTTTCTCCATTGGTAAACACAAATACTCTCTCCCAAAAGGCAGAAAATTATTTTTGCCAATACAGTCAGAATCTATATAAAAAGGCTACCCATAATAATCACAGTCAGATTAAGCATTGACTTTTTTTAGAAGCACTATAACATATTCATGCCCTTGATGGGCTGCCTTATTTGGATGTTTTCATAGTGTTAGCAAATTTTGCAGTTTGATCAGGGAAAACCAGAAAATTTAAATAGCAGTCATGTAGTGGCAAGATTTGTTTTTTTTTTTCCCAAGTATTTAAGGAAAAAAGCATCCCCTAACAGCCGTATCTGTTTGTGAAAGAGCAATGGGCAAAGAGTGTTACTAGCCTTCTCTGTCATACAGAATTCTCCACTGAACTGTTGAATTCTCCACTGAGTGTGCATTAAAAAATGTCAATTATCACAGTTTCTGTATATGACTGTGAACAGAACATAGTGCCCTACAAAAACCAATCATGAGTCAAGAAGAGTGCCTTCTGTCAATAATCCTTTGGGAAACCTGTACCTAGCAGTCCCTTTACTACCCAGTGTTGAGGATATTCTGGATGCCCCCTCTGTACTTTTTTCTTGGTCATGTGGGTAAAATCACTTGCCTGGACTGCCTGGTGCTGTACATGAGTAAAACTGCAGTTAACAAACAGGTGAGCTGAGCTGTGCTACTTGGAGTTTAATGCTATTGACAGTGGCCAGTTCAGTCTGCACTGACTGAGTTTGCTCAATGGGAATCCTGTCCTTGTGCCTTAGAAGGAAGGGAACTTTGGCCATATAGACAGGAGATATGTTCCACTGCCCTTATCTGCATCCTCATGACTGTAGACCTGAGCATCTGCTTCACTGAATTTCCCCTTTCAGGGAATTATGTGCTTCACTTCCTCTTACTTGTCCCTGAGATCATATTCACCCCCTTCTCCCAGTTTTGAACACTTTGTCTCTGAAGGAAAAAATGCCTGCCTGTGAGTTTGCTTTGTTGAGCAGGGTTTTGGAAGGGACATATCTTGTGTAGAGCTACAGGAGTTAAGCAGTCTGATATGAGATTGGGGCAGGATGGGCTATGCTGTGTTAGGCGTGATGTTTTGGAATACTGGGGTGGGCTGGCAGGAATGCAGATTATCTAAGTTGTGTAAGGAATTCAGAGCATGCTGGAGAACAACTCTCTTAAGGTTTGTTTCTTGACATTAAAACTGCAATGCTCTCAGTTTCACATAAAGGAGATGTGAAGTGCTAGACAATGTGGGCAGTCAGAGAATCTGGTCTTGAGTGTGTTGCTGAAACTGTAACAAGGCAAACTATAACTGCAACACAGCAGTTGACTTGACTTGTTCTGGCCATAGCCCTGGCATGGGTGTTTTAACATGTGCCAAGCTGATTATAGTCTGCAGGAAACTATGTGCCAACTGAGAATTGCAGGCCAACATCAAAACAGTTAGAGGGTAAACTGCTTGTTGACTTTGTGAGTGACTTCTGGGAAGAGGGGCTGCCTCTGGCAGCCTTCTGAAATTGCTGAGAATGGAAGGAAGCAGTGTCCTCTCAGAAATGCAGTTTGGGGTGGTTATGAGAAAAAATAACCCTTGTTCTTCTTTGAGACAAGAGTTGTGGGAAAGATAGGGTGAGTACATGGACTCAGTGTGGGGGGAAGGGAATGAAGAAACTTGCTGGTTTTGTTAGGAAATTGGTTAGTTTTGCCTTGCTCACTCCAGTTCAATCCAGAGGATTGGAACCCTATATAAGCCAGTTAAGTCAGGAGAGTTTGGGATACATTGGTCCTTATTTACCACAAATGCCAAAAAGGAAATGTGTATAAGTACAGCCTTTTAATAAAAATGGGCACAAATCATGCAAATACCCTCAAATTTTATTCTTTCTGCTGGTAATAGGTTGACCAACACCCCCCAGTTGATCCTTGCCAGTTTCTTAATAGTGACTGAAATTCATAAGTTGTAGCTGAGTTTCTTGTCTTTTGTCTGTGCTTAAAATCATTACAGATGGAGCAGGAATTGATAGGTAAACTTGTGGCACTTAAATCCAGGCACTTATTAATGATAAATTGCACTTAGTTCATTAAATCAATCTCTCTGAGCATTTTTTTTGTTCTGCCCTCAATTCCCTGTATCACTACAACCAAAGGGAGTAGTAGTGTCTGCATGATTTTAAAATAAACAGAAAAATCCTTGATGGTGCTGGACTAGATGTTCCTGATAACATGTTGCCAACAGAAAAGTTCTCATCCTTGAAGAAAGTTTTTCAAGTGGTCATGACACTCTCAATCACGTAAGCCTCTCTTCAGAACAGACATTCGGTGCCCTCAAATGACTCTTCAGACTTGGCTCAGAAACAGGCTGACACAAAAGGGGCTAATTAACACACACATTTTCATGTGGAGGAATCTGGTTTCCAAACAGATTTTTACCAGTAATATAGCTGACAAGCTGAATCTGCTAGGACTGTTTCTTCCGTCCAATTTGAATGAAAATGGAAACAAGGGATAGGAGAAAGAGACATTTCATTCCAGTGATGATACAGACATGATGAATTTCTTTGAGCTCAACTTATGTCATGTTATATTTCTTCTTGAATTAAGCAATGCACAAAAATCAGAGGAAACAAAATATAAATGTTGCATGTGCCATCCACAGTAAATGTGTGCATATACATTTCAGGAGTATGTATGCATTTATAAAGAAGAGACAGAAAGGGGGTAAAAAGGTGGTTCTACATTTATAGCAGTGGCACATTTTAAACTTTATTTTTCACTTCTGCAACAGACTTCATATCTTGTAATTCTCTTATAATGGTTGCAGCAGTACAGCCCTACTCTGTACAAAGGTTTTAAGGTTGTATGTGCATCTATCCAGACAATTGTGACTGAACATTGAGTCAAAAACACTGAATTTAGTAGAACCCAGAAATCAAACACCACTGCCTCTACTCCCTCACACTCCCCCAACACCAATTAGGAGAACACATCCTTAATGTGCAGGGCCTTGGGTTCTCCTGCTTACTGTCAGATTCTCCCTATTCTACCTAGATTGATTCTAAACAAATTATTATTTTACTGTCACCTTTATGGAAAATCATATATATCTCTCTCCCCACCATAGCAACAACTACCAAGTGTTGTTAGCTAATTGCTCCAGATTAATCCACTGCATGTACTTCTGTATCTGGCAGGGTATTGTAGTGGCTGCTAGTAAAGGGCTCTGAAGATAAGAACAGATTTTCACATGTTTTAGTGTATCACAAGGAGTCCATTGTAACATTGTGCCCTTTGGATTAAGATTAAAGAAACAATTTTTTTGTCAGTTTATCAAAGGAAAATTAATGTTCTTTAGACATCAGTTACATTGAATCTGAGCCTTTAATCATACTGACAAAAGATAGAGAATTTGAGCTAAAGAATGTGTTCACAGCCTTAATGTTGGATGATTGGTATTTAACTCTGTGTAAGCTACTGATTTTTACTGAGAAGAGTTTTATCTCACTAAAGTTATATACTTCTGTATCCCTTCAGTTTAAATATTCTACCCTATACATTTACCATTAAGGTAGACTGAATCATTCCAAAGACTACTAGATAAAATTCTGGAAATGCTCAGAAATCTGTTTGTTTTCCATCCAGCAATACAAGGAACTCAAGCAGAAATTTAGGGGGAAAAAAAGTCATGATTCTCAATGACACTGCCTGGGCAGTTTTTATTCCATGTGAAACTCTATTCGCAGTATTACCAAATATTAATGTACTGAAAGCTGTTATAAATGGGTGCTGGACCAACTCCCAGAAAAACCTTTAGGAAATGCTTAATGAAAAAAAGTGCTGAACTTGAAGCTTATCTTCGAGAAAGTAAGAGGCTGTTAAGTGAAAATCACGTGCAAACAGAAGGTGATCTGGTTAATACATGAATAACTATACAGTTATTTCAGATTACAGGCTTTTCCACATCTGACCAATAGAAAATGTAAAAACAAGTTATAGTTCTAGAAAGAAAGCCTCCTGGACAAACAGCTGGGGGTAATTATAAGACCATGACCGAGCCATCAACAATGTAGGTGTTACTTTCAGTTTGGAGCCAAAGGGAAAAGGAGGCAATTAAAAAATGCTCTGGGGAGGAGTAGGATAGAGCTGTAAATATAATAACGTAAAGGACCACCTTAAAATAAGTAGCGAGAGTAGAGGGCACACAAGGAATAGAAAATATACATGTTCAAAAAAACCTCACACTTTTAGAAGCAAAAAAGTGTAGAAATAGCTTAGGAGTTGTCCAAAATCAGGCTGAATCAGATGTTACAAAATATCTGCACAAAACCTAAATAAAATACTTATCTGATTTTCTCTTCTACTCTTCTTATAGTGGGCTTGTGGCACTGTTTTATCTCTTGCCATACAGTTTTCTGCTTTCTCCTTCCATATGTTTTGCAATGCACCGTGTGTTTTGTTATTCCCCTGTGTTATGTACTATTCTTCACTTTTGCTAATGTGCACTTCCAAGGGTTGTCTGCCTCCTCTAGCATTAATTCTCCTTTCCACTGCTATTTACTAACTGTACCATGTTGAGGATTTGTGATAATGAACTTCAGGTGGAATGAGGTATACAGGGGATTTTTCTTGAAAAAGCTTCACTTCTAATTTTAATTTTTATTTTTTTTTTTGCTATGAGGGCTGTTCAATCATTGAATGCCATGGCTGTCAGATAACCTCAATAGATATTCACTGAAAGACTAATGTCTACATTTTGAACAGATACAGTCATCCATTTAACATTTTTCATGGTCGTTACTCAACAGAACAGTGTTATATTCAGTACTATAAAATAGCTGAAAGGACTGGAATTGTCAGTTCTGCAGTGATGTTTCAGGCCCTGAAGAAACTATGAGATGAAATTCAGTCTCTCATTCAGAGCCAAGGAAAATAATATGGGTGATAAGTATGAAAGAGACTGCATCCTGTCACTAAGTCTCATCTGAAACATGTGGTGGAGGCAGACATGTAGCTCCCTAGTTTTGTTACAGCTTGATTAAAGTACAGCTGAATTTTAGTTGATTTTGAATTTACAGACTTTCTGCTATTTCTCTACCATTAAACTGGTTCATTTTTTTCCATTTCATAGATTGCTTGCCTGTTCAGATTTTGCAACTTGCTTTTTGCCTTTGGAACTACTGGTTAATGCTCTGAAATTCTGACTTATGATTTAATTGACACTAGAAGGCATCAGGTACATCAGGTATAGGTTTGAGCTTTTTTCAGTGTAAGGTCTTGTGGAAAGCACCATACAAACACCAGGAAAGCTTTTGACAATAAATTTTGAAGGCTATTGAAAGTAAATGTTGAGCTACAGAGAATAATATAAAAAAAAGTGTAGCTTTAACTTGTTATGTTTGTGTGGACAGAGCATGTATTTCACTGTTTGGGAGGTGTCAAGTTGAGCATGCTATCTAACCACAACTCTTTGTAGTGGCTGAGGTCTAAACTTGACCCAAGTGCATGTTTAGCCAGATGTCATTTGCGATTACAGGAATTTTGACTGACTTTCAGCTAAACCACAAACCTGGATGAATGAATGTTGTTCCAGATGCATTATCTCATAATCCTAAAGAAAATAAGATCTCAGATGAAAGGACTGTAGAACTTTTCTTTGTATGAGCTTTGAAAGCTAAGGCTAATCCTGAGATCATTGAAAAGGTTTAACCTACCACTGTGTGAAATTTTAGCCAAACAGAACTTAAGAGCTTTAATACTTTTAGAATCCCCTCAAATTAGTAAAGGAATATTCAAAATTAATTGAACTGGTTCAGTGATCTTGAAACTTATAACAACTTCTCACTTTAAAAACTTCTAGATATTTTTAGGTGTTTGTTAGCTTACATTGTTCTAGTAACACCTTGATCATGTATGGAATATGCTTCATTGTTGGGAACTCTTTACACATAGTATTATCCAGAAAGATCTCAGAGATAATATAATTCAATAATCATAGAATCTTCTAAGTTGGAAAAGATATTTAAGATCTTCAAGTCCAACAATTAACCTAGCACTACCCAGTCAAAATACATTGACATAAAGACTCGTATTGAATATCTGGAGAAAAATGGACTGGGAGAAAGATGGTGACTGTTTTGGGGAGCTTCAATCAATAAATAGGTACTGTATGTTTCTAAGACTAATATATGTATTATGTATGTATTATATAGACTATTGTTACTCTCCATCTTATTCTTATGTGCTTCAGAAGACAGTCCAGCTTACGAGTTTAGTTACTAGCTTTTATCTAAAGACCTTGGGTGAAATTGTCTCCCAAGTATTTCAGGAGACACAAAAATCATCAGGGCTTTCAAACAGAAGTGTAAGACCTATATGTTCAGTGCACAGCTAAAGGTCCAATATTGTTAGGGCTACTCTATCAACCTGGATTTCAGATCAATTTATGATGTGTTATTGCCTGTCAACTGAACTATGGCAAATATAAGTGGGTCTTCCTTAGCCTGTAGCATGAGCAGAAATGAGTCTCAGTTTTAGCTGTTTTCTTTGTAGACTGAGCTAAGTCACACTAATTTCCCTTTTTTTCTGGCTGAGTGAACTGGCAAACAAAGGTCATGTGCTGTACAATAATTTTTAAAGAAACTTGATGGTGTGTCTGAGTCTTTATTGACAGATAGCCTAAATATTCTAAAAAATTATGCCTGGTAATACTTACAAAACGAGTTGATTTACATGAAGATGCAATAATTAACAGAAGAAGACCAACTTGTTGGATTACTAGAATAACAGAATTAAAACAAGAAAAATAATATATATCTCCCTAAAAGACTATGAGTATCTTTGTTGGTTTCTGTGGTGTGACCAGAGTGGATAATAATTTTTGAACTTCAATTGTGGAAGCAGCCAGAAAATGAACAGATATAGAGGTGTGTGAATCAGTGTCATGGGCTAAACATACACGAACTGGAAATCAGTTATGCTGAAGATATTACTGTTAATATCTTACAAAAAATATTTGGCTTTGCTCACAGAACATATATCTTTGAGATATATGCATTCACCTAATGATGAAAGATTAGGTAGCTAATTTAGGTAGCCAGTTCATACAGGTTTGTGTCAAGAAAGAATAATATTCTTTTGGTTCAGGAATTTGACAACTTGTTATAGGTAATTTAGAGTGTATGAGAGAACTTTTTTTGATGCCAAATGGAAATCTACAATAATGACCAGCATTGTTATAATGAGCATCATAGATTTGAGTAGTTACTCTTTACAAGCATACTCTTTTGGAGGAGAAGTGAGAGTCTGCTAACATGATATTCAATTATTTCCTTACCCTCCTAACAGTTAATCTGCAGCAACCAAGTTGGTTTTATCTCTTGTTGACCATTTACATAGCTAATCCTTTCCTACCATGGACAATTTAAAATAAATGATACCTATTTAGTGAAATAAACTTTCTTCTGTTTTTGTTCCATGATTTATTTGAACTCAGGTGATACTCTCATCATCTTGGGAAATATAGGAAGAATAAATAATTACTGGCTTTGCTGAGAATAGGTAGTGAAAGAATCAGCTGAAGTAGATTTAAATTCTTTACCTGTGCAACATAAATCAGAAACCATAGCTGTCACACAATTAAAGGTTTGTTTTCCACATATACATATAAATTAGCTACAGGAGTGCTTTGATAGTGTTTTCTAAATGTGTTGTAATACTGTTAAGGAAATAATAATTTAAAAGTGCTGAGGTAGCCATCCAATGTCATTGTAAGGCTGGTCAAAAAATCTTTGAAAAGTCATGTCATTTGGGCAAGATTCTGAAGGACTGGCAGACAGAAAAGACACTCCTGTTTTCAAGAAGGACCAAAAAAAGAAGAGCAGCTGATATTATTTGTTTTAACTTTTTCAAGACTTTGAACACTGTCCCCTGTAATATCTGCATAGACAAACTGATGAAGTTTGGATGACAAACAGAAAGTGAGGTGGATTGAAGACTGACTAAACTGCTGGGATCAAAGAGAAACAGCATAAAGTTGTACTGAAGGGTAGTCACGATTTGTGTGCTTTAAGACCAGATACTGGAGCTGATACTATTTAACATCTTCATTTATGATATGGATTAAGGGGCGTAATGCACACACAGTAAGTTTGTGGATGATGCAAAATTAGAATGGTTGACACAATAAATGGTTGTGCCTGCCTTTCAGAGAGACTTTGAAAGGTTTGAGAAATGGGTCAACAGGATTCCTAACAATGGAAACAAGCTGAAACACAGTATGTTTAGATCAAACATAAGAGAAAAGTTTTCATAATGAGTGTGTTCAAAGGCTGAAAGAAGTTGCCCTCAGAGATTGCAGTCTCTTCATCCTTGGAGACATTCAAACCCCAAATGGATATATTACTGAACTAAAAGCTTTACTTGACCCTACTCAGACCAAAAGAGTGATGGATAAGGGGAGAAGAGCTGATATTTTTAGAGGATTGATAGACAATATCCAGAGGCCCCTTCCAACCCCAACAATTCCATCATTCTGTGAAATGACTTTGCTCACACTCTCCACAAACTACATAGGCTAGTATATTGGCATACAAATGTCATGACTTACGTGACTGAAACTGTCAGAAAATGTGTCTGTTTAGGCAAAATGTTGTTTTGTGAACCATAGTGCACAAGAATTTAACCTTAACCTTTTTCCTGAGGTTGTGACAAATTGATTATGTACACAGGCAGCAGAGAAGTATGCTAGGGCAGTTCTTTGGGAAAAGCCCATTAGTTTCCTCTTCTAGCTTGTGAGAAAATTTTGACAGTTGTCTTGGCATTCGGTTTTTAATAGGAAACAATATGCAGGACATGTAAAACAAAAGTCTGAAACTTGAGCATTCTTCAGTTTTCATGATCCCACAGTCCTGCAGAAAAAGCAGACCACATTTATTGTCTAATTAATAAATAAGGTGGAGAATATTTTGTCTTGTCAGAAATAGAATTTCTTCTAAAGTGATATCTCCCATTCCCTGTGAAGTGCATAACAAAATATTTTTAAAAAATGAGAAGACCTATATTTCTAGTTCTCAGTATTAACTTTTGGGGGATAACATATTTTTTTCTTGTATGGATACAAATAGCTGGGAAAAGCATATTATTATTATTATTATTAACTTGGCTCAAGTCACAATTATGATGTTCAAAACTAGACAGTACTTCTACAAATATCCTGCTTTTTTCACTGTCTGAAGTTTTATGTGTTTTAACTTTCAGCAGTTAATGTGTCACTCATCCTGAAGCTTCATCCAAAAGTCGTAGTTGGCATACACTCCATTATACCAAATAATACTAAATAATGAAGAAGAATGGAGTCTGATTATTAATGCAAAATGACTTGAATAAGCGAATGAATAGAATGACAAAAATAGATTAAATAATTGAGTCTCAGAAAGGATGTTAAAATGTACGTCTTACATAAATCAAAAATGAAGTGTGTACGACACAGAATGAGTCATCCTGTGAATAAGAGGAAGATGAATTCAAATGTTATTTGCCAGTAGTAATAGATGGTACCACTCTGGTTCCGTCAATCTGCTAAATAATAAAGATGGACCTAATACAGGAAGTCAGTAGGAGTTTTGCTTGGCTAAGGAATGTTGCATAGAGCACTAGGAAAGTAATGTATTTAAATGCGAAATATCTGTTGTGTTGGCCTACATTCTAATCCTGTCTCTAGTGAATTAACTAGCTAAATGTTTATTAGCATCACTGAGAACAGGGAAGGACCCCCTCTTCTCCAATACAAATTAATTTCTTTGTTAGCAGCAAAGTACAACATAAAGTAATCTGCAAATAGCCTGTAACATGCTAATTTTGCTCAAAAGAGTAAAATCTTTAACAGACTTTTTTTATTAATGTCCATCAGTGAAGGACAAGGTAGAAATATTGTTCATTTTAGAGGCAGCAGAAATTTAAATTTTTATCATATGCCACAGTACATATAAAAGAAATGGCAAATCTGTAGAACAAGAGACTTCTAAGAAGTAGCCTTCAGATTATCAATATCTATATCTATTATCTGAATTATATAAATAGGTATTATTACATTCAGCATTGAACATTTCATTATTGGATTAGAAAATGTAAATTTAATATCAAATGACATTTCCATATGGATTTCTGACTATGCATAAGGTATCACAGATGAGGCTTGAAAGTTACTATTGTTTATAGTGATGTCTATATTGCATCACTTTTTAAAAGCCTCCCTCTTTGCTGTACATACTAGTCTGAAAAAAAAAATGTGACAATGACTGCTATTTTATTGTTCTTACTAATCTGAATTCTCAAGTTTTAGTTTGTCAGTGCTAAAGGGAAAATAAAAGAAGAAGTAGTGCCATGGGTTTAGTGCACTGAGAGTAGAAAAAAGTCAAGAAGTAGAAAGAGTCTAGAGAGACAGAGGGGAAATAAACTTGGCAAAAATAAGTCTTGAAGTGCAGGAAGGTCAGAACAGGAGAGAAAGCTTGGAGGAGACAGATGTGCTTGGGAACAAAAGGAGTAGATGCAATTTCTGGAGTAGAGCGAAGCCTTGGACTCATTAAAGCAGAGCAAAACAATCAAGAAGGAGACTTTGGGGAGCAAAGAGAGCAATCACACCTTGGAAGGAAAAAGAGAAAGAAACTGGGAAGTGGGCCTGAAAGAGGACAGCAGGGGAGAGTTGAGAAATGAGGTTTTGGGAGAAGAGATAGGGCTTTGCTAGGATGGAGTTAAGCAAAAAATATTGCTAAAAGCTCCAGCTCTCTGAAATGTCAGCCAAGGTGGCTGTCTGTAAATCTCTGGGTTTATTTATTTGTCTTGCCACAATATATGAAGGAATTTATTTAGTTAGTGAAACAGATTTTTCTTGCATTCTGCAGAGCCTATTCTCCCTTTAGTGTACATGCTAACGGGAGATTGTTGAATAAATTGATGGGAGAACAGATGTCTCTGAGTAGTTTTGCATTGACAATTTTTTCTTGCTATTTAGAATTTTTAAGGATAGGCAAACTTTTGGAAAAGTCCACATAGAATGTGCCTAATTCATGCAGCCTGGAAACTCAGACATTTATATCTAATTGTGAAATATGGAGGGCTGACAAATGGCAAGATGATATAACCCTGAATCACTTAATCACTAACATGGTTAGATTGTCAGTGATGTTACTCCAACAGAAAGTGCTCCCCTACGTGAAAAACAGTTGTACACTGTATTCCCAAAGACTATCTTGGACAGTGAATTAAGCAGTCTGAGTGATTAATGGATTTGGTGAATGCCGGAATACATTAATCAGTCTTTGATTATGGTGTTCAGAGAAGTAAAGAAGTTATGGAAAAAAAACGAGTTCTGTGAACAGAACAGAACAGATCTGTTCTTCCATTTAAATTTATAGTTTTGTAGAATTTGTCCAATTATGCAATCAGATATGTCACATTAGGAAAAGAGTCTGCTTTCTTTCCTCATAGCAATTAGTATGTAATTCTTCAGATGGGATACCTGAAGGCAACAGAAGGCCTCAAGAAATAATGTACTATTCTTCATATAAAGATGAGGAGGAAATAAGGAGCTTAAAAGCTTCTCTCAGTGTTTCCCTTTTTTTAACTGTATACCAGCACAGCGCTTTGGAAAGCTTCCTTCCTTGTTTAAACTGAGTGTTAGTTTACGTAACTGCTGCAACCATGTAAACCACATTGAGTCTGCAGTGTCTCATCTACTAATACCCCCATTTTTTTCAGAGGTTTCATAGTTAAGTATATAAGGATGTTGTTTGTACCTGTTGGAAGATCTCTAGCTGATCTATTCTGAAGACAAAAATGAGGAATGCAAAATATTTTCACAGCAACTACCAGAATATTATTTTTCTTCTAATATGATGTGACAATTATTATATTTTAAACAAGGATATTAAGAACAAAAAATTGAAGTCCTTCTTGCACTTAGGAATCACACCTTGTTTGGGATCCTTGTTTGATCTCATTCTGTTCCGTTTAGTAAAAATATATGTATATATATAAAGTTTTTTCCCTCATTTAGTGTTACACTGACACACATGTGCATCAATTAGTATAAAAGGCAGAATATGGATGTGTTGCACAACTTCTTTTAATTTGATGTGATGTGCGTAGAGATGACAAGCCATACCCAAAGTTAGAAGCATAAGGGTTCTCTGCCATGTCACTGAGTGGAGGAAAGGACAGACTTAGATATGCCAGGTGCAGGAGTTGTCAGGTTCTGTGTGTTGAACCAGCTGCCATGAACAGAGTTCTTTCTAGTGTCTGGTAAGAATCATCTGCTCATGACTGGTACATGGAGCCATAATCGTTATATCAGAAAGAGAGGAACTTTGTCTGAAGTCCATTTGAATGCTGACTGCTGTAAGGGGTCTTTGTCTTTAGCAGAGATCGCAACCCAGGATGAATAGAATCTTGAACTATTAATTTAAATCTTGGCCACAAGAAAGACTTTTTTCATTATTTTGACTAGTCTAGAAAATGTGGATACAATCTTTGTTTTGAATTTTGTCACTTTGGGGTACCCATCTCAAAACCAGACCAAGCAGCTTGCACATAGTGTGCATAAGAGTAAGTGACTGATGCACAGAAAAGGCCGGTATCACAAGTGTTGCCTTGCGATTGACCTCTGTGAGGCTGCATCCACAGCATCCCATAGGGATCTGAGTGAGTGCTAGACCCCCGACAGGTCAGAGAGTTTTGCCAACTTGCATCAAGTTTACATTAAAGCAAGAAAGGAAAAATAAATTCTCAAACCTTTCAAATGGAGAAACATTTTTTGAGTTAAGATTTATTACTAGGTTTCATAATCTGTTACTTGACAGTGGCTGACTGCACAAAGTGTGGAGTCTATAAACTATTGGATTAGTTTATATAACAGATGGTTCTGTTTTCAAATTTACTCCAAATGTTCAGATGCTTTAGTAAATTAATATTTCCCATCTGATAATAGCTCATAGGCTCGTGTTTAATCTTTGGTCTTTCAAAAAAAACCCAACAAAAAACAACTAATAAGGACCACTGGGAATCATTGACACTCAATTTGAAAATAACAGCCTGGGAGGTGACAGAACTGAGGTAAAACACATAAGCAGTGGCAGTAAGAGTATCGTACTGAGGTTTAAGCTAAAATCACAGTGTATACAGTGTTTCAGTTTACTTCTCAAAATAATTTTATCCAAAGATTTCAAAACCTGTTTTGTGTCTTAGACAGTTGTATATGTTTCTTACACTATTCATAAGTTCCATTTGTGTAAAAATTAGTCTTGAAAGAGTATAAAGAAAACAAGACCAGAAAAATAAACTCATTAAGCTTCATGAAAGCTCTGTAAAATAGGAGAGATTATCAGTGCAGTGCAACACCCTACTGCAGTATATTAATTGTAATAAATGGGTCATCTTGTATGTTTTTGAATTTTGAAAGAAAAAAAGAAATGCAAGACAGCTTTTAGAGACCTACAGGCTACACCCTGTTGTCTGTTTTTTAATCAGTAGACATATGGGGATGTTATATATCTGCATGATAACTTTAAAATTTCAACAATTTTCTTTCTTTGCCTAAACTGACATCTAAAAAAACCTTACTAAAGGATGTTAAGAAAATAGGAACTGCAAACAGTGGAGTTGCTGTTCCAACATATATTTGCTCTCTGTACATACGTGCAATATGATACCAGTTTATATTGCATAGCACTTCTAACTAGACAGCCACAGCCCACTTTTTCTGCAGAACTCCAGCTTCATTAATGACTATGACAAATGGTACTCATTGAAAATTGGTCTTTATTTGGCCGTTCTTCACAGTCTCATTTTTCAATATATGATTGTATCAATTATTTAACGTGCCATCCAAACCCTGTTCTGAATATAGAAACTTCACTGTGTACAGAAATATTTCTAATGGGCTCTTGCATTAGTACCAATGGATCAGCTCAAAAGGAACATGTGACTGTACACAGGATTTCAGAACCCTGGAGTTATGTGATCATACTCCACACATGATGTAAAGGGAGAGTAAAGATATTTCAGAGGGCTGTGCAGGTTGAGTAGACTGCTGTCCAGGGATGACATGTAGAGGGTTGCTTAAAAGAAGAAATGCAGTTAAAGGCTTTTCAACTGTGGAAACTTAAAAATCTTACTCAAGGATACAGGATTGCACATCCTTGCACTTTGGACAAAAGTCTACCTCTCACGTTTGGAGAAGTATCTAAGTTCTTACTTCCAGTAAAGAGCAGGGAACATTATTATTTCAAAATTTGACTAGAGGAGGAGGCAGCAAAGGATTTGATGGTACTCTTACCGTGATGTTGGTTGTGCAATAGTTTATTAGTTAAGCATTGACTTGGCATGTTAAAAATCCTCTCAGATAGAGGAGTAAAATGTGTACTCAACAGCCATTCCACTGTGCAAAAAAGCAAGTTCTACTTGATCAGGCAAGAAAGAGAACAAGGTTGAACCATTATTTCTTAATTTAATGGCTAGAACATGCAGCTGAGAAAGAGGGAGGAAATGAGGGAGCAGCTGCTACCCAAGATAGGGAATATCTATTTTGCTCTTTTTCCTAATAAGAAGTCCTTTAAAAAATATGAAAAATCTACAATGGAGTGCAGGGCTTTCTGATCCAGTCCTGCTGTTGCCTGGGTCCTAAATCTTGCCCAGAAAATTTATACGCATCGTCCTTTCATGTTGTGGCACAGCTTCAAAAGGAACCAGTGTTTCTACCCTCCCTTCCTTGCATTCCCCAAAGCCTATTGTGTGGAAGCTCTGAGTATGACTCACTTCAGAAGAAAGGGGAAATTGAGTCTGTACCTCCCACATCCCTGAGAAATGCTGTACTGACTAGACTATTACCTAACAGCAGGCACTGCCTTCTTGGCCAGTTAGGTTTTAACAAAAATCAGCAGACAGTAAGGCTTTTAATAGACATAGATGGGAGTTTCTAGAGACAAATCAGGTTGAAGAAAGCATATTATATTGAAATAGACTCTATTTACAGTGGCATACCTTTCTGTGAATATGCAGAAGTAGAATTTTAGATACTCGTTACACTGTGAAGTAATTGAGACTCTTATGGAGATGAGGTGTTTCCAAGATTGGGTGAAAACAGAAATGGGTGTTGGAGGAGCTCAGAATTAGAAGTAGGCTCTGGCTTAAATTCGCATGTAGATCTAGTTTCATTATTGTAATCCTTCCAATCTCTCCATAACACTTTGAGAAAAGTCTTTGGTCTCACTGACCTTAGTTACAGGAGTAGGAGGTCAGCACACTTGCTGTGTGGTTCCATGCTGCACATCCAACAAACAGCAACCATGTATGCTTCAGAAAATTTCAGTCTTTTCGATTTTCCAGCAGCACCTACGAGGTGCAATAGAAGCTGAGACAGAATCAATTTACCCAGGGAAGCTTTAACTTCTCTAGCCTTGAGATTATTGCCTCCAACATGTTTCAGTCTCAATGATAGGTTTTATGGCAAGACTCTGGTAGCTCTCACTCATTCAACAGAGAACACTGAGCAACTATGCACTAAATAAGGCCTGGCTTCGCTTGGAAGAACTGTATTGTCATGGACTTTGATTGTATCTACATATGCACAAGGGAGGCACAACACAACTTCCTAAAGCAATTTACATTGCAGTAACATGGGAACAAAAATTAGACCAAAAAACCACTGAACATTCAATCCTGCAATATATTGCAGATACTCACATGGGTCATCAGTGGGTCCAGGTTCTTCAAATTTGTAACACAGCTGTTTAGCACTTGAGCTGACATAGTAATTTGTAGTAGCAGAAGACTTTTATCTTCCACTAGGGGGAATGGATATGCATGCTTTGCTGGTGAATTTAACAAATCTTTGCTAGCTCATGAAGAAATTATGAGACTTGGGGGTAGTAGGTTAACTGGTCCTAAGGCAAAGATTAAGAAAATCATAGCCTGAAAATAGAAACACATCCCAAGAATGATGCCTCATTTCCTTTTATCTGTCTGGGTTTCTATCAGCGTTTAGAAATGCTTAGGTCAAACTGTTTTTCTGCAATTAAGAAGGGAAAAAAAAAAAAAAGAAAAATTAGGACTTAAGAAGAACACCAGCTATTGCAAGATGCACAGTAAAAGTGTCTGAATAGAAGAAATAGGTAATTTATTTGGTGACTGAAAGCAGGGTCATCAGTTCAAAAATTCTGAGCTGCTTCCACCATAGAAACCAGTTCCTGTGCTACACACAATGGCTTGAAGCCTGCTGGTGCTACCATCAGTCAATTCCCTATAGTCAAGGGCAGCTAATCTGACAAATTGTCTCAGGTACCTCTACATCAAATTACAGTGAAGCAAAGGTGACATGACCTGACATTTAGTCAAAGAACTTTCCAAAATCACTAGTGACGTGAAGATTCCAATTCTGGGATCTTTGGTTACTAAAGGTGGGAGAGCTTTTGAGTTTGGGTCTCAGTCCTGTGATGTGCCAAGGGCCCTCAGCTCCACAACAAACCTGCTGTATGGATGCTCTTCTGAATGTGTTGTCTTGGACCTCAGTTACTGTTCTCAACTTTAATTTTCCCTATGTCTGTTCATTCTTCTATTAATGCCAGTTCTCCGCCCTTTCCAACCCTCATGGGAATGAATTTTCATTCACTGAGGGCCTCTCCAGTTCCCACTGTAGTCAGTGAGTGCTTTGCCTTTGACTTCCATGGGAACAAGATCTGGCCTTTCCTATTCTTTCTCTCTCTTCACCCACCCACAGCTGTCATCTATCTATTCTTATGCTGCTTCTCCAGATTTTTTTTATTTCTGTGTCCAATATTATAAACTTCATAATTTTTTTAATATTTCTCTGGCCTCTTTATGCATTGTAATCTGAACCTTTTGCTGTTCAACCTCCCTAACTTTTCACACACCCATTCCCTTGTCCCTCTCATTTTGTTTCTTTTCCAGCTTTTGGCTTTCCTATTTTAACCTCTCTGACTGAAATAGGAAACAGAAAAACAAACTAAAGTACTAAGATTTTCACACAGTAGCTGGGTGAGGTGGTGTTTTAGATTCATCAAAGGGTGTTCGTTTTTCAAATTTTAATAGCCTGGATAGGAATCTTGTTCATTATTAATCTGTGTTAGAATTGTAATGAAACACTGTGGTGGTGGTAATTAAATTTTGAGACAGATGCTTCATAAATAAAGAAGCATTTCATAAATATCAAATTATACCACTGTCTTAGCATGTGCAGGTTCTCTGTCATTACAGAAATGTGATAATTATCTCTGATTTTTCTTTATAATTCAAGAATGGATAACGAATAGAAAATATAGGCATGAAGGAGGGAAGTACCTGTAGCACTGAGGTTGCACTGTATCTCTTTTATATATGAGTTTTAGAGGGCTTTGCATTTTAAATTCAGCACTCATTTCAGCAAGGAAAATTAGCATGTGGTTAAGTAGTATCTCTCTTCAACCGTACATTTAACTGTATGTTTCTCTAACTGCTGAATAGTACTTTTTCTTTGCAACAGGCTCTTTTCTTTGAGTGGTACTCTGTTCCCACTGGTGCTTTCATAGATATGGTCAACTCGAAAACTTATTTTGTTGGGTTTTAAAATATATTTTATGAGCAGAATTAAATAATTATATTTCCCAGTTTTCTTTTGTGTTCCAAACAGACATAATCTATTCACTGCCTAAATAGGTCCAGTTCAGGCAACAGCAACATGAAATTCTCACACTTTTTCATGTCAGAGCACCTCTTTTTAAACCCAAGGGCCACTTAGAGGAATGAGAGCTGAGACAAATGGCCAACGTACAGCCCTTCTATGAAATCTCTACTGACCTGTGGTATCTGTGATAAGTATTTGACCGGCATTCCTTAACTTAATTGATAAAGGGAATGATTTGCTCTTGGGAAGCTATTTAGTAAATAATATATTTCTGTTACCACCTACCTAACTAGGTTAGAACTGTGGTCAGATTTAAGAGTTACATACACAGGTAATAAGACTGTAAGTAGTAATGAAAGTTTGTTTCAGCAGAGGAGGAAGTTTTCAGTGTGATAAATGTAATTTGTTAGAATTCCAGGAAATATGATGCAAGGCCTAAAGGGACAGTAAAGGAATAAGAGAAGAGGATGGTATAGGGAAAATTGATCTTCTCATACATGAAGAGGTAACAGAATGTGCTAACACATCTGCAGTCGCTCAGCTGAGCTACCACAAGTAGCACAGGTTACAAAGTAGAAATAATAAGAAAGAAAATAGGAGGCACATCACTCCTGGACTTGGATGTTTTAGAAAATCAGATTGGAAGATACTTCAGGAGAGCATCTAGTCATGCAAACAGGAAGCATATGCCATCTTGGAGGTGCTCTGAATGGCAGACAAAACATGAAGCAGCCTTGTGATTGCTTGTTTTGGAACCATGTTGTGATTAGGCACAAAGGAATTTTTTACTGGAAGTGAGACATGAACTAAAGAGAGTTGAGAAAAACTGCCTTTTAGTTCAGTATTCATTTCCCCAGCAGGTCTTACTATCCCCAAATCATTCTTGACAGAATAATTCAAATCGTTTGCCACTTAGTGAATAAATTTTTATTTCATACCAAAAATTCTCATTCTTTGTCCATATCAT
This sequence comes from Manacus vitellinus, assembly GCF_001715985.3. Taxonomy (NCBI): domain Eukaryota; kingdom Metazoa; phylum Chordata; class Aves; order Passeriformes; family Pipridae; genus Manacus; species Manacus vitellinus. The sequence continues at coordinate 11,736,355 of NW_021940682.1, forward strand.
ATCTAAAATGAAATGAGATCTTTTATGATTTAATTTTGATTGTTACAGAATCGTAGGCTGCAAGTCTTACCACATACTTTAAGATACCATATAAAATCTGCATGCATACAGTATTTTATAATCACATGATCCGATAGGAAATTTAGACTATTCATCATTAAACTACCTGAGAAGCAAGAAGAGAGATCAAGAAATTCTTTATTGCCTTATGTATTAACAAAGTGTTACAGTAAGATCCATTTTGTAAACTGAAGAGAAGTTTCATTTGTGCGTCACCTGGACACAATATTCCTCCAGCATATTTGCATATAAATATAGTAGTAGACTCATATTAATGTTGATATTTTGTGTATGCAGAGGCGTGCTTAGTTGTATAATTGCAAATCCTGTAGTAGAATTGAGTTAACACCTTTGTGGATTTAAATGCAAATCAAGTAGTTCTGGCATTTAATTTTTATTAATCACAAAGTACTCTAAACTTTCTCAGAGTCTGATCTTTTCATCCTAAGCTTATTTGATCTTCATCCAAGTAACCAGCATGATTCAGTATTCTCCCAGGATATAATATTATAGTTTGCAAAGTGATTGTTAAATGCATTAATAATTTCAATGGGATCATTAATAACATCTCTTGTCAGTGACCTAGCTAGGATAATAACTTTCTTGTGACTTGCATGAAGTAAATTTTTTCTGGGGGGAAGGGTATCCTTTTTCCAGAGGTTTCTAGATGTCTTTCAGTTGTTTTCCAGTGGCTGAAATAGCTTTTAACTGTGGTATGTCTTGAGGTTTATGCACTCATTTCTAAGAAAATGTGATAATTGGTTAACCAACCATTCTTCTGTAGTTGTCCTGATTGCTTAACCTAACAACTCCACCAATATTTTCTGTAAATAACAGTAATTATATGTATTTTTCATAATAATGTCATGTTGTTACAGAATAGTTTAAGGCAACAAATGTCTATTGACAGAAGTCATATTAATCTATTAAAATAGTATGGCAAAGAGATCTCTTGTGGACTGAAAATTAATTTGGCACAATTTCAATTTTTTTAGAGCAATGTGTCATCATTACTAGTACTTTTATGTCAGGATACTCTGGGTGTTGGTGTATCATTAAGAATCCCAAAATACACTGTTACTTGGAGGGGGACAGCAATCTTCTTCGTCTCCCTATTTACCCCTTGCCAGTTTGACAGATTGCTATCTTGCAACATTCATCTTGCAGATCACGATATCCTTCTTCAATGGCAGCAATCCATATCTATGCATCTCTACGTTCTCTGTATTGCTGCCTCCTCTTCACTACGTGTAGAATAAAGAAAATTTGACTACTTGTTGGGCCTGCAAAGAGATTTCCACTATTCAAGCAAAGATCACTCTTTCTACTTTATCTACCTTACTATGATGTGTAGCAATGGACTTAAGGGCCAAGGTGGCATCTTTTATCAAAAGAAGTAAGTTAATAAAAAAAATTCAGTTGTGGAAACAACAGTATAGCCTGCTAAAACAGTGAGGGGGAAATCCCTGCCCGATGTTGACACAGTACACTAGCAACCAGTTCTGTAAGTAGTTGTCTCTGTGCATTGTCTGGTGTGAGAAAGACAGATTTCAGTGTCATAGGAAAATGAGAAAGTCTTTAAGTAGATCCGTTTGTAACTGTCCTTCACTGAAATATATTCTAGTTACTCTTCTCTGCTGTCTCCTTCCATCTGATATATCCAGCGTTGTATAGCTGATAAGCAAGATTATCAGCAGCAGTCCCACCTTTGACTTTTTTGCACATGCATTGAAATGGCAGAATGGCACATCCATAGCAGTAGACTACGAGGTTTGCTATGGTTGGTGTTCTTTGTACAGTGAATGAAACAACTAAGCTAATGGGAAGGTAATTGCATATGGAAGATCATTTATTTACTGTCCCATCCCTGGCAGTGTTCAAGGCCAGGCTGGATGGAGCTTTGAGCAATCTTGTCTGGTGGAAGATGTCCCTTCCCATAGCAGTGGGTTTGGAACTAAGTCATCTTTAAGGTGCCTTGCAAACCAAACCATTCTACAGTTCTGTGATTCCATGATTCTATGTCTTCTGTCTTTCTAAACCTAGACATTTTAATAACATTTTTCAGAAGCATATTGTTATTATTGTACTTTTGGGAGGTTATCCTGGATCTATTATTCTTCAGTCTATTCCCCAGGTCAAGTTAAAGTCACCCATAAGAATCTCCATCTTCGGTCAGCAACCAGTGGGTGCAACTAAGCTGCTTGTAAAAGCTGGGAAATGCAGGCATTCTCACGATGACTGTGTCATTGTATGCATTGGCATAAGCATCACTCTTGGAACTTTGCCCTGTTGTACTTACCCTCTTCCCTTACCTTCCCCCCACCCCCAAAAAAGAAGTCCACCATTGGCTACTTTAGTGGTTGCTTTACTTTCCTGAAACATTTTAGTCAAGCAATGCCTAAACACAAAAGGAGGGCTCCCACTTAGCTACAGACAGAATTTGCCAGTGAGCTCTAGTTCAGACAATGGTTAGTAGGGCGGAAAGGAGGATATTCAATCTGGCCTCATCTTACACTGTCCCTGTAAGTGTGTTTATTATCAAGGTACTAAATAAGGTATTAGTTATGCATTGTAGTTTCAGTCCTGTGAAGTCCTGTATCCTGTGACTTTAATTCTTCTTTGCACACAGGCAAGCTGCGTAAGTATTTATCTCCTCTATTCAGATGAGAGACTGAAGCTTATGTTGTTAGCATTACAGAATCATAGAAATTAAAGATGGAAAAATTTTATTAGATCATCTACAGTAGTAGTTCATCATCTTGCCAATACAAGCATTTTACTATAGAACAATGACTCTTTGCCCAAAGCCACAGAGAGAATCAGTGTCAGAGCCAGGATTAAAACTCAAGGAGTTTCTGGCTCCCTGTCTTCTACTCAGACGGCAAGAGCATACTGAAGAAAAGCTAGATTGTCCAAACATTAACAAAAAACAGCAGGGATGATTTGATTAATTCAGATTTGTTGCTAAAAGACCTGTAGTGGTTTTGATTAGCTCTTGGGCCCTCATCAGGCTTGGAGAGGTGTGTGTGGTAAATTTCCTTCTACCAGTATGTTACCTAGAAGATCCTGAAGTGATATGTGTTCTTGAGAAATATGCAATTAAAACACTACTTCAAGCAAATCCCTATGAATATCTGGATCAGCATCTTTGTGATAAATAGGTCAGACTTAATCCTGTAAGCTCTTGAAGACAGGGGCTCTGTTTTCAATATGTCCATACAGTGCCTTACTGGACATCTTGAACAGCACTGTGATATGTTTTACTAATAATTAATATTTTTTTATTGGACATGGCAGCTAAAGTTAGAAGTTATTTCTGAGGTGTAACTTTGCTTGTTCATAAACTGCTGCACTATGATAATTCTATATGCTTAGTCTGCAGGGCTATTTGTGAATACCAGTTATTATGTATCCTGTATATATTTGCAAGGATGAGTAGTACATGGGATGTACTTACTATTGTTATTATTACTGCATAGCTATGTATATACTCAGTATATCTACTTTACAGATGCTCATGTAGTGCCTACAGAAAGAACACTTAAAAAGTCAGTACTTGCTGCGCAGCTTTATTTTCACTTCCACACCAGAATTTTCACACACGTTTGTATAATGAAAGTATTATTATTATTAGGACTGAAAAAAGTGCCTAGTTTGGCAGGTGTCAGATGTATCTCGTTATAAAATCTTGTTTTCAGTAGCTAAACTCTAACTGTGTAAAGAAACTTTTCATTTATGTATCCACGCCAGATACGATCTTTTTGAGAAATTTCTAAGAAACCAAGGAGAAAAATTGAAACTATTTTAATGAGAAGATTTGAAATCTTGTGTTTTGTAATAAGGATTTGTCAAAAGGTGATCTTTATTTTGGATGTCTGTTTTGAACAAATTTTTCACGATATTGTGAGCTGTTCTGGAAGCAGTTTTTCTTCACTTTTTCCCACTTAAAAATGAAGTTTTTTTACTAATCTGATTCTGTTTACTCTTTAACACCAAGGTTTTTACCTCTTCAAGGCTCTTTTGGTCCTTCCCCCATTGTCAGATGACTTCTCAGAAACTAACAAATGACACTCAGTGTTGAGTTTTACATCCCATTTTAGCAGGAATCTGAGAATGAGTGGTTACATGCTGTGGCAATGCAGAAGATAATGCCAATTAACTCTGCATGCAGCTAAGGTTGTTCTTTCACAATCACTTGAAGATGATCTAAGTAGATGCTTCTGCCAAAAGTGGTGACCTCACCTATCCCCAGACAATGGTGGCATGTTCCTGCTTCTTGACTTTTACAGAACTAATCCAGATAAAGACTACTAACTTTTCAGCTGAATTACTCTGCTAAGACTGTAGCCATGCAGATGTTAGCACAGGAGTGGGAGTAAGACTTTTTGCCTATGGCAGGGACAGGGAATGCTATCTCATATAGTACTAGCAGTCATGTCCTTCTCACCTTTCTATTGACTATATATAATCTTTAAATTCAGTCAACAGTCTGTTAGTATAGAGATTAGTTGATCAGACAGGGTTGGTAAACATGAGCAACTTCTGAATACGTTACTTATGAAACTTATCCCTTACTTGAAAATTATTAGGGATAGTCATAGGGATTTTTTTCTATGCCTATGTTTCCTTTATTGAATTACAGACCACCTGATTTGCACATATAATTTGACTATAGAGGATAGAATTCATTTTACTCAATTTTAGGTGTCTGTAATGTAACTTTGGAAACTGAACTGACCACCTAGGCTCCCTTTATTCATCAATGAAATGTTATTGAAACTATTAGATTGGGAACTCTTTCAGTAATCTGTCCTTAGAAGGATTAATCATGGTCTAGAAATGCCTACTTTGCTCTATTGAGTAAATAAAAAAATTAATCCTCTGCAGATGACTAGCCACATGACAACATATACATTGTTATATAAAATGAAGCCAATCAAAAAGCATAACCATCTAACCCGGTAAACTCAAAGACTGGTTAAAAAAGGAGAACAAAAACATAAGGCATATCCATATGGGCATATCCATGCTAACTTTTGTGCCTGTCATTTGAGTCTTACCAGTGTAACACTGCTGTACCACCAGATCAGATTTTCTGTTTTGCTTGGAGCAGCAGTGTCCAGGTTGAAAGTAATTAGATATAAGGAATCAATTCTTCACTATGAGTGTAGTGGGACTCTGGAACAGATTCCCCAGAGGACCTGTGGATGCCCCTTCCCTGGAAGTGTTCAAGGCCAGGTTGGTTGGGGCTTGGAGCAACCTGATCTAGTGGAAGGTGTCCCTGCTTATAGCAAGGGGGTTTGGAACTAGATCATCTTTAAGGTCCCTTCCCACCCAAATGATTCTGTGATTGTGTGAGATTCAGTCAGAGAGACTGGAATTGGTTGAAAAAACCATAATACAGCTGGCAATAAATTGGGCTGAAGGCAAGAATGACCAGTAAGAGCAATCAACTACCAACTCACTTCCTCTTCTAAACAATAGTGGTCTGTGTCATGCAGCAATATATATCAGCCTCACTCATGACTCGTGGGTATCAAAACAGTGAAATGTGACAGATATTGTGATTTTCCTACTTGGCTGTTTCAAATATATAGGCATTTATTCAAAGTCAAGAACTCAAAAGTGAGAATTACCATTAAGTTCATCCCTAGAGGATGCTACACTTTCTATGAAAGGGAGATCTCAGGTGGGAATTCACACTGTTCCTGTTCAAGATCAGCATATTCCCTTGAATTAAAAGGTTATACATGCCTATGTAAAAAAACCAAAAACCAGATATGCCTGGAAGAATGACATTAGTAGCCTCTCCCCACATTTCAAGAGAAGGAAAAAACAAACATGTGTTAACATGTAAGTCGCTCAAGTATGCTGTTGTACTGCTGCGTGCAAATATCTTGAAAGTATTTAAAGAAATAGAAAATATTTAAAAAAACCCCCAAAACTTTAGGAAAAAATTATCCTTGCAAAATGTAAATAATTTTCTAAAAGTTTTATAAATTTTTTTCTTTGTTTTTAAACTACATCTGACATGTGACACTGTGTACAGTAATATTGTCATACTTTGTTTGGTGTTATGTACTATGGACCAACTGAATCAGTGATCTATCTACCTAATGAAAATTAGAGAAATTTTTAAGCATTCATTGAACTGAGACCGAAGCAAGTAATGTTAACATACAGTTCAATAAATTATGTTTTAGATATAAAAATTAGAAATACATTAACTGCAATTGAGTAATATGTAAGAAATAAACAACTCACTTTCCAGCTGGGCATTTTTAACCTTTGGCATGTAACTAAGAGTAACTTCAGTGAGATTTAAGTGGTTGAGTCAAGTACTATGCATAGGAGCATGAGGCATGAGAACAACTTCAGCATATGAGAACAGGGGATGGTCTCAATGAAAAGCACATCTGTAAGTTTCATATACTGTGAATTCCCTGGCTCCAGTTGGAGATCATGTCATTGTTCTAAATAGTTCTGATATTCCCCCCCGTGTCAGTGCAAAGCATTGTTAAAGTTTAATACTACTGTGCTGCTCAATTTTTTAGTTTCCTTGGCACACTCCACTGAGGAAGAGAAATGCTTAGGGATAAAAATGAATAATTTAATTAGAGTAAGGCCTTCTATTACTGGGCCAAATTCTGAGTCCTTCAGAACTCCCACTAATTTGAGAGGAACTTTTGTTCAGTTGACTGCATAACTTGAATCATTGTCCCATGTTAACTTCTGGTGGCTTAGTCTCATTGCAGATACACAGGGAAAACATCTTAATCCTGAGTTGAGTCTAAAAATGTGCCACTAACAGCCCTCTTCTAAAAGGGCTTTTATGTCCTAGCTTCAGCTTGATTTAATATTCTCAACTGCTGATGATGCTGAGTACCTCTTTTATAGTAGCCAAGGGTTTGGTTTTGAGTTACTACTGCTGCATTCTGGGAGGGCAAGAGTAAAATTCTTGACTGTTTTTCAATTAAAACAAAATCTATTTGGAAATTACTTGCATATTCTTGCAAGATGATTGCTTTTGCTAATCCAGCTGACTATCTCAAATTCACCATAATTTCAGGTGAGCCAGTCCCTGGGAAATTTTGTTGTGCTGCACTCAAGGGTGGCTGGATTTCACAGACAGATAAAACAGAGGTTTCTCCTTTCACTTCTGTTTATGACAATCAGTTAGCAATATGTTCTGTAATACTTCTGGAAGAAAGAAATAGTACTGCAAGAAATATGGCTTAAAAGACTATTTTCTAAGGCTTCTAATCTGACTGCCTGCATTGTTGCTTTGCTCTCAAAGCAAAAGCACCTTATGTGAGAACTATTATTAACACTTTTATTGCTTAAGGAATTTATTATTAAATGAATGTAAAGGAGAAAACCAGCCAGCTCCTTGTCAAATGTCAGCTTTTGTGACATAAGGGTAAGATTTTCAGAAGTCTTCAAATTTACTTTACACTATGCATTTTCAAATCAGCAGGAAAAACAGTATTAACTTTGATGGAATTTAGGTCAAAATGAAAAAAAGTCATTAGAAATTTCAGAGAAATTGAAAATTTCAACTGGTTAGTCATTTGTTTCTCTCATATACTGACATTTGTGGGAATTTTTCCATTCTGTTTTGCTCATGTCTTGTGACTGAGGTTATCACAATCTTATTCTAAATCTTGTCCTAATAACCTTAGTGTTAAGCCCCTTTTGATGGATTTAGGAAAAACAGTTTAAGACTTTTGTTTTTCATTCAATGACTTAAAGTGGTGAATGATTTCACTATAACACTTGTAAGTTATTTGTTATTATCTTGATAATCTGAAACATGCACCTTATGTTTGTTCTCAATTTGACAGGCTTCAGTTTCCAGATATTAGTTCTTGATATTTATCTTTTTTTAATTAAAAAAATCAACAAAACTACTATTAAAAGTGTTCTCATTTAATTAATAAGCCATTATCAGGTCATCTAGTTATCTTCTCTTGGGCAAATTGACTAGACTGAGCTTTTCTGTTCAGTCATTCTATGACTAATTTTCCACACTATGATTCATTCTTATTTTGCTTTCCTAAGACCTGCACAATTTTTTAACATCTTTTTTTAAAGTGTGGGCACCGAGAATTACATACAGCATTCTAGTAGTGGCTTGATTGGTGAGAATCACATGTAAAAATCACTACAAAATGCATTATTCAAATACTATTGCCATATGGGCCAGATAGTACCCAGCTACCCTGATAGATATAAAAGCTGTAATAACATTCCATCCCAACCTTTTCTTTGGTTTTGGTTCCTGTGGTTCTGTGCACTCACCATGCTCATTTAACTTGGAGTTTTGGTTGTTCCAAAACTGTAAAGTGAAACTCATCTCAGCCCACAGTTCTTCCCCTTTCTGCCCCCTGAATTTTGTGCTGAAACTGTGCAAAAATGTGCATTTTTGTTATTTTTATTTAAACAGCAAAAATAGTTTGGCTCAACTGTGCTGAAAACTGGGTCATGGCTTGTTCAAAATATTTGCAGCCCTTTCAAGGAACATCGGTTGTACTTAGGGCTTATAATGAACTCTGAATTTAACAGAGTTTTAGGTGACAGGTGAGAATAGTGTCCTGAGTTAAACAACTGTGCTTTTTAATGTTTCAGAATATGCTACTGTAAGTTAATTCCTGTTAATTTTCTTCTGGTGCGTTAGTGATTAAAGCTAAAGGTTGAAATATTTTTCTATTCAGAAGGTAAGTGGCACATTGAATTTAAATTAAGTTTACTGAATATGAAAATGTCTCCATAGCTAATTAAACTCAGGTCAATTTTCCAATAATATCTGTGCTTGTGATTTCCTGAAAACACTGCCTTGTACAAACAGGTTTCAGCATGGCCAGACTCACAACAAAGTCACCGTAGTTTAACAATACATCATGCATCAGCAGGACAACAGTTACAGCATGGAGGATGGTCTCAACTCAAAGCAAATATAAGGTCATCCAAAATGAATGTTCAGGCACATGGTTGAATTACAGAAGTTTTTTTTAGGTCTTGGTAGCTGAATTTCTGTGTCTTCTGAGCCAGTCAGTCATAAATTAATAAAACCCAGCTTAAGTCTCAAGGAAAAAAGAGGGAAAAGGTTATATTGCCTTGCATATGAAGGAGAAAACAAACAGAAAATGTAATAGAATTTCAACTGGTGCATGGTAACTTGATTGCATGCTGGTAACATAGACTGCCGTTAAAAAGTTTCTCTCGCGTGGTGTGTATTTAGCATTATGAAACTTTTGGTAAATGAACCCCAAGTCATGCAATTTAACAAAGACTGCAAATGTCTTGGCAAAATTGGCTGGATTTCCAGCAAATATGGAGCAATTTATTCTTTGGAGGGGAACTGTGTATAGCCTGCCTGTTTCATCTATTTTTGCTTTTAATCTGATGCAAACCTATAGACTTAAAAGAGAAAAACCTTTTCTTTGGTAACTGTTCAGTCCCACAGTTACTGGACTGGACTGAATGAGACTGGACTTCATGGGAAGAGTAGGTTCTACACTTTATATGTGAATTGGGAGATTGATGACAACTTTGTTCTTCCATCATCTTCACTTTGAGCATGGATGACGTAACACCAGCTAAAGTTGTCAGTTCATTTATGCTATTTCTATAAACAGATGGCAGTATGTTTACAAGAATTCAGTTTATTCAAGGAGTAAGGAAGTCAAACCTTAGACATATACTTTGAGCGGATAGTAATCACCTCAATTTCAAATTAGCACTGAAAGATTTTAAAAAGTGTATCTTATGTATATCAGTTCATTTTATTAAATCTTTATGCAATATCTTGAAATTAAAATACATATTTCAACCCAAGAAGTATGGAACTTTTGTGCATAACTGCTGCAAAAAAAAGCATAGAATCACAGGTTACTGTATGTCTCATGTGAAGAAGGATGGAAATACTTAAAATTCAGTAAGTTTTGAAATTCATGGCAAATTCTAGACATATTTCAGCTCTCTGAAATACTTGGAAAACCTTAAAATAACTCATGGTCTGAATTTTTGGAAAGCATGAATCAATACCTGAGTGAACCTTGGAGATCATTCAGCACGTGATTCTGCTATGATGAAGTCACTGATGTGCTCCTGTGAAATGTAATGGAGGGACTGACAGTGACAGGGTATTATCTATTGACTTCCTTAAAAATTATATAGAACATGAAGCCAAAGTCTTGTGTAATTTGTGTGTGTCTATGTGTGTTACATTATTAAGAGTGCAAAAAGACTTGAGTAGATGCACTTATGTCAGCAAAAAGATACATTTTTTCGTGTAACTTCACCTCTCAAAGACAAAATGATGAAGTATGGTGTATCTGCAGGGATGAAGGAATTACTCATAATATTTGCTAGAAAGATTCAAAGGCTGGACAAACATTAGTGAAAATCCTGAATATTTTTAAACTCATGATAGCAAAGGTACAAAAACTTAGAGTGTTCCAGAAAGTAGTCACTCTTCACTTTAGCAAGTGTAAGACATAGCTATAGCTAAATAAAACTTACATATTTCTCTGTTTCTCTTTCCTTACACCTTCAAATCAAATTGATACAAGTCATATTTTTCTTGGGTATTCAGACAAAAATCTCCTTCAACTCAATTTTGTAGCTTATTATCTACTTCAAGTTGCTTCTTAAGCTCATCTCCTAACCTGTTACTACTTTTTAAGTGCCCTTTCTGTTGAATTTAATCACTTTTATCAAATGATCACATATTTTCCACTAGAGGTTCATTGCTAGTTTTCAATCCACTTTGCTTCATTGGTGTTTTGGCTGCTTTCTTCAGCATATTCAAATATCAGTCACTGCAATCACCTGCTCACTCATTCCAGAGCTAAATATGTGACACAGGCTAGTCCACTAACCATATGATTCCCATCAAACAACTCCAAAAGGAATCAACTCTCTGAAGTCCAGGAACATGGATCACGAAGTTAATGAAGTAAAGGGATGCGTGCATTCTATTATTAACATTTAATGCACAGAGGTAGTTTATTTGTCATATAATCTTCCACTCCATGAGAAGGCTTTGTCAGCTTTTAACAGGCAAATCCTACCAAGCACAGATGAATATCAAATTTGGGGCCATCCCTTGTAAACCAAAACCATCATGTTTCAGGTAGCTCTCTTCATATCTGCTATATACCTAAACAAAATGGGGTGATTTGAGGACAGACTTGGAGCCCTAACTCTGAATTTCCTGGCTTTTGTGGGCTAAAGTCATACTCTTAATGTTATTTGAAAGTATTTTTTTGTGGTTTAATATATACTATAACTTTTTCTTTTGTGACAACTGGATTTATACTGGCTTCATCCCTAATACCACTGGAAACTGGAAGCAGGTCATAGTGTGAGCCTGTCTTCCAAATATTTTAAACAGAAAGTCACCATTCGGCACTCATCGCTCTTGTTCTCCAATAAAAGTTCAATGTTCCATTTTAATTAGAATGATACTTCTTATGTCAATACCACATCCAACTTGTAGACTATTTGTCCTCCTGAATGTTAAAGGTGACCAAACGTACAAAAATCCCTTTGTACTTTTCTCCTTTCCATTTTATTCATATAAAAAAATGTGTTTAATGGGGAAAAAAAGAATTAATTTTTTTTCAATAGAAATTCTTTTCTTGCCTTTCAATTTGAGTTTTCTTGGTTGATCCCATAGTTACTCTGTTCTATGGTCTAATATTTTAATGCTATAGGCTGCAATCAGATTGACAAAATCTGACTATCTCTCTTGTAAGCACTAATGTCCTCATATTAAAGCCATAGGTCTTAGTTGTCTGTGTAACATTACATCACATAGCAGAAGAAGTTCTTGTTTACATGTGAATGTTGATGTGAAGTCCTGCCTCTGAATGACTATAGATTCATAAGACACAGACACTTCAGAGACTTGAAGTATATTGCTGGAAGTCAAACCACTTTCAGCAGAATTCTCTTAACATATGTTCATTATCTTTAATTAAAATAAAATAAAAATCCTTGTCGCACCAATCCTGTGTAGGACTGTGTAGGATTGCCTGCAGAATAAAATATGTACAAACCCGTATGCTTCTTCCTTGAGGAATAATGGATCTTCTCCTGCATAGATAGAACCCAGTTTCATGGAAACAGAGGAATTGAGCCATCTGTGGTAGCAAATGAAGGGGAACAGTTTAAGGACAACTGGAGAAGATAAGATCTTGAAGAGTCCATGAGTACTGTTTGTGTCCCTATACAAGCAGATAAAAGGAATTTCCAAACTCAAGTGTCACCTGACCACTATTCCATACACTGCTTTCTTCTCAGGGAGTGATTTTATGGTCACTTGAATGCAGCATGAGTGAGGGCTGTCACTGCAACAGCAATCTCACCCTGCCCCACCATCGCATGGTATGTCTCTGTCCTGCAGTCTCCCTTTTACAGGCATTAGGAACAGACCATTTCACAGGATCACAGAACATGCTTGAGTTGGAAAGGACCCACAAGGATCACCAAGTCCAACTCTTATTTGTTCAGCAAGTCAGCTTAGGGAACTGATCTGGCTGCAGATGGACCCTTTCTTGCTACCTTTTTACCATGTTTTACCATGCCAGCTGGAACATGAGTTGTCCTAAAAAGGTATGGACCTTCACCCTCAGTTGTGCTGATATAGCTACATGGGTGGCCTTATTTTTGTTTGTTCCAATGATCTGTTTACAGTGCAGTACTATAAACAGTTGAGATAAAAATGAGAGGGGGAGTGGAGAGAAAAATTTTAATTTTACTTTACCACTGAATCGATTGTAATGTTCTCATTCATGCACCATTCATTCATAAAGCATGAAGCTGGATAAAAGAAAGTATTCCCGAGACGGAGAGATCAGAAAAGATCTTCAACAGCTAATCTGATCTCTGTCTGACCAAAAAACTTTGCTGATGTGACTTTTGTAATTCAGAAGCTTTCGTTGCATATCCAGAAATTCAGTAAACATTGACTTATTTTTGGACAGGCAACTGTTGTTGGCAATTTACTTGATTCCTTATCTTTTCATAGAGGTGTAAGTCAGCATTTCAAGGCAGTTTGAGAGAAGAAATTTTAGAACCTGTCGCTTTCAGGCCTTTACATCTCTGCCTACTTGTTTTGCCAGGAGAATACCATTAATCTGGTTTTTGTTTCACGCAAACATTGATAGGATATAATTTCTGATGATGGGCATTGTGCTGAGTATGTAATCTGGGGATGTGCTAGAATCTGTCTCCTTTAAGGCTCTCTGCAATTATTGTTTCATAAATTGGATAATTAAGCAATAATTATTAGTGTCACATAAATGAAAGTCTTTATTTTCTCCCACGTCAAGAAGCTGAGAAGCTGAGACAGTGTTAGCCTTATGGAGAGTGGTCAAAGTTAAGTTCTGGAAGATCTTATCCCTGTGCCAGCCACTGGCTAAAAGAGATTGTTCAGAATACTGTGTAAGATTTATACATGCAGGAGAAACCCCTTTTACACAGGTTTGGGTCTCAGCTCAATACTGTCCTATTTCATTAAGGAGCACTTAAGAAAGCTTCATTTTTTGCAGCTGTCTTAAACTTTTTTTTTCTCCGTTAAAGTAAACCACTATAAAATCCCTCTTCTTTTGTTGTCTGATGTAGCTTTGCCTTTGCAAAACATCTGTAATAATGGGAGAAAAAACACCTTTTTACTCTTGAAAGTCAGTTGTGAAATTTTGGCATTTGGCATATTAAGTGTTAATTTTTTTTTCATTTTATTGGACCCATTTTTCTCACCTATTTTTACATCCACACACTTACCTCTTCTACCACTTCTACTTTTCTGACAATGCAAAGAAGTCAAGATGTTTTCTTTTATATGAGGGCATTCCATACGTTCCATACATTTGGAGATTGTCACTGTGAACCACGTTACCAGACCTACTTCTTCCACCTTTCTGGTGGCTAGCAGAAGTGTGCACAGGGCTCCAGGAATCCCAGACTGAAAAAAGTGTTTTTCTAGTAATACTGGTGCAAGCTCCATTAAACTTGAGTTTTTCATCTGTATGGTTTTGCAGAAGTTTATGAGACTGTGAATTTGTCAAAAATATGATAGTGTTCCAGTAAAGGGAAATCTGCCCAGATTATCAAAGTTGAAAGACCTCACCAAAATGACAGTGGTAATATTGTGGCAGGTGAATAGTAGCAAGGTCATTGTTTTGCTGCTTCTGCAGGTGGCAGATCAACTTTTCATCTTGTATCCATTCTTCTAGGCTGGTCTCTAAGTAACAAAAGGAGTTTACATTTGCTACCTCTAAATACAGTGTGGAGGAATGTGTGTATGTATGGACACACATAAAAGCACAAAACCAGAGGTTAATTTTAATTTACCGTAAGATGCATAAGTGTATTTGGGAGATGGAAGTTAAGAAAATCCATAATAAGACTGAATGAAGTCCAGGCACCTCTTAAGATCTCAGAACAGAAAACAGTTCTCCAGTTTTTCATGTATGGAAATACCAGATGAGTCAATGGGTGTTCTCTGCACTTGGAGCTTCCAGGACTACTTTCTGTATGTCAGCATCATTGCCTTATAACTTATTTTTAAAGGCCACCCAGTGTCCACAGCCACCACTGGTTTAACTGGAGCTTTGGGTGCTCAGTAGCCCTGAAACTGGACTTATGGTTTCCGTGGTACTTTTGGAAAGGCTGTAACACAAAAACAGTTTAGGGAAATTAACATTTGGCATTTTGGGTTAATGTAAGACTTGCTCAAGGTGACAATTCCTGGTAAGAAATTACACTGGAGAGGAAAAACCAAAAAAAAAAAAAAAAAGGAAAGAAAACCTGACTTACTCATCATGCAATAACTCTGTGCTTTTAAAATGCTTTTGACCACAAACAGTTTGGAGCAACCAACTGCAATCTATTAAATTTCAGCTCATAGGGATTTTACTTTTTCCTCAACCTTTTCTTGTATGTTATATAAGTATTTTTAGGAAATTCACAGTTCTTACTGAATTTAAAAGAAACATCTAGCTTTATGAGGAGAAACCAATTAATATCTATAGCTTCTAAGGTAGACTTTGAAAACCGAGGAGATTTTTCGCTGTTGATTGATGCATATGTTCTATATTAAATTATTTTTCTTTGTCCTTCTGGAACTTATTTCATTTTAACATCGGGGAAAATCCAACCTAATTTATACAAGTGTCATTATGTAGAATGTTTGTATTTTTATTACATTTCTTGTTTTGGGATGAATAAAGTAAGCGGAAGTTGCCTTAGAGACTGTGTCTATCCAGAGCAAGAATTTTTTCAATATCTAGCTTATATGGGAGAGATTTTTACATATAATGTACATTTATCCTTCATAAATTAAGTAACATAGGCAATATTTAAATATTATACAGGTACTTAAAACTACAGTAATTCTTTATCCACAAAGACCTTTCAGAAAGCTTCAATGATAACTGAAACCTATTCATCTCAATGGCGATGAAACTAATTATTTTTGCAAATGAATAAAAAAAGTCTACTAAAATTCTTGTTGGAATAATATCACCCCAGATTTTTTCATTTCAATTTTAGTATGTGGTTATTTTTTCTGATGTGCGGTAGGCTATGTTGTTTGCATAATCAGTTTTGGAAGTCAAGAAGGAATGAAATGTAATGACTAAATTCTCCTTTTCATGGATTTTCAGAGGTGGTCCATTATCAACTATTCTACTTCTGAAGGTTTATTAAATATTTTATGGAGAAGGCTTATTTCACATGGCATCAGACTCTGTCAGGAGTGGTTCTTGTATCTAGGAATAGAAGTATGCTTAATGGCTAGAAGTGTTCTATAATGCTTCTTGGAAACTCATTAAAGACAATTAGTGTTTGCTTCGGAACTGTGATGATTTTAAGCTCTATTAAGGGATTCACCGAGCATCCTTCCTCTCCCAACCATTCTTTTTTTTTTTTTTTTTGGCTATGCCAGATATAAAGAGTTGAATGATTCACTAGATGAAATTTATGAACCAATTTTTAGCAAAGATGCTGACAAAAAAATATTGAGTGCTTACAGAAAAGATGGGGACATGAGGGTGAAGATTTGGCCTTTCCTTACATGGAGGAAATAGTGGTGTTCAGCTAAGAAGTCTGAGCTGACAGGAACAGAGTGAGAGAGGGAAGCTGCTTAGTGAAACAAGTGCAATAGTACAGTACATGGGAGAAGAGGCAGTAGGAACAGGAGGTAGATCTGGGAACCACGTCTGATTTTGATATCTAATTGAGAACAAAACTGTTTCCAGATTGAACCTGGTAGAATTGATGGAAGAATTGAGAGGAAATGTAAGTAGCAGAAAAAAAAACTTGGAAGCATCTCTGCCTACTAATTTTACCAGGAGAATATCGTTAGATTTGGTTTCCGTTTCATGCAAACATTGATTGGATATAATTTGCAATGATGGGCATTGTGCTGTGTATACCATTTGTGGATGTGCTAGATCTGTCTCTTCTAAGGCTCTCTGCAATTATTGTTTTATAAATTGCACAATTAACCAATAATCATCAGTGCCGTATAAATGAAAGTCTAGATTTTCTCCCACTTCGAGAAGCTGAGAAGCTGAAACAGTGTTAGACTTATGGAGAGTGTTCAAAAGTCATCTGTACTATGCATCCTACTTGAAAGCAGAAGAAATGTATTCTTAAGATACAAATAAGTACCTTAGAGCTTACACAAAACTCTCTTGGTTTCAGTGGAAATGCTCTGCATAAGAGTGGATAAATCATAAGCCTTCAACCTTCCCATCTGCCTTTCTAGGGATAAATTTAGACAGAGGTAAGTATATCTGATACAGAGTCTATGAACAATCATGAATTAATACCTTATACATCATTCTAAATTCATATTTTTCTAGGAAAAACAGGTAAGTGTAATAAATTATCTATACGACTGTAATTCAGTATATTGATAAAGTAATTTTACAAAAATTCTTTTAGTAATGAAGCTATTCTAGAATTAGACATTGTCTTGTACTTCATGGTGAAATATTGAAGGAGAAAGCAAAAAAAAAATGCTTTGGAGTAATTTGAAAGCAGGACCTGTGAGGAGCATCATACTAATGCTGTAAAACAGCAAATATTTCTAAGAGATTTCCAGGAAAGGTGGTAAAGGAACATTTTCTGCTGGTACTAAGGTTACTGGGGAAAGTTCATGGACTCAGGGAGGTTTTCAGGGTGATTAACCTCAGTTGCCAAAGCTGATCCATAGTATGTTTTCTCTGAGAAATAAGTCATACAGATCTGATTAGATTAAAGAGGTCCAGCAGATCATGTTCTTAAAGCTGTCTGTAGCAACACTTATGGATGAAATGTTGATTTTGTATATTCCAGCATGGAACACGGCTCTGTATTAGACAAAGAGACAGGTGAAAAGACCTGAATTCTATATGGGTTCCTCATGTAGAATACAATTACCTTCCTGATAAACTGAATCTGCATAGAAGTTCTTCATTGCTTTAGGAATTGTTTTCTTTGAAGCTCTTATTGTTCTGTATAGGTGATGGCTAACAGGATTCCAGATGACTCTGCACTTATTAGTCCTGACGTTGTCCCAGTGAGAACATGGATAGAAGTTCCACCATGAAGTCAGCTTTGCAGAGACCATCTCAAAGACCCACAGGCTCAATTTCCTCCTGGATGGAGGGAAAGTAAAGGTCTTGCTATCAGAATAATGTGTCATTTCAAGGTTTCAAGACTTAAATAGGACCACTGAAAGAAACAGTGGATTAGAGGTGCATTAAACACAGAAACTGTAACAGAGATCTTCTGGGGCACACCAATCCATGAGGATTTTGTGAAGAGGAAAGATAAAGGAACGGTTAGATGGATCTTCAGTGTGCTGAATGTGCTTCACATTTTTTATAGAATAATATAACCGAACTGTGCTTAGCTCAATTTAAAATTTTGCTTTATGGTTGACCTTTTCCAGATTAATGACACAGTTTCAGTGGTAGGACACAGCAGACATGCCAGTTACAGTGATTAAATAAAAAAAACATTAAGAGAAACCATATATATTGTTGCCTAGCAGAGAACCAAAACATTTTTTTCCTGAAAGCCACATGAACTTATTTTCCAGGTCTTAAAAATTGCATTGGACATCAATAGAAAGGAATTGAAAGAGAGAACTGATTTGTAGTAGCTGTGCTTTGGATGGTGATGATAATTATTATAATAACTCCAAATGCTTTCTATATGAAAATAAACATTGAATTTTAAAAATAGTGCCAGAGCATTAAAGTCATGCTCCAACTAGATATTTTAAAATGTGCTTCACTTTACTGACTTTCATTATTTTCTCTCTCTACCTATTTCCAGATGTTACTTCAAATCTGATATGGATAAATGAAGATTTAATCTTTTCCCTGTTAATCCCTTTTGCCTTCTTTCTAATCAGTATGAATAATGCTAATCTGTTTACTCAGTCCCAGAACCCAGGCATAACCTTTGGGTTGGGCTTTATTCCAGATCTTCACATCCAGGCTCTGCATGTGTCTTTGCCATCTGAGACCTCTGTTCTGGGCTGGGATGAATCTGTCTCTGAACTGTCTGTTTCTATACTCTAGCTATATATAGAAAACAAAAGCAAATAGTTTCGATTAAATAAATTTTTATCAGGCCATGGTTGGATAAAGTGAATCCCTAGATGAGATGATGAGGGCCTGGATCAATGATTTAGCAACATGGAAGAAGAGAAAAGGAGGAAGAAGAGAAAAGGAGGAAGAGATGATCTGGAGAGGGTACTTTTAGGCATACATCAGTTTTAGACATCTAGGGAAAAAGCTTGGTTTTATTCTTTCTGGAGTTAATAAGAACTATTTCTTTCCTTTTTTTTTTTTTTTTCCCTTGAAGAAAGACAGATCCATGACTTCTGTTCTCTTCAAAACAGAATTGAGGTACAAGTGTTGGAGGAATATTACTGAAGTCACCCAAAGTGTGAGTATTCAGACAGCAATGAGCTTTGAAGATGGCATTGAAAACCAGTTTTTACACTACAATGGTTCCTGCTACCTAATGGTTGCAGGAATTGAAACCTCAGACAATGAATTCTGTTAACTTTTGCTAGTAGAGGTAATGGGCTAATTATGACAGTATACATTCTCTTCAGTCCCTGAAGGCTTGAAGCTTTAAGAGTAGGCTATCACCTGTGAGGATTATGCTGTCTTCATGGCCTAATATGCAGGCTTATTTCCCTATGGCTTGGAGAATTGCTTTTAAGTCAATCAATTCCGTAAAGCACCAGGGCAATTTCTTCCTTTTGGAGACACTTGAAGTGAATAATCTGTCAATGCAAATGTTTAATTTTCTAAATGTGAAGTCATTTGGCATATAAACTGCATGGATTTTGGCTGTTTCATGTCTATGACATACAAAGCTTGAAACTGTGTTTGATAGCAAGAGGGGGAGAAAGGCCTCTAATTTGTTCTTGTTTTGTATTTTATATGTTCACTTACATTTCCATGTGAAAAGAGCAGGGCTTTTAGTAGTAATTTTTGGGTTTCTTTTTTTTTTTGAGGGGGCGTGTTTGTTTTTTGTTTGTTTATGTACTTGTTTGTTTGTTTGTTGTTTGGTTATTGGTTGGTTTTGTTGTGGTTTTGTTTTGGTGTTTTTGTAAATGATAAAAATAGGAGATTAAATTTAAGCAGGAAGTAATCAATTTAATTATTCTGTCATTTCTTTGAAACTTGAATCCAAGATTGGCTATTGTTTTCTGAAGATCTTCAGGTAGCTTCCTTCTTTTCTGTTTATTTGATTTTTATCTTCTCATAAAAAAAAATTAATAAATAAATTAAAAAAACCCCAAACTTTAGTAAGCATACTAGTGGTGAACTTACTAGACTAAAAATATAGTTACTGTACTCCTTTTGGAGGCATTTCTGGAATGCCTCCATACAAGGAATATATCTAGTTTGCATTCATACTACAAATATAGTGTACATCCATCTATCTTGTGACTGGGTGTTGTGATTGCTTCTCAAAGGCAACTTTTTCTGCTCTAAAATTACCCCATCCATACAAACAGAGGTGGTTCTAGTCTGGCAGAGCCAGAGGCTTCCATGTCTTGAACACCAGAGCTATACATATGAGGTATTGATTAGCAGTTGCATATTATTTTTTACTTCGGTTACATGGACTCCAATTACAATTGAAATGGAATTTTATTTCTTTAAACAGGGCTACAAATGTTAATAGGGTAGGTATTAAGACTACCCGAAGGAGTATTGTTTCTTCAGGCAGACAAGGCACATAAATTTATTCCATGTTTCCAGATTGTTTCTACTTCTCTGGCAATTTGAAATACAAAATTCTCATCTGCCTCATTCAAGCTTACTGGCCTTTATCACACTTGGATAAAAAGCCCAATAACGACTATATGAAGTCTTTTTTTTTTTTATTTTCAAATGACTATTCAAGCAAACTGTGTTGTCCAGATATTCAAAATCTCCGTGTGGTATTCACTGCAAAAGATAACTCAGTTTTAGGATGACCGAAGTTAATAGATTTCATGGGCATTACTTAAGTAGAATTACCACCTAAGTGAAATGGGAAAACATCACATGAAAAGCAAACAAAACTGTCTTGTAAAAAGATGTCTTAAGCCCAAATGAAACAAAAATATCATTGAGTCTAGTTAAAAATCGAGGTGAAAGATTGGAAGAAATTTTTAGGGAACTTTGCCATTTTGTTTTACAGAAAATGAATGGATATGTTCCCATTCCTGTGGAAAATTTTGGAGGTACCTCACATAATTTATAATTGATTTTCCACTAAACTGTTGAAGAACCCTTTTTTGCTTCTACTGGTAAAGTGCAGCACCAGCAAAAAAAACCTGCAGAACATCTTGGCAAATTCTTCACAAATTAACTCTACCTCAAAAACCTGAAAGTATGATTTTTTTTTATTATTTTTATTTTTTGAAAAAGAGAATACCATAAACATGTGGAATACATTAGTCCCATAATTCATTAAAGAGCCATAGTACTGTAGTTATAGCAAAACATTTTAGCAGAATATTTCAAATGACACTTTAAGGTAAATTTTATACTTTTTAGATTTGAAATTTTATAGTGCTTTTTAGAGCTCCTGGATCTAATCTCTGACTTAGAAGCCATACACGAGCAAGTGTCAAACCTGCAGCTGGTTTGCTGTTTCCTAGATATCTAAGAGTCTGTCTATTAGAACTTTTTAAATAATCATCTCATGGGTTTCATTACTATATAATGAGTCTTTCAGTTTTGAGCTGCTGGCTGAATTTTCTGTAGCAACAAAAATGCTTTATTATCTGGAGAGCAACTGAAAGAAATCAGAAGTTTCATTTACTGTGTCAGAACTTTGCCCAGAACTTAAGTGCAGCACAAAAAGCCATTAGACTCAACCTTAATGGACGAGTTCACTAGAAATCAAGGAGAAAATTATCTTTTCATCTGAAATATAGTTATATCTGCACTGTTTTGGTGTCTCATGTTTGATATAGACAGGAGTGAGATGTACGTTTTTACTGCTCATTATTGTAGTCATGCTGTGGAGGAAGAAGTTTCCAGGTGAAGGTGAAGGTTCTCTGGAATTAAATAGACATTTTGCTCCTGGTATCAGAAGTACTAGCGTTTTGCCCTTAGGTTACATGAAAGTAAACCTGGAATCATTCCCCATCGGTGTGGTTTAACCCCAGCCAGCAACCAAGCACCATGCAGCTGCTCACTTGCTCTCCCACCAGAGGGACTGGGAGAGAATGAGAAGGGTAAAAGCTACAAGACTCATGGTTTGAGATAAAGACAGTTCAATAGAGAAAGCAAAAGCTGCACACGCAAGCAAAGTGAAACACGAAATGGATTCACTGCTTCCCATGGGCAGGCAGGTGTTCAACCATCCACAGGAGAGCAGGGCCCCATCACGTGTAACAGTTATGTGGGAAGACAAAAGACATCACTCCAGATGCCCTCCCCTTCTTCCTTCTACCCCCACTTTATATACTGAGCATGATGACATATGGTCTGGAATATCCCTTTGGTCAGTTTGGGTCACCTGTCCTATCTGTGTCTGCTCCCAGCCTTCCAAGTACTCCCAGCTTCCTCGCCTGTGTGGCACTACAAGAAGCAGAAAAGGCCTTGGCTCTGCTTAAGCACTGCTCAGCAGTAACCAGAACATCTCTATATCATCAACCCTTCTTTCAGCACAAATCCAAAACACAGCCCCATACCAGCTATTGTGAAGAAAATTAACTTTATCTCAGCTCAAACCAGCACACCAATGCATTACACTGATTTTTCAATATTATCTCCATGGCATCTTTTGTAAAATTACTTACAGAGTTTAGAGACAGCTAAATGAAAGGGCTTCACTTCCTTTTTCAAGCTACAGGCATCAAGCTGCCTTTTACCTCCTAAAGTCCTTGAGAATATGTTTTAGTTTAGCTATGGTATTAGTTCTAGTCATAGCACTGATACAAGAAAAAGTTTGTAAGGTTAGTTTCCCTGTTAGTAGTCTTATCTATACATTTCGCTTGGAACTGGAGAGATTGTCATATACTCTTAAAAAATATTTCTGACAGTATTTTCTGTCCCTGTAAAGCCATTATATAGCTTGAAAAGTGCTGCTTAAGAAACAGGTGTATACCTCTGTTTCTCATTTCCTAGCAGCTAATATTAAATTATGCATACTATGTTGCTAAGACCTAGTTTTGCACAAGCTTATTTTTAAAATACCCATTTCTATCTGTATCTTGATACATAGCCAAGAATGGATATTATCAAGTTTTCTGAACTGAAAACCTTCAACTACATACTAGAATATTAACTGAAAATTCTCAACTGAAATACTGGTTACTTGACAATAGTATTACCACATGAGGTTCAAGCCAGTGTTGACTACTTTTTACATGTAAATGTTTTATGCGTATGAATTATAGCCAGTTTTGCACTTCAAAGAGAATATTTCTAGTTTAGATATGATCTATAATTAATATGTTGATTCTCATCTTCAAATTGATTATTTAGTGACTGATTTTGGAAATAAAAATTAAAAAAAAATCCTATTTAATCTTTGACATAGATTTTAAGGGTTTTTCCCTTGTAATGTATATCTGTTATTCATACTTTTGGTCATTTTTGGTGATGATTGCTAATTTCTTAAGCTCTAAACACTTATTTATATGATGTAGATCAATTGAACTTCACCTTATTCAAGGTAACACCTGTCTATAAGACACTAAAGGAAAAGTATGAAATCTGACTTCAGGCCAGCAATCTATTATTGTATTATTTCAGGTTACAAATTAATTGTCATCCACCATCTAGAATCTGAATCCATGATTTAAGGCTTCTCTGCTCAGATATTTTTGCTATGGTGTAGTTTGTCTGTGAAGCTTCTCGTGTTGGTATTTATGAGTGTGACATGGCTCCATTTCCTGAAAATACTTTAGAAGCTTATTTGATTTAAGTGACTTACTTATAATTACGTGCAATTTGTTTTGTTTTGTTTTGTTGGTTTACTTCCTTTTTAAAAAGAGAATCTTTATAACATAATCAATTATATGCTGGAGGACACCTTTAACTCAAATACACAGGTTGGAAGTAGGAGAGTGCAATTACATAAAGAGCTTAGGAATGTATGATGAGATCCTTTGCTATTTTAAACGTCTCTGAACAGATTCAAACTGAAGAAAATAATCCTGGATGTAAAAGTGGTAATATAAACTAATCCACCTTTATATATATATATAATCATTAGATATGTGCAAAAGAATTTTGAAATACTCCAGACTAAGTTATCTTCTCTTGTTATGTATCATATTTTCATCTGCTGTGATATCTCTTGGGTATACAAATTCATTCTAATTCAAATTAATTTCTTTTTCATTCTGATTTCACCCTACCTTTCACCTTGAGAATTCTTTTCTGTCACAAGATATGCAAACACTATCTATTCTTTTGGATTCACTGATTCTCTTTGACCCAAATTTATACCCAAGCTACTACAAACAATGAGATGCAATAATTATCAAATAATATAATATTAAATTCTGCACTGTGATTCGAGATGTGGAAGGAAAATTATTTGTGTTTTTTACAGCATGAAAGAAATTATTGTCACTTAGTCATGTGCTGCAGAAATTGGTACAGACATCTGAAGCTCTTTTGACATTTTTTCAGTAGACCTGTGTGTATATATTACAATGATACTTTTGACTGTGCTTTTGAATGCCTAACCCTTATCTTTGCTCCACTGATGAAGCAAAGTTGCTAATGAACGGTAGGACAAATGCTGGATATTTTAGCTGCTGAAAAGGATGTATTAAAAATGTCAGAAACCACCAACCAAGAAAGTAAGAGAGGAGGTGATGGGCATTGTTTGCTCTTCATTTCACTGGCAGATGGCAAGTAAGAAGAGGTTGTGAGGGCAGGGAAGTAGGATAGAGCTAGTATTGGTTTTGCATGACTTTGTGTAAGACTTTAAGACAGCTGCACAGACCTATCTGATTATTCTGTGTGGGGTGGAAAAGTACCCTCGAAAAGGATTTACCCCTACTGAAACAAGAGCTTCTCTTCTTCTGTTCCCTTTTTTTTGGTACTTCAGTGAAATGATTAATCCATCCTGTGTTTATGGTTTTGGCTGAAGCATCTATTCCTAGAGCAGCTACGCCCTTCCAGTCTAATGATGGGCCATTAACACCCCATGGCTTGCATACCCTGCCTTTAAAGGTCCTCACAGCTGGACCTCCTCAGTCCCAGCAACTACCTCCATCCTCCCACTCACGATGCATTCAGGAGCCAAGCTCCCTGCATGCCTATTCCCCTGCAAAGTCAGAAAGGGACCACTATTCAACAACCCATGGACCAGGCATGTAGCTTTAAGCAACAGCCAAAAATCTGAGTGGGAGGAACACCTGCAGCTGAACAGAAATGTGTCAGCAAAAGTGTTCAAACAACAAATTTTTATTCCCTGAGAGGGCCAACGTGACCTGTAACTTGTCAGAAGATGAAGAGGAAAGGAGGTCTGGGGGAATATGAGTGAATAGGAAATAGAAAAGGAATTAGGGTAGCCAATATGCCCTCCACTCAAAAATTCCTTAGTAGGTAGCTTGACCAACTAAGGATTAAAAATACCCTCAAAATGCCAGTGTAGCTGTTCCTACACACCATGATTATTGAGAGGACTAGAAAGGTCCCAGCAGGTGCCCTGCTGTGTAAATCCTGATGACATGCCTTGCTCCCCTGGGCCAGTTTGGAAGCCTAAGGGGTGTTTCTGAGTACTGAGGATGATTAACACCCCATCTGAGTACTGCATACAGTTCTGGTATCCCCAACAAAAGAAGGACATAGAACTGTTAGTGCAAGGCCACAGGAGGGCCATAAAGTTGAAGGAAGGACTGGATCACCTCCCCTAAGAAGAGAGGCTGAGAAAGTTGGGATTGTTCATCATGGAGAAGAGAAGGTTGCATGGAGACCTCATAGCAACCTTCCAGTATCTGAAGAGGACCTACAGGGAAGCCGGAGAGGGACTCTTCATCAGAAACTGTAGTGACAGAACAAGAAGTAAAGGGTGCAAATTGAAAGAGAGGAAATTTAGGTTAGATATTAGGAAGAAATTCTTCACTGTGAGCATGGTGAGACACTGGAATAGGTTGCCCAGGGAGGCTGTGGATGCCCCAACCCTGTCAGTGTTCAAAGCCAGGTTGGACAAGACCTTGAGCAACTTGGTCTAGTTGGACGTATCCCTGCACATGGCAGTGGGGTTTGGGACTAGATGATCTTTAAGGTCCATTCCAACCCCTTAACATTCTACGATTCTCTGATTTTATGATAACATTAATTTGGGGGGGATGGAGATCCCATGTCAGGGTTCAGCTGACCTTTCTCCTCTGCTGTCTCCTGCATCTGATCAACTGTAGCCAGGGGATAGGGTTTTGGAGGGAGACCAAAGGTGTCACAGAGACTACTGTTTATACAATTTCTCCAGTCCTTTCTGCTCTCAAAGAATCACCAAATCTCTCAGAGCCAGTAGCAGTTGTACAGTCAGTCGTGACGCATCTGCTGGGGAATCCTGCAGTTGGAGGAATGTTTGGACCTCTTCCAGTGCAGGATGACAGGTGTCATGTCCTTGGAGGCTTAGGTGATAGTTTGAAGGGTTGTTTCAGAAGCTTCCCCTTGTCACTAGGGAAAACAGCATTTGAAAATGGGGTGGGAGAAAAGAGATGGTAAAAAAAGAATTTAAATACAGGAACAAAAATATCAAGGTCAGATAAAAAAGAAGGGATATTGAGGCAGGAGAAATTTTGGATAGACAAAGAAGGGCAGTTGCACAGTCTTGAGAGCTAGCGTACAATAGCTACATAAAGGCATGGACCAACTTTGTCACTTTATATGGCATAAAAAATGATTCAGAGTGTTAGATCTCAACAGTAGAAAAGCATTGTGTTGGTGGATGTGTGGTTGATGTAAACTGGAAGACTTCCCAATAAAGGAATCTCCTCCTCAGCAGTTGTTCTGCATCAGTAAGTAGTCACCTGGACTAAGGTTTCTGACTTGGCTTCACAATCTGAATTGGTACTTGGTGAGCAGGGATAAGTGGGATATGTGCTTCAAGTGCTCCAACAGAACTCTAATTTAGATGCATGCATATTACTTTTCTGTCTGTCCACAAGGCCTGGTTGATCTAATTTACTGTAAGTTTTTATCTTCTGTTTCAGGTGGATGTTACTTAGATTATTGAAATTTACCATTAAATTTTCTAAGAGGCAATTGTGGACAGAAACAGGACATCTTATTGGATAAATTAATGAAAAATATCTGTGCTTATGTTATGTAATTATTGGAGTTGCCACTTTTTTCTGAAGGAGTCTCATTTTATTAATTCAGATTCAAGCTAATTGTCTTTGACTACTATATAATACTAAGATGTGAATTTCAGATATTCATTTTAATTAAACTATTTTCATCAGTCTCTTTGTAAAGGTTATACGACTATTTTGCTTATCTTTGTAAGCCTTATCAATGAGATTCTTTCTGATCATTTTATTTTTCAATTGATTTTATCTTCTAGGGCCAAGTTATTAATTCCTTTAGTGTCACTATTCAGGTGTCTGCTGTTTGCATTTTGCATCACAGATAACCTTTAAAGTAGTTGGTATTTTGCCTCAGTAAATGTCACTTTTTTGTTCAGGATAAAGAAGATAAACTACAAGATTCTCTCTATGACTATGTTGTTGAATTTCCAATCTTCTGCAATTTTTCTAGTGCTCTTTAATGTTTTCCAGAAAATTATATTAATTATTAGAGGTTTTCTTAGTTAATTTATGTAAGATTCCTGAACCTAAGATACCTGAGTCTGTGTTTTTGTAAATGTTTAATTGCCACAGAGACTACCTCACATCCTCCTTTGTTATGCAGGGTTAATTTTTTGATCTATCAGTAACATATGAAGAAGTAGATACACAACTTGTTTCATTCCAAACTGGAGTACCTAGTGAATGTTTCTGCTTTTCCTTGATCACACTTCACTATCTCACTGTCTGAATCTAGCTATTGACTTCTAATTAGTTAACTGAGTTTTTTGTTTCTGGAATACTTTTAAAATGCCTTATTATTTAAAATTTGTTGATTTCTGATAACTGACTTCACCACCCACTTCCTTCTATTTTCATTTTATAATGATTTCATTGATTCTTTAGCTCCCTCTCAATGGATACATACACATTCATGTACTATATCCTTGTGTATATATATATAGGTGTAAATACAAAATTTTTGTGATTGCTTTCACCAAGAAAGAAATCTTCTTGGCTCAAGAATCTTCTTTTCGAATCTGAGAAATCCTGGCTTCTTGGGCATCCAACAAGATGTTCCTGAAAAATTCCCAGTTGTTTTAGCACTTCTTCAGTTAAATGGATTTTCCCAACTCTAATCTTAGCTGTTCCTCTAAGTTTCAAAAACTGTAGGTTTTAAAACATACAACAAGTGATATTTCAGGTTGGTGACATATCCTGTTTGCATTAAATAAATCAAACCTCATTTCATTGGGCAATTTTTCAATTTCTCAATTTTTGTAAAAGCCATTAACTGTTCCTTATTTATCATAATGAGGTCCATTATGGTGAGTAATTGATAATGGACATTACTGAGTTACTTGATATCCCATGCAGGATTTCTGTGTTAAGAAAAAAATCCATTACTTTTAGAAATTTCTGAAGTTATATTACTGTCTGTGTATACTGAGAAAATGATCTGCAGGACGAAAGTCACTTTAGGTAACAGAATTTTCCTTACTGCTCTTAACAACTAGATTTTTTAAGGAGAAGCTCCTATATTTTATGAAATGTTATGGTCTGTTAAAGATACGTTCTAGTTTCATTTTGTTTGTTTAATTAATACCTTAACCACAAACACTGGGGAGTCCACTCAGTCATTTATGACTTTCTAGTCATGTAACAGGATATTGGATGAAAAATATCACCACTATCTGATCTGATTTTCCACTGTAGCTTTTATGGAAAACATTAGACATGAAATGTAATCCTCTAAAACCCGCTGGACTTACCCATCAAGTTTCTCTATTATTAATCGCATAATTTCTTTTCTCCTATATGGCCATTTCCAACTACCCTTATTGCCTCTCCAGGCTCCACAAGTAGTATTCATAATACCTCTCAGCATACTTATTTGCTTTTCGTTTTGTCATTAAAAATGATGCTTTTAGTTGGCTTATGTGCTTGGATATGTATGTCTTAGTCTGTCATCATGATTCTCTCCTTTCATGTAGTTTGAGTATATTAAGTCTTCCTAACTACTTCATCTGTCAACCAGAAGAATGGTACATATTTTGCTGAAATGAAACCCATAATACCATGTGATCTTCTATTTCTATAGAGGTTACCATGCTGCTTTATTGAACCAAAATCTTCCCTTACTTCGCCTACCACCCCTACTGTTGAACTATGTTCTTTTCTGCCTGATTTTTACTTTAACTTGAAAATAAGTTTAGAATTCTAAAGTATCAGCTGTGTCAGCTTTTTTCACCTTTTCTTAGCTGCATGGTTGATGAACATTTTTAGTGGCTGAAAATTCACCTTAAATAAATTAATAAATAAACAAATAAAGACATAAATAATAGACAATCCTCGCTTCAAAGCTTTTTAATTGTCCTTAGTGTTTTTTGCTGGATGGGAGAAATCATCCTTCTATCTGTGGTGTAGTGTGGAATACATCTGAGGCTCATGTCCAAGATACTTTTGGGGCACTTCTGTGTATTCTGTTTGAGCTGAACATCAGCTCTCTGAATATTTCTCTGCTAAACTAACAGGTTAGTTCTTACAGGCTGTTCTTTTCTGATGTCTCATCCACTATCAAGTAGTTAGTGGATACTTCCAGCTAGGAACAATAGACTCTAGAGGCTCTCAAAATGTGCAGTGAAAACAGACTAATCTTTGTATTTTCTCAGTTTGACTTAGTTACTTGTCGTTGGGAGACTGGAAGATCTGCTGTCATATTGACTGAGCTGATCTGCTGGGGAATCCCACAGATGCACAGTATATGACTTTGGTATCATGGATTCCTTCCCCATTTTGACTACCAGACTGAATCTCATGAAGAGGAGTAATCATTTCTATTCACAAGGAAGAATACAGATAATACTAGATTTGGTGTTGTTCATAGAAAATGATGACTATTCATCTTTGTTGCTATAGCAAAACCACATGTATACAGCAAAGCTTATAAACACTGCTCTGAAAATTCTGATGGAAACTCTGCTGCTAATTCCTCTATTTATATTTCACAGTGTCTCTATTAGTTTGCTTTTATTCATTGTTCGAGTCAGTCCCATCCTGTGTCAAGAATTGTCAGCAAAGTTCAAACACCAGATGAAGAGCACACACCTCAGGCGGTATGCATGAAAACCAACGATACATTCCTGTAATTGTTCAGAGAACATCCAAACAGGAGGATTTTACTGGGCCGTATATTCAGCTCTTTCCTCTCATGATGATATACTGCTTGAACTCTGCCTTTGGTCTCTCCCTGTTTGTTTCCCTGGCTGCTCTATAGCCCGATTCTACTCCTTGTTGTGGAAGCATTTTAAAATCATTATGCCTTTGTTTTCTGAGATGCAAGATTTATAGGGAAGGTAATATCCTTTATTAGACCATTTGGTTCATTTGGAAAAAAATGGGCATTCTTCTGGGGTCAGAGTCCCTTCATTATACTTGTTTTCTCCCTGCTTGGTTTTTCCATTTCTGAGAGCACTTTTTAGAGAAAGCAGGCCTGTTCGTTTTGTTCTTTTTAGTTTCTACATTTTCTTCCAGGGTAATAGAGAGAACACATGTACTTGTGTTATTTTGTGGAGATTTGTGTTCTTTTGCAGAGGCTTGTGTGCTTGTTTTTCCAAAATCCAAAATAAAAATAATAAAACCAATTTTAGGCCAAACATCTGTATTTTGGCCCTGGTATACAGAAACCTCACTTCCTCCATGTTTTTTGGAAAAAGTCCTGGACTGATATGATCAGCTCCTCTTTTTCGTAAAGGAAAAATAAAAATCTGCTTTATCAGTTACATAAGAGGCAGAGGGAAAACCCCACGGAGAATAGCAAGATATATGTATTGATTTAAAAATGACAAATAGAAACATTCCAAATATTTGCAAATTGTTTCTTCTGCTGCTTACCCCCAAGTAATGGAAAAACAATCCAGTTGAGTAAGCGACTGTAGATTGTGAATATTTTTAAGGTCTAATGCAGTCCTGAATTCCAGACCCATGCAACTTCTCAGATATCTAGCAGAGTTTATGTAAGTTTTAACTGAGTTAAGGACCAATATACTTTTGCTTGACAGCGTGGCCTATACATAATGGGCAAAGAGTTCTTGCACTCTTCTAGTAATCCCATTCTCTGCTTTTCTCACTCTGTTTACTTCTGCCTGAAATGACCGTGACCTTCTGCCAGATTTTCTTGAAGGTTATGCTAATCTTTATTGGCAAGCGAAACAGTAGCTGGAGCAAAAAAAAAGTGAAAGAGAATGCCACA
Organism: Manacus vitellinus; assembly: GCF_001715985.3. NCBI lineage: Eukaryota > Metazoa > Chordata > Aves > Passeriformes > Pipridae > Manacus > Manacus vitellinus. The sequence goes on from NW_021940682.1 coordinate 11,767,449, forward strand.
TGAGAATGAACAGCATGCAAAGCGTGAGAAGTTTCTGCAATAACTGGAACTGGAGCAGCTTTGTCAGCATGAAGTCCCTGGAGCAGTAAGTGGGGATGTACACACTGGAATATCCAAGAATGAAATCTTAATTAATTTTCTGGTACTTGGAAAGGCATTTGGGTTAAATCCTTTGCTAAGGCAGGTGGGTGCACCTCAGGTACTTTCTATGAAATTTTGTGCATTTCACACAGCCCCTCATTTGGCCTCACATCTCATTTCTTTCGTGTTTAAATCCAAATGAATGTGTCTGTCTGCCTGAGAATTCTGTGTACAGCCTTTCACACATAAATGGCAAATGTGTTTGTGTGCAGGGTCAAAATAACTTCCCACAGAATTTTCTGACCTGATATCAAGTAACCACAGCTTAAAACAAAATTATGCTGCATCATGTCAGATTCTTGCAGATCAGTATGTTTAACAAGATGAAAGTAGTCTCATAGAGAGGAGGGAAAGGGTTAATGCCACTCTCTTTAAGGAGCTGGAATTGCTGCTGCTTCCTAGAAGATCTGAAGCATTGCAGTTTAAGCCACTTCAGGCTCTTCAACATTGCAACATCTGTAGCATGGTTCAGGGCCAAAATGCAAACAGTTATGTCACATCTACTTTACAAGATGGAACGTGGTTTAACCAAGTTGAGGGGCAAGCATGCTGTAAGGAGGCCCCACAATATGTTTGTTTTTGTAGAGCAGATGAACCCTAAATTAGAACCAGATGTCAGTACTAGGTCTGCTGTATGGGGAACACAGCAGGGAACTAGTAATTATGGTGGAGCCACTGTGAGGCCATATTTAAGGTTGCATTCTGTTTTACACTTGCAGTGAGAACTCAGTCTTTTTTTATTATATTAAAACTCCATCTTGCACCTTCAAGTGTTGGTCCATGTGTGTATCTACTGGGAGATGATGAAGTGCCTTCTGCTCTCAAACCAAGGTACTATTTGCTTTTAGAGTGCTTAAACAGCATACACATGTCCTATGCCTATTTGTGCTCTGCACTGAGATTGAGAAGAGCTTCTTCTTTCTTGGTTTGCTTCAACTGCCTTTGGCCTCAGATATAGCTCTGCTCTCATCACAGCCTGCAATGTTTTTGGCCTTATGATCATTTTTCTGTCATTTGGCTTGTTAGTTTGTTCATTGGTTACTTAGCAATTTTCTTTGTTTTCCTAGACTTTTTTTGTTGCCAAGAACTTTCCTCTTGGCAAACAGGGAAAAGAGGAGATTTCGAGTTTGAGTTAAGCCATGTGGCTTCCAATAGCCTTTTAGTTCTCCGCCTCAGATCAATTTAATCCCCTATCCCACATGGCTTTTTTTGTGACAAGGTCTTCTTCTTGCACTTCCCATCACATGTGTTGAGGACATGTGTCAGGAAGAATCCTTATTGTCAGGAAGATAATTGCTTACTGACTTAAAGAATCCCTTACTCTGGAGATTCTGCTAACCCCAGGTCCTTCACTTGCTCCGGTAAAAAAAGATCTTCAGTACAATCTCTTGATCTTCTTTGGAAATCTGTGGGGATTTCTTCAGACACCAGTGGGACAATTCAGAGAGCAAGGACTCCATGTTTGGAAGACCTTTTTTTCTCATTAATGCCTGAGTAGTTTTCCTTTAGTGCAATAGAGTGCATGGGGAGTTCAAGGAAGATAATTTAATCCAAAGTCTTCAAATAAATGTCTCTTGTTTCGTCCTTGCTTTTTAACTTCCATGTCTTAGTGGTCCCACAGGCTACATCTATAGAGGTATGCTGTAAAGTGCCATGATTTAGAATTTGGCTACCATTCTCTTACAATCCACAGTGTTTAGCTGATAGCGCACACCTTTGCACAGTTTTGATGCATGACAACCAGTATTCCCCAAAGTAGTACTCAGTTATGCTTGAGGTTATAGTAAGGGCCAGGGATTGTTAGTAAATAACTATATGGATAAAACCACCTGGTTTTGGGTAGGTAAGTGCGTGGCTATGAGGGCACAAGTTTGCTCTCAAGAACATGCCATTTCTTCCAAAGAATAGAAAGTGGACCATGGGATGTTTTGTTTGCCTGTGCAGCTGTAGATATGTTGGTCCTGAAGAGGTTCAGATGTATGTTTGTATGAATAACTCAATGCAGATATATGGCAGTGAGCTCCTGTGATGGCACAAAAGCATCAGGAATGGCAGGAAGCCTTGGTATTGACCTGCTGGATTAAAATTTTTTGCCACTCCATGACAGCACAGGACTATTGTCATTTAGAGAAAGTTCTCCATACTGTTTTGCCCACTGGAATTTATTCTTCTAGTAACACATATTCATTTTACAGGATCAGAAAAACTCTTTCTTTTAATAGAACCTGATTTTATTCCTCTCTTCACTCTTCTTACCGTAACCAAAGAGATTCTTAGGCTATTGTCCCTACACACCACATGTCTTCATTAACATTGATGGGTCTTCCATCACTACTATTTAGCTTCCTGTTTTATGACTTCTTGAACAGACTTCTTAAGTGAGAAGTAAGTTTTATGATATTTATAACCACATAATTAAATCTGACTCTTCCTCAGCTCCTCAGAATTGATAAAAGGTGCTTTTTGCACCTGAGATTCTCAGAAGAAAAGCACTCATACTCACTCCCCTGAAATCAGGGTCCATACTTACATGTGCCTACAGATCTTATTAGCCTAATCATTTCCACAAGCAAGCAAACTCAGCGGTACGTGTCAGATGTCTGGGTTGTGAACACAGCCTTGCAACCTGTTACTCATCTTCTTCAGCTCAAATGAAGCTGTTTTTTTAAGTTTATTTAAAGATAAGTGCCACCTAATGAACTACAGTGCCCCAAATCTACTCTCTTCATCTCTTCTAGATGAGTCTGTAGTCTCTCCTGATACTTAGGAGATTATTAAAAGTGGCTCCAGAAACTTATAATGTTATCCAGGCTTTTGTGATCAAAATAGAGGAAGAACAGGTTGTATTTTCTTTTATACTTGTTCAATCTGTTTTTTAAGGTCAAATGTAGTATGTCTATGAAAATTTACAGCTGTTTTAATCCATGAGTAAAACCTGAACAGGCTGAGAAGGTTTGAAAAATGGATCAATGAATATCTGAGTGAATCAATTCAAAATTTTCTTCAGTATGTCACTGCATACTTCAGAACTGCATACTTTTTCAGTACCCTCTGCCTTAACATTTCAAAAAGTAAAAAACATGTATGGAATGAAAGTATGACAGATTTGCTGGAGTTAAAGCATATTTTTTCTTTTTTGTTAATCAACAACATTTTGTTTTTCAGTAGCAATTTTTTTATGTTACAGTAAGCTAATGGTAAAAACATTCTGCTCAACTTCTGTCCTCTAACTCAATTTCAAGAGACAAGAAGGGGAACCTACAAAATCCCCAGTAATACATTACTTTAGTTTATATTCTCTGTATCTTTGCCTGAATTTTGCCTGGTTGGGAAAAAAAGAAGTAAAAGGAGTTCTTAACTTATGAAAAGAAGATGTTGGTTGTTGAACATTAGGATGTTTTTCATTTTTAGGTGAGACAATTCTATGTGCCAACAGGCAAATCACTTTCCCTGCTTGTGGGGACAAAGTATTGATGAATTTAAAGGAAGGCAGCCCTGAACAAGCAAAATTGGCCATGCTATCAGGGAGACATGCTGCTGCCTGTGCAACAAGGTTGTGTGCTACTGGTAGCTCCACCTTTCCATGTTTTTCTGTTCTGTTTTGCAGTAGATGTGTTACACAAGTAACTGGTAACACCCCTACAACTTGGTATTGTGGCACATCAGCTTAAGGGAGCTATGGAAACAGATACCACCTCAGAAGGGAAGCACCTTCATCTTCAACATGAGATATGCTAATTTGAAGAACATTCTGTAGATTTTCAGGGAATGAGGAATCTTACTCATGACTACTCTGAATGTAAGACATCTCTATCTAGGTCTGAAGTATCCTGTTCTGGATCCACATTTTTCTAGGTGTTCCTCTAACATGCAAAGGAGGTGGAGAAATATTTGTTTCCTCCTGTAGGTAATCATGCCTAGCATGCCACAGCCCAGCCTGAATTAGAGGTATTGTGCAGGAAGGTTGCCAAATGTAGATTCCATGGAATGTTGGTCATTGGTCTAGGTTAATGGAAAACTTTTTCAGGGTGAGAGAAAAACACACATAACACTAATGGTGGTGAAATACATAATGTGACTTGCCCTGAGCAAAGGCTTCCCAGCCAAGGGATTAATGAATGAGATTTCTGATACTTCTAAAATTAAATGAGAGGTAAGGTATTCTGAATATTGATCTCTTGGATGATATTCCAGCTGATAACCATGCAGATGAATGAGATTACAGAATAGAGGAGATACAGCCTTGCAAAATGTTCTCTTTGAAAACCCATGGCACAATTACAATACACTGTAACAAAAATTTAGTCCCGGAGCTGTTAGAGATTTAGAGCTCACATAACACCTAGCAGTTCACCTAACTTTTGAGTTGTCTCTGAGAGAGAAAAGAGGAAACTCCCAAAATAGGTTGCTGTCAGTGTCTCAGATGTTTTTTGCTTTGGTTACTGTAAGCTTCTCCTGTCTGACCCCATGGTTCCTCTGTTCTTCCCCTCACATCTGTCCTAAATGTTTCTGCTAAAGTCATATTCGTTTCCTCCCACACATTAACACTCCATTGATTTCCTGTCACTTGCCATGTCAAATTCAAGCTGCTCATCTTTACCTACAACGCCCTTATTGTGTACCCCTGCCTATACATTGTTTCATTTCCTCTGACTCCCCCTCCTACATCTTTTATCTGGAAATGACCACAGTTCACAGGATTTGTGGTCCACAAAAGAAAAGACAGAATTGAAACTATTTTTAATCAAAGCCCTGGTTTCCGTAGCAAGTCATACTTGCCTAATAGAATTATATTGACCTAACATAATTTTAAGTTAATATAATAAAACCAGGGTAGTTTTCTTTTGGAGTATCTCTATTATTATTGTTCAACACTATGATACCTACATTAGCTTGCACTGGCATGTGAAAGCTAAACTGATAAAAACATTTTGAGAATGAATATGACTGCTGAGAAGAAAATAATTTTCTACCATTTTACACTATTGAGATTTAAAAAGAAAAAAGAAATATCTTGTCTTCCCAGTGAAACAAAGCTCTCAAAAGCACTGCTAGAAATGAGAAAGACCTGCACCAGTAACATAACAGTGGGCATGATAAGAAGATTGATTCCTTGTGAATGAAACGGAAGAAAGTCTTGATCCTTGGTGTTTCCTGATTTCTCACACTTCGCCTACTAAGTTTTTTATTGGTCTGTAGTATGGAGGGAAGCTGCGCCTTCCTTTCTGGCATGCTCAGCTCCTCTTCCTAACTTCCCAGAATGTCTTTTCCATTTTTTTTTTTTATCTCTTTACTTCTTGCCTTTCTAGCCATGATATAGAAGAGACGAGCATCTAGAGCACCATTAGGATAAGACTGGTACAAATGAGAGCTTTGCATGGTACACTTAACCAGCTGTAACTGTGTACATTTTGCCTGTGGATTTGGTCCAATGTAGCAATTCATTTACCTAATATCCCATGCATGCCTCTGTGGATAGGAACACCTGATCCTTGTTGTTTCCTAATATATCCTTTGCTATGTCTTCTGCCCAATTTTGATGTGGGCAGAAGCTAATAGTCAATATCAAGCTAATAGTTGCATCTAATTAATTCATCTTAACAACTGACTTCTAAAATAACACAAAATTTCTCATTTCCCTGTCACTTGTCCATAGTGAAATCTGACTATGTGAGGAATAGGGAGATTGGCCTTTTTTTCCTGTCTACACTGAAACAGAAGGTGACACCTACCTATATGTGCACAGGGAGTACTTCAATTTCTAGTTGCTCCCTGTTCAATCTCATACCTGGTCATGTCACCTAAATGTTTGTATGGAGGTTTTTTCTTTAAGACCTATTGATTTTTTCTCATTGTCAAGAAGATACATGTTTGAGAAGCCTGTTTAGAGACACTGAACAGTGGCTGAGTAAATTTAACACTGTTTTCCTTATAAATCTTCTGCAAAATGTGTCACAAGGTGGAGGTAAGAAGTAACCTGATTGTTGTCAAGCTGTTGAAGCTTAAGTAGGGCAGTCCCAAGAGTACAGTTCTCTTGAAATAAAAAAGAAGAAGGGAGAAGCCGAGAAGAAAGCTCACACTGCACATGTGTGTATGTTTTTGTGGTGGCTAGATTGGGCTTTTACTGGCTTTGTTTGCTGTGAGACTGAAGGTGAAAAACAAATGGACCTGTCTTTTACTGAAGTCAAATAGGTAAGTACACCCATGGTGTAAAAGTGGTTTGGCTTCCTGGTTCTCCTCATCTGAGCTAGCAGTGGCAATTTATCCAGTGTGTTTATTCCAGTAACAACAGAGATAAAGCAAGTTGAGGAAGAAGGGGTGGGGGTTACACGAGAGGCCAAGGGCAGGGAGCTTTTCGTGCAGCCTCTCAAACACATTGATTGTAGTTTGGGATTTTTCAAAGCTGCACATGTTGAGAAATATCTGCCAATAAACACAGCTCAGTGGGTGAGAAATCTGTCTGCCTCTTGCTGAGGTTTAGAAGAGAAAAGACACCAAATGAGCAGTTTCTTCACATGTGGGTCATGCCCCTCACTGGGGTACTTGCCCCTGACCTAATCCTGTTCTACTTTGTCTCTCTCACTCCCTCCTATCTTCCTTCCCCCTTCTACTCCTGTACTGCTGCACTACTGGTGGTCTGGTGCATGGTGCACAGATGTTTTCCCCATGCTATTATAAGATTATTTTTCAAGTGGCTTCTTGGAACAGATGTTCCAGTGTGTGCACTCTCCTTCCCCTGGCTGAAAGTGCTCTGTGCAGAGAGCAGATTGCATTGCTGCTCTCCTTTTGATCTAAAGAGCGAGCGTGAAGGCAAAAACCCACACAAATGATGCTGGTTTTTGTTTCAGGCTGCTTGGCAATGGTGCACCTGGGTGTGTGTCTCCTGCTTCTTTTCTCCCCATCTCTAGTGCTGCTTGCAGATGTTTGTTTTTGTGCCTTTCTTCTTCAGCCCATTTTTTTCCCTCTGTGATCCAATACTTTACTCCCACTGCCTTTAAATTTGCTTTCATCTAACACTCCAGTATTCATGCTTCCAAAATCATTCTCTACCCATGGCCAGCACCTCATCTTCATCTTCTCCTTTTGGCAACTCCTGGACTGTTAGGATGGATTAGTCCAATGAGTCTGGGTACAGGGCCTGTCCCCCCTTTTTGTCCTTTCATTTTGGGTTCGTATTCATTGCTTAGTTTCTCCTTCATTGCCTGAGTGGATTTACCTGAATGTTGTTGCTTCTGCTTTTTCATTTTTTTTTCTCCTATTGGGTCAGGAGCACTTTCAAGAGTCAGAGGTCTCAGGATGTCAAGGGAGCATCATTTTCAAATTCCACTTAATTTATGGATGTAATGAAGGAATGAAGCAAGGAGGTTATGAAATGTATGCTATATTTTAGGACACTGTTGCTAGACTTAACCCACTGAATCTCATCTTCTGAGATAAAAAATAAATAAATTAAAAAATCTTTATTTGCTCACATCCAGTCTTTCATATAGACAGTATGTCAGCTTCAACTCTGTCTGCTGGCATTCCTTAAAAATTCAACTTACATGAATTCAGTCTATAGGGAGAAAAATACATACTGCTAGTCTTTTCTGAGTCAGTGAAATAGAATTTGGGAGTGGGTTCCTAACTTACTACTGTTATGGTTCAGTTGTTTCAGGATGATTTACATCAGCAGAGAATTTGGTTTGGATTTCAAGAAATCTGCCCATTATTATTCTTGTTTCAGTATGGCCAGCCCTGTATGTACCCACTACTTCTTATATTGTCCTCTTATGGAAAAGTCCTGCAGGATTTAATGAGGAAGGATAACCTTGCATAAGAATGTATGGGAGTCTCTAACAGGAGTGTTACTCTCTATTGCATTTCCAGTCTGTCCTAAATTTCTCCAGAAATGTTAATATTGTTGATTTATAGACTTGCAGAGAAATTTCTCTAGAACTCAATGGGGCTAAAATTATGAAGTATCATTCCTTCCCAGGGAAGATTTAAACCACAATTATAATGGTGTGAACCCTTCTCTTCTCTAGCTTCCCTTGTAAGGTTGTTCTATGGCATCGTACTTCAATGTGTATTAGCAACAAATAAATAAATGGATAAACAACAAAAAGAAAGGGGGCATATATGCTTTGGCAGCTTTTCCCATCCATTAAACTACTCCTATCTGTGAGCTGAGCCAGCAAGCACAGCTTGGTTTTGATGCACTGCTCTCAAACCAAGAATACCTCTAAATCTGATCTATGGCTATAAATTCACCTACAATCCAAACAATCAATTTCAGATAAATTATTCTATTTCTATTCACATTTGGGAACAATCTAACACATATCCTTCTTCATTGGAAACTCAGAAAATTGGCCTTTCAGTACTATTGCTGGCAGCTTACTCTTTGCTAGTCTTGCATTCTACACTGAAGTATTAGAAAGCTGCCTTAACCACTTCTGTATTGACAGTATTTATTGATAGTATTTAAAAGCAGAGGGAGAAGGTCAAGAAGAAAACTGACTGGTTTAATGATGATTTTCAACAGGTTTATGACAGAAAGATCATATGACATAAAGCACGTGACCAGAGGAAATCGGATTCTCATGACACTGGAAATCCAGTCCTATTTCCTGACCTTTGATTGGTGTTGCAGGTGACATTGTAAGCATAGTCACATCCAGCACGAACCTAGAGTTTGTAAAAGCCTAATAATCTGTCTTTTCAGACAAAAAAATTCATTGAAAATAGACTGAAAAAACAACCATATATTGGCCATCCAGGGATTTTCTTCTGACCCAAGCTAGACACACGTCATTCAGAACAAATACTGTCTTACATTCTTGTTACAATTCTTTTTTGACAGAGATGCCATATGATTGCCAGCCTATTACAGTGTTCAACCTGTTAACAGCAGCAGCCAGGGGTTGCTTTAGTTTGGTTTTGCTCATTTAGATTAAATAATAGAGAAAAGCTTTTTTTTCCTTTAAATAAATAACTACTTAAATAATTGTGTCAAAATAAAAAGTTAGGGGTTTTTTCTTTAGTTGCTGATTTGTCTTTTAGCAGATCTAAAAATAAAATGTGTGGAATTAGTATTTTTAAAATACGTAAAAATTCAGTGTCACTGACATTAATCTCTAGCTGACAATGTTCTTTGTGAGAATAGATAGCATTTTAGTTGCCCTTCTGTTTATCCTTCTTCAAAAGAATATGGAGTGTGAAAGAGGATTTTTAGGCAGAGTCTGCTGATTAAACTGTTTCCAGTAGATGGTTTTACAGATGGCTTTGACGAAGACGTCCTTCCACATTGGATATCTTCCTTGCTTCATGGTCTAAGGAGGAGTTAATCTTAAAACACTCTTGATACAAACTGATCTGTGCTGGACAGAAAAATGCAAAGAACCAGGAATTCTCTTGCTGTGGACCTTTGCGGAGGTAAACAGCCACGGACTGCAGGGATTAAAAACTGCACAACCCTTGTGGAGATGCTTGGAGATTTGCTACTGCTTTTAATTATAATCTAGCCAAAGTAATAATCTAAACTGTGGTGACTGACAGTTATTTGGATTTGAATGAGTTGAAAAATGTCATTACTTTACTCATAGAATCATAGAATAATTTGTGTTAGAAGAGACCTGAAAGATCATCTAGTTCCAGCCCCCTCTGCTATGGAGCAACCTAGACCTGGTTGCTCAAAACCTCATCCAACCTGGCACACTCATCTCCAGACATCTCTCCTATCCCCATTCTTTTCCCACTCCTGCATAGCTGTGGATGTACCTTTCTCTTTACCAAGAAAGCTGATCTAGTACCAGTGCTGATGCTAATCTTTCTGGAACTGTATTGAGTCTGGATATCTCAGAGTGCAATCTAAAACTACTTTGTAGGAAGGATGGGGTTAAAAAGCATGGGGTTCACAGGAAAGTATTCTATGGGCAGGGATAAGGCACATCTAATTTACAGGATAATCTTGTTTCATCAGAACCTTACACGTTGGTCCTACAGGACTAATTATAAATAGTTCAGTAGTCATCAGCTTGGAAATGTTTTTAATCACAAACGTTATTCTCAAAACTTCTGTGTCCCTTCTCCCTGCACAAATATGTGGCAATCTATTAATATTAAACCAAATGTTGCTTATTTAACTGGTAAATAGAAACCATGTTATTGGTCAACTGCTCTGTTTGGAAACAGTGTTTAAGAGGTGATCATGTAATAAAATAGGAGGAAAGCCAAGTGGCAACACAGAGCATTAAAAGTGAGGGTGGTAACAACTGCAGTCAGTCAGCTAGGAAAGGCTGTCAGAAGTTACAAGGAGAGAAAAACGAAGCTGTTTGATTTGGAAGTCAGGTTTTAAGCCATATTTTCTGATTGCACAATGGAATTTAACTCTTTACTAGCAAACAGACTTAACATTTGAAGTTGCAAAGTTCATCTGTTTAGAGCCATCTCACAGGACCTTTCCCTCCTGGTTAGGAAGTTAGGCTTTTTTTTTTTTTTCTACTGCAGTGCAGTTGATTTCAGAGGAGGCTTAAGTAGCATTGCAGAAGTCTTCTTTTCTAAGGGACAGCCAAAACTTCCTTGGCTCACCTGCCAGCTCTGTTCTGATTCTTTTGTGTCACACAGCTGTCGGCTTACACCTCACTGTTGGATAACTACTGAGTATTTGGGAATATTTGTGACCACTCTTAAGTTAGATGAAAGCTATGACTCCAGCAGCCAATGGCAGCCAAACATTGGCTGTCTAAAAGATATGAGCACTTTATTTTATAAAAATGCATTCTAGTTTCTGGCACTCTCTGGATGGCTGAGCTCAAGGGCTGGAGACTGTAAGGTTGGGACATTGTGATTCAGCTGTTTGCTGTATAGCATTCATTAATATCTTGTGTATTTTTCTACAAGGACAGTTATAAATAATTTTGTAGTGATCAGATGGGAAAAGTAAGCACAATCCTTACTCAGCAGAACTGGAGAATAAGCTTCCCATCAAACCTCCCCCACCCCTTACTGTCTCTGACACCCTTGTTCCCTGCTCGCTTTTACTACTGGAGTAGTGGCCCCAACCTGGGTGCTGGTGGTGCAGAGACTCCTCACCTTTTAGGGTGAACGGGAGGGCAAAGAACCACGTGGAATGCAAGGAACCTGACTCTGTCCCCACCTCCACATGCCAGCTAGATCGAATGGCTGTAGGTCTGACTCAGGGTCCTCTGAAGCCCGTGCAAATATTTGTGTTGATTTCAGTGGCTTTGGATTAGCACCTGTGTACACAGATGAAAGTAATTTTTTTGTTTCCCACAAAAGGACAAAGTCATGTTTTCTTTTCATAGAGAGAATTGGAGCACTGATACCATCTTCCCTGTTCTGCTCCTGGGATATTCCCTCTAGACATTGTAGTGCATCCTGATAAGTTGTTAGGGTTCTGGCTGATCCCTAGAAAGCCTTCCTCATGCACATCCCTCCATTCTTCTTGTTACGAGACAATTTTTTCTGTCTCATGGTTTTCAATGTTAAAGGGATAATCAAAAACCAGAAACATTTTATGAAATGTGTCCATTCCCAGAGAGCGAAAATTAATCCTTTATTACCCATGGCAGCTGTAAGTCAGTGTGAGTGGCACCACATCTTAATTCTTTAAAGTGCATCCCACTTGTGCTGCCATGTGATTCCTGTTCTTTTCTTTAAAGACTTTGTACCTGAAGTTTTGTGATTTAACTGATTTGTTTGGTTTTTTTCTTGGAAGAATGTAGATAAGGAACTCATAAGCAAATGAAATCAAGGTAAGTTTACCATTTCACAGGTCACTGAAGTTCAAGTGTCTACATCTCTGATAGTGTGCATCCTTCTCTGACTTGATGGAGAATGTAGCTTATTTTCAAGTTATGTCTGTTGTATGCTCTAGGCATCACAACCAGTGCAAAAGAGAAGTGTAATAAGGTCAAAGCCCCAGGGACTTTCATGATCTTAAAAAAAAAAAAATTAAAAAATTATAGCCCATGATTTGCCAGTTTGATTGCTGTTGAGTGAGTTAATGGTCTGTGTTTAATCCAGTTTATTCTCTTTAATTCTGTGGTTTCAAAGTCTGTCTCATAGGTTGATCAAGTCCCTCATTATAAAACCCTGCTTTCAAATTTGGACCATAGAAACATTCTTTCACGTGTCATCAAGATCATAATGAAATAGAACTGAAAAAGATTATGGCAGTAATTCTGTGGGATTAAAAAATTATTTCATATTGTTTTTCAGCTGGAAGGAAAAGATGGCTTTCTTTATTCTTTTGAAATGCAAAGGAGTTCAGTTATTCTATTCCTGGAGTATGTTTCTATTGATCTCTTATGATTCATCTCTGAAGAAGTCTCTGGATAAAACACTTCTGAATAAAAATCTTTTAGTTTTGGGGGGAAATGGACATAATTGGAGTTTTGAGAACTCTTGCAATGCTTTTATAAATGACAGTATTTTGATGAAGGCTAAGATTCTGTGTTATTATCACTAATACAAAATTTTGTAATTCTTTATGGAATACCAGTCCTCTTTGGGGCAAAGTGATAGTGGTGAAGGATTACAGGAGGTGATGAAGGTAAGCATGTTTGTGTGCAAACAAGAAGGAATTAGGGAGATGTTGGTAACAAGACTAGTCAACAATGACAGATTTGGATGTCAGAGAATTGTGAATAGTCAAAGACAGAGAACAGCATCACTTTGGAAGCCAGGAAGTTAAACACAGAGAGGGGGAAAAGTGAATGAGAGGAATGAGATTTGTTGACTCAAGGCCCATAATCCTGTTTAACCATGGAAGAAACATAAAGGGTGTTGACTAAATGTTAAATGAACAGTTGGAGAAGGTGAGCACATAATATTGGGCAAGAATTGTGCCATTGGTCAGAGCAGAAAGGTCTCAAAGCAGCATGTAGTTGATGCATTTATTACACATCAGTAGGGAGAAACAGATCATTTTTACTGATGTTAGCCAGCTAGCACAGGCGTAGTCAAGCCACAAGGAAGTAAGGAAGGCAGAGTAAAGAGGTATAGGGGCCAGGTTTCCTGGCATGAATAGGGATAAGCAAAGAAGCCCATTGATTTTGGTGTCACCTCTGTAGGACCAGGTGAAACCAGCAGCATGTATTTCTGATCTGGTAAAAGACCAGACTAACATCACTGTTGAACCCATTCCTGTGCTGCACTTTGGTTGGAGAGGGGGGGACGAAAGGTCAGGTTGTGCTTGTTGTCACAAATTATGAAGGAAGGGCTCAAGAAATGCCTTAATTTGGAGCCTGTCAAAGTAAGTGAGTAAGTTTTGTCTGTTGCCCTCAGAGCTTACATGTGCACCTATCCTCCTGACATGAGCCTTGATGGCCGGCTTGCCTCATCCACTAGAGACAGTTGCTCTTTGATTAAAGCATCCTGGCAGTTGTGGGTTGAATCAAAGTTTTGATATAGGGCAGAGTCGGAGGTTTTAGAGTTGCAAGGTGCAAATATATCAGAAAAAAAGACACTGTATGTTGAGTAGAAAAAGTTTAAGTGTAAGAATAACTTTCAGTGAAAACATGGTCTAAATTTGGCTTAATTTAAGGTATGCTAAAAGCCTGGACTCTGAGGACAGATGGGGCATTTCAGCCAAATACCATACCAGTGCTTGTGAACACTGTTTTAGCGGTGTGGATGTGACCAAAGGGTAATTTATGGTGAGTGTCAGAATCCCAGTGCTTTCAAAAGGAGTGATTTTGAGAGTGGAACATCATATTACTGTGACAAAATACTTGTACTGGCTTATCCAACTGTCTTAACTCATGCATAAGAGACAAAAATAAGAGAAGTTAGAAATAATGTAAAGTGTTTAGCATATGAGGAAAAAAATATTGTAATGATTATGGAAATTAAATTTAAATATAACTTTATCTAATTATGAAATTACATAGTGGAAGGAGGGTGACATTGGTATGTTCTCTAGTATGTTCAGTGAGTTGTTAATAATGGACAATCTACTGGAAAAATTAAGATTCATGGCTGTGGATCTGATTCAAGAGGAACACTGAAGACTGGCTAAATGTCACAAAGCCCTGGAGATAAGTGAAATCTTGACCAGGCACATATCCAGCATCCTTTCAGGCAAGACAGTCAGGTTGTCGTGGCTTGGATCTTAGCCCTGAGCATCAGCAGGACCAAAAAGTCACTCTTGTCTCTCTCTCACTAGTGACTGGAAAAGGGAGAGCTTGAAGTTATGGTTACCTCTCATCCCCCTGCTGCCAGAGTTGCCTGAATATGGTTATAAATTTATATTTTATCCCATTAAGACTATAGCAACCTTCTACCCTCCTAGTGTTTCTTCAGTACCAAGTGGTCTCTGCACACTTGTCCTTGACTCCTGCTTATCTAAGGGAAAGATATTAGTGCTGCATATAAAGTACCTATATATTCAAAATAAGAAACCATAGCCTTTTTTAATGATGCACTTTAGGAAGAAGAAATATCCATAAAAAGACAAGCAAATTTATTTTAAAATACTGTCTGCCAAGTTGGCATAATGCACTTATTTTTGAACACAAAAATTTCCTCCTGGAAACATGGAACTCTAGATGATTTTTTTTTTTTTTTTTTTTTTTTTTAGAAACTAGACAGATATTCAACAAATACTCTCCCAAATATTGAAGTCTTCTGAAAGTGTGGTTTGGATGGTGGGTTGAGAGTGAAGGATATGGACTCTTCTAAAAAGTATGCCCTAAATCAGTAGTGAGGAATTACAGTTTCCATTCACATTGAAGAAGTCCTTCCTGTAAGACCTGTCTTACAGTAGAGTTTGAACCAGCTCATCCTTGTGGATTTTCTGATTCACCCTAATAGTAGAAAAATTAAAATGTGGAACTAGTCCTTTGATATGACAAGCAAGGCCAGCTACTATTTCACATATCCAAGATAGTTAGGTAAAGGCCAAATAAATACCTGCAGTAATTACTCAGCAGAAAGGGGATTGAATGGAGTGGAGGGAAATTAATTCTGGCAGCAGCTTCAGAAAAGGCAAATATGGGCAATCAAGGCATGATTCTTTTAAGAAACACAGACTATTGCTTTGCAGACTCATCATAGTAAATCACTCCTTTCCCCAATGCATATAGTGATATTAGAGACTATAAAATTAATTTAAAAATTAAGAGAGTGGCTCAAAATGAGGCTCCAACAGTAATATGAAATGATGAACTGAGCCAGACTGAAGTCTAAAGACTGTAAAAATAGAAATTAGAAGGGAGGGTTGCGATGAATGGTCAGTATTTAAAAGTACAGAGTCCAGAAGGAGATCTGTGACAAAAATGATACTTAGGAAATATTTCACACCTCAAGAACATAGAAATACACAGCCTAATAAGGTAGACTAAACTGTAGTCTTTTGTAGGAAATTACTGTTTAGACTTACCTTTTCTAACCTCCCTTAAGAGTCTGTGTTTGAGTGAATTATTCCTGGCATTTTGGGGGAATCTATGGTTTAGAAGTGATTCTTTGCTAGAGATTTTTCTGGCACAATATATTGCTATACTTCTATCTTAGTTTCACTTTTGAATGTTTTTCTGTTATTGTAGTGTCTAAATTCCATATACAAAATAAAAAATCAATGCAAACACACTTAGAAGACATAAAACTAGTGAATATACATGGAAAATGATGCCTTTATGTGAGCAAAACTTTATTAAAAACATAGTTAAATGACACAAAAATTATATGCCTGTAACTGTGGTATTTCTTCATGTTAAAAACTTAAAATTTTAGACATTGAACAGATATATAGGAAAATACTATCTTGATTTCACACTGCAATATCTGTGAGTGGCTTTTCTCATACAAGTAACTATAGTTCAATGTTTAAGAGCCCCATTCTGCAGCACTTTATGCATTTTAGTCCGTTTTATTTAGGAGAGGCATCAACCTAAATGAGTTGCATATTTGGGGTCAAATTCCCTGAAAGGGTAAAAAGTTAAAATTACTCACATATATAATAGGTTCAGTGTAACTGCTCAGATATGGACAGATATTTATGAGTCTAAGAATTTGAAGAAGTGGGTTATTAGATCTGGATCTTATTTTAGATTCTGGTCCAGTTTATTACTTTGTCTGTCCAGAAATCAAACATGCTTTAGATTTTAGGGCCTAATCTTGCAAATACTTAATGCAGGTTTAATTTCAGCATACCTGAAAAAGCTTTAAGGTATGTTAATATCAGCAGGTTATGGTTCTCTGGGCAAGGGAAACCTGACTTTCTCATTGAATTCCCATTGGTATGAGCAGAGTCAGGATTTGCACTGGTATTCATGATATATGAGCTTCCATAAACCGTAAGGAATACATATATATTTTTAAGTTTACTTTAGGGACTCTCAGACCACTTTCCTATAATCTTGTATTTTGTTTCAGATCTTGCTTTCTGGCATATTTCTACTCTAAAACCAAGATGCAAAAAAGTTTAAGGGAAGTAATAGCTATCTCATTTGTTGTCTGAATGATTGTAACAATGGGTCAGTAATCAGAGGAAGAGTGCCTCATGGTTCTTGTTGTGTAAAGGGGACACATCTGTGAATAACATTTTAGCTGGCAGGTCCTTAACAGACACCAGATTGCTAATATCCACAGCTGATTGCATACTAGGTCTAAAGGAAAATTAAGGCTGACTACCCCAAGAAAGATGGTGCTTCTAGGGTTTTTTAAGGAAGATTATCATAATTAAATTTGTGATTTTTCTCTAACGTCAGTTATAACTTCATCACATCTTAAATTTAGAAAAGGGGACTAATTCAGGGTGGAGGGCACTTCCTCTACTTGAGCAGGGCCAGCTCTGAGCTCAGACCACATTGCTCAGAGCTTTATCTAGTCTGGTCTTAAAAACCTCCAGCCTCCCTAGGTCACCATTGCTTAACTGTCCAAATACAGAACTCTCCTGCTGCTGAGCAGGGTTTATGTGCTTTATTAGGGCATGCAGGGGAAGAAGAGAAAATGGCTTTCACACATGAAGTTTTCAAGAACCAGGATAAGAAGCTCCCTGGGAGAGCACAGAGGAAAAAGAGGTGAGTCGCAATCTACTTCTATGCATTCAGTGCCTAAAGGTGGTGGGCGCTTGGGTGTGGAGCAGCTGTGGGTGCAATGGATGTGATTATGCCCTGGTATGGAAAGTCTACTCTCTTTGGAACAGTTTTGTGATAGCAGCTGTGCTTGGAGAGTCAATTTCAAAGCAATGAAATTGAAATATCAATTAGTTTACAGAAAGGTTTGTGGTTGCTTGATATTGGAACAGTAAAATTATTTTACACAGCAAAGATGATGGGCACCTGAGTGACAAAAATACAAACATATTAAAGCTAAATGACCAGCACTCAGCTTTTAAAATAGTTGAATACCATTCTGATAACCAGAAGGTGTTTAGCAGATCTACTGAATGGGGCACAGATGGTCTTATAACTGTGTGAGTGATTTAATGGTGAGAAATGTACTAAGGATGTAACACAACAATGATTCAGGTCCTAGTTTTCTGCTAAAACTTACATGCAGTGCAAATAGTCCCTTCAGTGCCTTGTGGAAGAAAGTTAAAGAGTTAGCAGAATTAGAATGAGCTGAATGGAGTCAGATATTAGTGGACTGAAGTGATGGTATGGCCACCATATACATTTAGGAAAGGAGGCAAAGCTATCAAGTTATCTGTTAGCCTGTAAGAAGAGCAGAAAAGGCTCTAGATTATTTCTTCAAAATATTTTATTTTGTAACTTTTTTTTTTCCTCCAGCCTATGGTTTTGGCATATTGAGTTCCAATCTCCTCCTTGGGCAGATAAGTTGAAGTGCTTTCACTGCAAGATTCCACTGACACATAAGATGTACCAAAATCTCTTTGACTGGAAATAATGATTGATGATGTGCTTATTTGGGACAGAAATTATTATGTGTTATAAAAATCTATGTAATGCATGCCAAGCAAAAAAAGCCTTAAATTGAGTGAGAATTAATATCCAATTGGGATGAGTAAGACTGGTTATTTAGGAAACCTACCATGATTTGTGCGTCGTGACAAAGGAATTTGACTGAACATCAGTAAGGTAACTGGACAAGTGGAAAGGCTTCAAAAGAAAAAGGCCACCCAGAGACTCACAGACTCATTACTATTTCTAAGCAAACCTATTCCCTGATTTATTACAAATATTCCACTGAGCATAATGCTAGGGGATGATAGCAAATGCTCCTGTGATCACAAGGGGAAAGACTCGGGGAATAGCCACAGAGGAGCTGAAACTAATTTTTCTCAGTTTAAAAAAGAGTCCAAAATTATACAAGTTTATGTGGATTAGAGACTGCTCTTGATGATCGGGGTCATATCCTTTCAACACACAGAGTTGACTGCAATAGAACTATTCTCAGACTGGAAAATACAACTGCTGGTTATTGGATTGACTTATGAGTGGTTTCATGAATATGTTTATAAATCACTTGAGGTAAAAACAGACCATATTACCACGGGAATCTATATAATAGAAACTACTTTACAGATCACCCTTTTACCCTCAGAAAATGTCCATGAAATTGATTTAAAAAAAAAAGCCTTCAGTTTGAAAAGGGCATGATTAGAATATCTATGATTATGAGAGGAAGCATGAAGTGGTCTATGAGGGCTCTTTTCAGGGAGATCCTTGCCTAAGCACAGATTTTTGCAAAGGTATTGGAAGTGAAATAGAACATGCTGAGATCGGGAGGGTGTCACTAGGTAGTGTCAAAATGTCCCTGTGCTAACTGTTGGAGAAGCGCTAATGGAATTTTAAATAATCTTTTCTGCTCCTTAGGTCTCATAATGTGTAGCTTTCTTTACTCCAAGGACCTGAGTACATTATCAGTGTTTAAGCATTAACATGTTTCTAAGAAACAGAATGTGATAAACAAACAAGAAGTCAAAACATTAGGAAGATCTTGCTTGCTTTTGTCTGAAGCAAATTGTCACAATTTTGGATTACATTATTTTTTAATGAGAAAGGTTTTGTTTCAATTTAAATTGCTGCATGTTAAATTTCATAAAGCAACCACTTACGAATTTGTAGTATAATCTCCCTTCCCCCCACATACAGGATTCCAGATGAATTAATAACCAATTGTGTTCAGCAGTCCATAAATTTCTACTCTTTTCAGCCAACCTCTTATGAATATTTGCATGGGTTAGCAGAAATAGTTTGGTTATGAGAATATATTTTGGAGTGTTTAACAAATTTATTCACATTGAGCACTATTGCAAAACATATCATACATCTCTCTCTGTACAAAGATGATGTTAGAGACTTAAGTGCAGAAGAACAGAAGTTTCAGTGCCAGAATGTAATGGGTTTCTTGAACCAAAGGTGGTTAACTGTGGTTAGCCAAAAGTACTATACATCAAGAATGACAGATAGGACAGAAAACTAACTCCAGGAATGTACAATAGTTACAATTAGTGTGTCTGAGTATATTTCAAGAAATCAATGGGACTTCTGCTAAGGGAAAAAGTTGATGATCTTAACAATGCCCTTTCAGACAAGTACTCATGATGGTGAATGCTCTCAGAGGAGAACACCAGGAGTCACTGGCTTTCTGTTTCTTGAGAACAAATGTAAAGAAGCCAATGCAGCCATTAGAAATGGAAAGCCACAGAACACTGTGAACCTCCAGAAGTGCTCCCACTTCCAGAGTTGGTTGGGCAGCGTCACGAACTTCAGAGTGCACAGTGACACTGTAATGGTAAACCACTGAGGAACAGAGGTGATTATTGCTAACAGAGATCCAAAAGACATCGGTAGAGTCTGCTTATTGCTGTGGTGAATTCTGAGTTTACTCTGTATTCTCTCCTATAGTTATTGATTTATGCTTTACTGACTGCTGGAATTCTTCTGTGGTAGTTGTTACTATGGGTTGAAACATTTGCTTTTCTTATCTAATCTTAAGATTAAAAAATATCTGGAGGGCAAGGGGGTATAATTTGGCTACTAAATCCAGTGGCTGGGTCTTTTATGATCCAACCTGCATGCTATGGCTAATATGGCTAACGTCAGGAAACAGCAGCACTCCTTTGTGTTACATTACAAGGTCTAAAATGCTGAAAGAATATTGTCTTTCATTAGATTAAACAATTCTTCAGCAGCTTCTCAGGTAAGTCATATAAGCAGCAATTTTATGTTCTGCAGTAAGGGCCGAGATGCTTGCTTCGCAGTTCAGAATATTTGCCCGACTTCTCAACTGTAATAGGGCTCTTTTCATGGGTAAACTATTGTTGCCCAAGTATTAGTGGTGCCTACTAGTAGAGGGCTGTTGGTGTCATGTGAGCATAAGTATTTGTGTGAATGAACTCTAAGTTGTTAGCAGTTCCTCTGGCACATCACGCCACGTACTAAAAAAAAACCAACCAGTTTAAACTCTTCAATGGCGTTCTGTCTGTGACACTTCTGAGAACCGAAGAACTTTGCCTAGAAATATTTTAAAATATTTTTCAAAATGCGTTTGGACATAATTATTTCATATTATATATTTCTGGATTATCTATCACTATTTTTAATGTGATGAGACAGCTGCAGTCTTTTCCAATAAACTTGTTTTTTAAAGTATGTCTTCATGGTCTACTGCAGAGCACTGAACTTTCCTTCTTTACATTCATCCTTGCTGAAACCTTTAACATTAAATGAAATGTAAGCCCAACATTAGAGTGAAGAACTGTAGTAACTATATTCATAGAAAATAAAACAAGTTCAGATGGTATTTTCTGCTCATAAATAGAAGTGATAAAGCAGTTTCATAGTTAAATTGCACCTTAATTAAATTACTTAATTAATTAGAATACTTATTTTAACTCAGTTAGTTACTTAAGACTCTTTTGATGACTTCTAATTTTTTCATTATGAATAGTGGCGACAGTGACTTTATAAAAGGTCTTGCATGTCGTTAGCTCTCATTTCCTCTTTTTTAAGGCTGAAGAGGTCTAGAGAGATTTCTCCTCAAACATAGGCTTCCCCACACTTTTCATACTTCTTGTCATCCTTTTTTGTACCATTTCTAGTTCTAGGTTTGTTTTGTTGTTATGTTTTTTTTTTTTATGAGAAGTCACTATAACCACATGGTGGCTTCATAACGTTTTCTAGTTTGTTTTTGAGAATAAATGTTTAGAAAAGTACAATAGGGAAGGTTATTGTACAGAATCACTCTTCATCCAGTGCCTAGAGTTTACCTCAGTAACAGAATAGCTCTTTTGTCAGAAATGACTGTAGTAAAGACTAAGCCCAATTCTGTTACCCAATTCACTATATAGGCCTGCATTTTTCAGGGCAAAACTGGTTAGGTATAGAAAGGAAAAAAAGATCAGGAACTCCTTAATATAGAGGGAGGAAGCAATGTGAAACTCTGACCTAAGAAGTACATTCTGGATTAGAATTGTTGAAGTTGTTAATTATTTTTGTTTTAATCTTACTTGGGGCTGGAGCGGGGAGGTTCAGTGGTTGAACCCAAAATAAAGAACTTGCGGTCAGCCCAAAATCAAATTTTTGTGTGAATTGAAACAAATAGTCATTGCCAGTAGGAATGTTCAAACCCATATGGAGAAAATGCGGTTTCTAGAGTTTGGTCTCAACAGCAGAGGTTCTCAACAAATATTCACCTTTTGCACCATATGCTTTCATGACCCATTGTAACCCCACATCCTGTTGCTGTGAATGAGAATAAAGGCTTTCCTATAAGTTTCATTTTTCCTGTTTCTGAAAGAAATGGGACATTGTTTAACAGAAATCTAATTGGGATGTGATTATTACTGTTGAGAGAATAAGTGCTGGCTGGTTGAGTAGGGAGCCAGAAAAGGTTTCTTGCCACAAGCAAAGTAATCAGCAAGATGGGACTCCGCAAATCCATGCCCTTGATAAAAAGGGATTACCAAGTTGGAGGGAAGACCTCTCTCACAGGTACAAAAAAAAGACCTTTGCCTGTTGGGTACTGGAGTATGTCACTAGTTTGTTACCATCCCAAAAGACCCGTAGGCAAGTGGGAAGAGATTATAAGTATCTGGTGTTTGTAATGAGAAGATAAGGCAAGAAAGGCACATAACTGTTATTTCCTTAAACTTTTGTGTATCTGCAAAGGAAGCAGGAGTTCATAACTTTTTCTGAGGGAGAAGACTGATGCTTTGCTCCATTCATTAGTACCATCCTGGCTGTGGTTGGTCTGAAGTTATTGGGAAGAAAGACTGAGCCACTGTGTTTCACCCACCCCCACTGTATTACAGCTGTATCCAACTCTGGGCAAAAATGTCCTAGTATGAGAAAAGTAAATAAACACACAATAACTGTATGTTGGAGATGAAGGGGAAGAAAGTGATGAAACTGGGATATAGGTTTATTTCTCAGGTCCCTCCATCTTGTAGAGGACCACTTCTGTAAGAACACCAGCAAAGTATAAGATCTTAGGCCCCAATAAGTAAATTATTTAACTCCACCCTGAAATTCCTCAGATTTCACACAGTCTCCAGACTCCCAGCTTCCTTGGAAATTTTCTTTGGCAAAATTTTTAATGACAGTAGAGAGACAGTAGAGAACAAGTGCAAGATGAAGGGAATGCATCAGAAGACTGCCAAAAATTAGTGTCCAATCTATGCAGTCAATAGGTTGTATAACCTGCATAATTCCAAAAGTTGTGTTTCACTTTATCTCAAGTGGCTTCCTCCAAGTGAGTTACAATCTCTCTGTATTGCTCACTCCTCCATTGCATGCCTGTATCCCTACAAGCAACAGAAGCAGTTTCTTTTGCAGAGTAGTTTCTTTTGCAAAGAAAGTACCATTTGTGCTAAGCCAGTAGCTGTTGTACATGCCTGGAGTAGTAGCATGACTGTGAACTCTCCCCCAGTTAAGTTGAAATGGAGCGTGTTCAGTGGCTCTCTGCAGGACTGTGTTACTTATAAAAATAAAAAAGCATTACTTAAAAAAAAGTTGTCATTGCCTATACACATCCATTAACTTATTTAGATTGTGAAGAACTCGCCATTGAAATTATTTAAGTAGTTCTGTTAGAAATATTTTTCTTTAAAGATTTCAGCCAGAAAACTGGATGCATTTTTAATTTTATTTTTTTTTAAGAAAACACTAAAAAATCCCCTACAGAAAGCAAGTATCCTTGTGAAAAGTTGTTGGTTTTGTTTGTTTTCCTTGCCAAATCCCCGATTTTCTATCACATACTTTCAACAAAAGTTTTTCAGAGTGCCCAAAGATGACGAGAGATCAAATTAAATCTGTGAAGTGCTCTTCAAATTGAGAGGAGAGGTAAAATTCTACAAAAAAAAAGAAAATGTAAAGGTCTTATGACCACAAAAGAATATTTTGGGGATTTACTAAGATTTGTCTGTGCCTTCTTGATTTGCCCTGAAACTGCTAAACAGCTAATGAAGCAAAAGTTCAACTAAAACAGTTTAATCTAGAGCTGACTGAAAAAATACTTGGAGTGAAACATTTCAATATAAAATGGCTTTTTTCCAAAACCAGAACTTTCAGGAAAAGCTTTCACTTTCTTCTAAATTTCCATTTTTTTTATTGGAAACAAATATTTTGGTCTTCTATTCATCTTCTTGTTCTTTTTCTTTTTTTTCCCCTTCCTTCCTGCACCCTTTCTTTTGCCACTGAATGGAATTTAAAAACTAATATCTAGAGATTATTCACTCCCATAATTTCCTTTAAGTTTTTTTCTTTGGTGTTTTTTTTTTGGGGGGGGGGTTCTTTGCTTGTTTCTTTTATTTGTGACTTTCCAAAACATCCTCAACTTCGAAAATGCCAATGATTAACAAAAGGGGGAAATATATATATATGTATATAATTTGAAAAGGTTTCAGAGTTACAGATAAAGAAAACTTTGAAAATTTGCAGATTAGATTTTTTGCTGAATAAAATTAATATTTTGCAAAGAACAAGAATGGGCTCAGAGATGGAAATTTAATTTAAAATTTGACAAAAATTTCACAGTTCAAGCCACATATGAAATAGCAATATCAATATCTTCTGTAAAAATGTTTTTTCCAGACAATCAGATTATCCAGTTTTTCTGTAGATTTCAGGCC
Source organism: Manacus vitellinus (assembly GCF_001715985.3). Classification (NCBI taxonomy): domain Eukaryota; kingdom Metazoa; phylum Chordata; class Aves; order Passeriformes; family Pipridae; genus Manacus; species Manacus vitellinus. Next base: position 11,791,636 of record NW_021940682.1, read on the forward strand.
ATACCATACCACCAATTGTTGCAGCTTGAGCTTAGTAACTGTGCCCAGCAAATGTGGGAATTCTGGGATTGTTTGTAGACCTCCATTTTGTTTGTAAGCCCTCCAAGGTTGGCAGATGCTGTTGACTACCACTAGAAAATTGACTAATAACCTTGTCATTGGCCAGCAAAGACTAGAGAGCTACAAGCATGTTGTATATTTCTCTCAAACAAATGCATTCACAGTAATGGTTGAATTTCAGTATAGACGTACCTGGGCTTCTTAAGAAACACCTGGGTTTGACACCGAGATTTGTGGCTGCAGAACAAACCCAAGGATCTGGATAGGTGCTTAGGCATTTTGTCTATGCTTAACTTTGCTGTAGATGAACTCCGGCCTGAGGCACCTCAGGTCTCTGTATGACCATTCTTACTGTTGAACAGAGGTATCTTTAGACACAAGCTTAAATATTTTACTGACTCTAGACCTTAGTTAATGTAAAATATCAGTCAGAGAAGCCAGGAACTCTGGGAACACAACCAATTAGCATCATCCATGGACTAAGTGTGAATGAAACACAAATGCTAGTTGAGCATCTGAAGCAGGCCCCCAATGAAGGATAACAAATAATTGCTGGATCTTCTTGAGGGAAAATAGGTGTCAGCTGTGGATGTGTCAGGCTCTCATTGAAGTCTCACTACAAATTTCAAGGTTTACCAAGTTTTGTAACCTGCCAGTTGACAAGCACTATTGCCATGGTTCCCCCATGATGAAACCCACTGGTATGTACTCTATTTCACTTCCCTTGGCTGTGACTAACTTAGGTGTTCACCCTTTGTGTTATTTTTATTTGAGAGTGGATAGTGGAAAGTCTGAGAGAAGAATCAAAAGACACAGAGACAAGAGGCAATGGAATGGGGTTATGGTTGTGGAGCAAACAGGAAAGATTTTTGCCGTATTCTGAATTTTAAAGGATGGGTGCAGGAAAAGTATGTCAAAAGAAGGCAACGAGTAACTGTGAGACTAGGAAGACATCCAAGAATTATCCCAGATTTTAAACAATATATGAAAAAGATTAAAGGCTAAAGAAAGGAAAAAATTCAAAGGAGTAAGTTAATCAAGCAGAAGAGTTTTTTGTAATTTTGAGGAAGGAGGAAAAATATGTAGGAGAGGAGAATTTAAAGTAGAGAAACATAACATAGGAAAGAAAAGTAATGATTTGAGAAATGTGTGTCAAATTTGATTCAGAAATAATTGCTTTGAGTAGGTGTGAAGGGAAAAAAAAAGATCACAGAGGAAGTGGCAGGGGATGCAGAAAACACATAGAGATGTGGAAGAAGTCAGGAGTTCAGAGAAATATAACAAAGAATTGTGAGGAGGAGTATTTTGGGGTAAAAGACAAGCTCATGTAGGCATGTAAAGAAACCTTCTTTTTTTGGGAGGGGTTTTGTGTTGGTTTTTTTTTTTCCCCTTTATTTTTTCTCCGTTGTTTGTTTATATCCCACTGTGGACAGTGTGATCTTTTTCTCTCTATCAATGTGGCTGAAGCTCTAGCTTTGCTGGTTTGGTAGCCATACCTATTGCTGGAAGACTTAGTATATAGAAACTAGAATAATATGACTGTACATGCTGTCAACCGTATGTGCTTAGCTAACAGCACAGGAATTAAGCCTAGACTGACTCTAGCAAATTAAGCAATGCCAGGGAATATTCCTGAGAGCTGAAGACCACTTTTTGCTATTAAATTGTTAGCATGGATGCTGGCAACACTCTGACCCAGGTCAGATAGCACCGCCCTAGATGAATCCCAAATATGGCTTGGGAATTAGTGCATGCCAAGGGCAGCTCCCAGTAGGCAGTTTGGATGCACTCGCCCCAGTTTGGCGGGTAAGGGAAGTGAATGGGATTGAGGCAGTCTATTTTGTGCCAGATGTTGCTGTGGGCCAGGAAACATTCCTTAGCACATTTAGTTTACTAGAATGGATGCAGGCAAAGAGTGCATTGTTCTGTCTCTTTAAGAGAGAGGATGCAGTTACTCCTTAGCTTAGAACAAGGTCACCTTCCTTCAGATAGGAAAAGGTAAAGAGTTAAAAAGCTGCTGGAAGAAGTATCTGAAAGGGAAGAGGCAAGATACACACAGAGCAGAAGAAGCACCTCCAGGCAATGGAAGAATTGGAGACTGTGAAATTAAAAGTGCATGTATAAATATTGGGTGGGGAGGGGAACTAAACCAAAGATACAGCTGTATCTGGATATGCTGAAACTATTGCCTACGATGATGAAAAGTATCAGTGCTGCATTTGTTCAGGTGATAACATGAGGGGTCTTGTCTGTGCCCACATGTATAGGCACTAGGACAGAATATTATACATGGGAGTGGACAGTGTTACTTGTTTATCATCTTCTATAATGGCTATGCTCATGAAAGTACATGTAGGGAATTATGTTGCTGTAGGCAACACACAGTCTAGAAGCAACATGAATCTAGTGGGAAATCTGCAAACGCTGAACCTGTAAATTGGCAGATGATCAGATGAAGATAATTGGAAGTCAGGTATAACTAGACCTGGAATTAAGTACACAGCTTTCATGTCTTTCTTCACCTCCTGTTAGCATTAGTTAAAGTCCACATGTTGAAGATGAAAAATGCTTTATACAATTATAATTAATGTATTGAAAAATTATTTCATTTTACTGGCTTATGTAATTTGCGCCTTTGTACCTAGATCCAACCAGTCAACTAAAAGAAATTACTGAGTAAAACCAGCTTTTAGTGTGAATAGTGTGTCAAGGAATACAGCCTTCTGCTTTGCCGAAGTGTTGCTTTTCTGTTAACAGGGAGAGTCTACAGGAAGGTTGTGCACGTTTGCAGGACTTTGGAGAGTTTAACAACGGAGCACAGTGCTCTGATCTTGTCAAGTGAAATCCTCTGGACTTGTATTCTCCATCTGTTTCCATTCAGGTAAAGTGCACGTGCTTTTCATTTATTACTGTCTGTTATCTGCACGACAGGAACACTGAGAAGCCCCACCTGAGATCAGCTCCTGACGATTCTAGATACTGTGCAGAGACTCACACTGACTCAGAGAGTTTATAGTCCAAATGGTTATGGCAATAAAAGGATGAAGTAAAGGGCTTCAGGTGGAAGATTAGGAGCTACAATGCAAGCAGATTAAGATGAAGTCCTGCCCTCATGTCAGTGAGAGTTTTGTCATTCATTTCCATGAGACCTAGATTTCTTCCCTTGCTGACTTGCCCAAAACTGTAGAGGAAATCTGCATCAAAGACAGGAATTGAACTTTGAGTCCTTGTCCTGTGACATTGCCCTTCCTGACAAAGAGGTGGATTGATTAGAGCTGTTCAATGCATGCATGTCTCAACAAAATTGATGAAAGTTCTGCATGTTGAGGGACTACAGGCTTGGTCTGTTTGTCCCTTATATGTCCTTTCCCTTCACCTCTTGGTAGAACCTCTGGGTTCTGACAGTGCAAGATGAGTAAACTCAGCAGGTTCACAAAGAAGGCATATATGAACTTTCTGCAGCCTGAATGAGAGCTGAAGGTTGGAAGGAATCCAAAACCTCAAAAGGAAATTCAGTTGAAATGACCAACTTTTGCCTGGTTTGGGGTCAAAACCTAGTGAAAACAACACTTCAGATGGTTTCTATATAAAAAAACATGAAACCACCCAAGTTTATAGAAAACCACTTCAAATTTTCTTACTGTGCAGCCAGGTTCAGAAAGAAAGTATGGAAAATTGAGTAATACTTCTCAACTTCCAGATTGATGGCACAGATTCAAAATATTTTAAACCTGCTCTACTCTAGGTTCATTTCACTTTCAAAGCTTGGCATAAATCCAACAGCTACCTCAAATGGTATAGTACCAAGATACTTACCAGACTTTTTTTTTTTTTTTTGGCATTTACATTTAAACCTCAGGGACTTGTGTTGATCCTGACAGAAAACTCATGACTTCCACTGTTCCTTGGAGTTTTATTCTCAAAAATTCTAATTTCAGACAGGTCCACCCCAACAAAGGAGAGAAGATGCTAAGGGATAAACTAAATATAATCCGAGAGTTCTCCTTAACGACAAACCATCAACCTGTGCCTGTAAAAAGACAAGACTATAGAAATGCAACAAATCAGGTATTTTGTTAAAACCAGAGCTCAGGAAGTCTTGCTCTTGCAGCAGTTGACAGTTGTCAGCTTCAGCTTCAGTAGTACATGAAACTCTTATTTTCGTGGTGAAATGAGATACAATAATCCTTTCTGTGGACCAAAAATATATTTGTTGAGACTTAACGGTGTTAGATAAGGATCTGCAAACAATGATATATTGGCCACTTAAGCACAGCAAGAGTCTTGGAAAAGAACAAACCTCTTGAGAGAAAAGGGTCCTGGTTCAAATCTCACTGAAAATATTTGCACTTTTTTCTTCATGCGATGTGAGTACTGTGTTTAGGTCCAAACTAGATAGTCACTAGCTTGGAATTAAGTCAAGTGAAAAAAAATCACTATGATTTCTAAAGAGTCTGTCTTCTTGGGAAAAGCTACTAATGATGACATTAGAATGAAGTATTCAAAAAAAAAGGTAAGAATTTGAATTCACTAAATGTGATTAAAAGCTCTTTTCTAAAAGAAAACTTGTGTGCACAATCATAATTGAAGGATTCTGGGTAGAAGTTCTATTACCTCTGGTTCCTGTGCTACCCGTTATCCATACTGAGCTAAGAAAAGCTACTCTTCATAGCATTTGAACAATGTTGTTGTCACAAATGTGAATCAGGATAGTATCCTTAGTCCAGGAATAAAACGCAAAAGCAGATAAGACAGAGATAAAAAGTAACTTCTGAATAAGACAACACAGTAGTTATTCTCTGTGTGTTTTTAGTAGTCTTCTGGTTGCCTTTAGGTTTCTCTGAACTAAAACCAAGGTTTTCATAGAAAATCAACACAGTTTTGATTTTTACTGAATTTAAAGTCTGCTAAAGTTAACAGTAGCAGTCACATTATATGAATACCATTCCTTCTGCTAGTCTCTTTTATAATGATGGGAAACAAAATTAGAATGGAGGAGAAAAAATAAGGAGAATATAAATTGCAAGCAAACTAGATAAAACACGTAAGCCATGAAAGAAGAGGGCCCACCTTACATCATTTTACTTATGTTTGTATTGTGTCAGATAATATAGTAGCTGGTAGGATACAGATGACCTAAGGAATTACCTGCAATTAGGTCCTACAACTACTACAAAGGAGGAATTTTGTCCAACCTATGAGAATGATAAGTGCTTTGATAAAAAAACTCCTGTTTTCATTTCAGTGCTACCATCTGGTGGGCAAAATGCAGACAGCAAAAATCCCATCACTGTAGCACTGGAACATTCTGATACAGTGAGTTTTTGTTTTATTTTGTGAAGGAAACATAAGATATTATTAAAACAACTTGAACATCTGGTTTGGGGATAAAGTCATTTTGCAGGGTTACTGCCAACCCTCAGGGCCAAGTGCAAAGAGAACAACCTTCCCTTCCAGACTCTCCATAATGCATAACACCAAACTAAAATTTCATGTCCAACACAAATGAAGAACAAAATATACTGGAGCTATAGCTGTACACATTTAGAGAAATTCAACTGATATCTTGAAATCCAGAGAACTGTATGAGATTAAAGCTGCAGAATTTTAAAAAAAGACATCAGGGAAAAGGAATCATGTTTATTTTAGTGTGGGTAAGTTAAAGACAAAGTTACATCAGGCGTTTTGAGGAAAAAGAAGTGGAAAGGAAAATCACTGGGAAATGTTTGTAATTAGTTATAGAAAGGATCTGTTAAGATGCCATAACGAAGAGCAGTGCTGTTTTCTTTGGTACACTTAGAACTTACAATGTGAAGGTGGAAACAAGGGTCAGATCTGATCTTCTCCAACTACTGCCTGAACTTTTGGGATCTGGAAGAAAAGGGACTAATTGTTCCAATTTTGTGTTACTTGCTTTCAAATGAATCTGGCCCAAAACCTCAAACATTTATGCAGACTTCTTGCCTATTAAAATGTACGTAACTGTCATAATCACACGACTTTAATTTTTACAAAACCTTGGGAGAGATTTTACTGAAAACACTTCTTCAGAGTTGAAGTTCTGGTGTCATCTGACCTTACTATGGCTGAGATTTTATCCCTGACATTCTTCATCTTTCCTAAACTGTCATTTCCTCGCTGTAAATAAGACCTAGCCACTGATGCTTCAAATGCCTCCAGTCCTTACTCGAATGTTCTTTTTGGCCATCTGCCTGCACCCAACAATGAACTGCCTTTTAAAATGTGATTGAAGTTGTATTATACCATCTGGGATCACTGTCACCTTTAATCTGTAATAAATCTATTAAAACAAAACCCAGCTAGCAAAATTTAATCAATAATCAATATTGCTGGTCTCCAAGACTGATACATTTAATCCTTTGATTTAACTTTGCAGACTTTATATAATAATCTTCTGTGTTTAAACGCTGGTATTGGTATTTTTTTGAGTCTTGGGTAATGTAAATCTACTACTTTGAAGGTCAGCCACTAGGTGACTTACTGTCTCTAAGAACTTCCACTAATGCGTACAACAGTAATTCATGATAATTTCAACCTTGGTAACAAGGTTCACAGAGATCTGGTCAAGCATTCCAAAACTCCAGCTTCATCAGGAAATTTGTGCTGCAGTTGAATGAGAATAAATAACCTTTTTCTGAGATTTATCTCATATATTGCTCTCCTGAGTTCCTGCCAACCTGTCTACTAGAACAAATATCCATTCTTCCAGTATAGATTAAAGTGATTTCTATTTTTCCTATTACAGACTTGGCCCTTGACTTAGAAGTGATAGAGATCAGATGCAAGAAAGACTGAGATGAGTTACTGTGTTACATGTAAAGATGAGGAAACCATTTTCTGACTCTTGATAAAAATATATTCCTGAGGTTTCTGAGGTTTGAGCCCCTCTACACATTTTATGTTGAAAAGGCTAACAAGTAATAGAAATTCACAGATTTTAATGCCAGAAGAACAGAAAGAACAACTGCTGTTCATTTAATCTGATTTCCTACAACAAGTATTTCAAGGGAATATGGAAGTTTGTGGTTTGCTTTTTATTTTTAATGTAAGTGTATTACCAGTATTTGTGGAAATACCTCTTTTTGCAGTACCCCAGAAATTCAATCACTGCTCCCATTAAGACCTTCTATACATAGGAAGTGACACATGCTGGCTCAGAGATGCTGCTTTTCCCATGTATAGTGCTCTACATTTTTTGAGGAGCAACACTGATTGGAATATCTTTTGCCAAATGCTGAGCTCAAAAGGGAGTTTGATACTCTGTGCTTTCCCTTGGGCTTAAACAGTTAACTAGGCATTTATTGTGTGAGACAGGCCACTGGGCTAGACAGAGCTTTTCTGAGCCTGTTCTTGTGTTTCTTAGCACACTTATGTGAAGCCCAGTAACCTAGCAGGCAATATTATGTTTCCTTTATGGCAAAATCACTTCAAAACCCCTGAGCCCAGAAGAAGAGCTGCTACAATACAGTATGGCACGGAGCAGCTTGGCTGCCTGTCTCACTGGACTGATACCTGAGAGGAACCTGGGGACTGGGAGCAGCTGCCCCGGGCCAGAGGCTATAGCCAAACTCAATGGTACTGGCTCCTGGTTCCAGCTGAATTAGAAGCTTACCATATGCCCTAACTCCCATAAGGATTGAATCTTCTCTGTTTGAGAGGCAAATTATTTTGGATCCCCCTTTTACTGACCTGTATTGAATCAATAATTTTCCCCCTTCATTTCAAGAGCTTCCTGTATAACCCCAGCCATGAATTATTCCCTATGAACTGCTTTATTTAACATATTTGTTCTTTTTGATTGCTATGGTATCTTTTAGAAGGAAATCTAATTCTGATTTGAAGACTTGATCTGATAGATTTTTCTTTCCGTTCTCAACATTCGGTGACCCTACTACATATGTGTGCATGCATTTATTTATTCTTTGACTTTGAGATAGGATAGTACATGTCCAGGGAAAAGACATTAGAAACATGGGCAAAAGAAAAGGATGAAAAGAAAACTATAAGTATTACCCAGGTTTTAGTGCCTGAGTAAATTCTTTTTGACATTTTTTCACAACTTTTGGCTTGTGTTTTGTGGTAGTTTCTAATAATCATTTTGAGATAAGTATTCCTTAAAGAGCATGACTGGTAACATCTCCATGTCAGGATCAGGTGCTGGTAGTACTGTAGGAACAGCATTCCTTGGAGATGATCCAGGTCTGCTAGGTTTTCCATTGCATTTTACCCTGCTTTCTGATGACCCACACAGATGGGTAAGTGGAAGTTGCCTTGGGCTCTGCTCTTCCATAGGTGGCATAACTGTCACCATTGGAATGACCCACTCCTTTAAAGAAGCTTTTCTGACCTTTGTAATTTTCTTCATCACAGACTACAGTAACACTGGTCTTGCTGCTAGTGTCCATGTTATTAGATGTATTCACAGCTATTCTGAAAACAAGCAAATAGAATTGCTTGCTTCCTCCACAGGGGGTCCAAACTGATTTTTAAACTGAGAGTAGCAAAGATGGAGTCCTGCGAAGACTGTATATTTTTTGATATGTCTAGCAATACTAGATTTGAGAGAGGCAATTTCCTGTATTTAATGTTTTAGCATGCTGAGTGGTGAAGTAATGACTATTTTCAATAACAGAATTCTTTTTTTTTTTTTTCCAGTGGAAGCTCATTCCCTTTTCATACAGCAGCTGCTTCCTACAGGGCAACTTTAAGGCTGCAGACATTACAAAGAGGTATTGAAAGCGACAATGGCTGGATGTGCTTCAAGTACATCGGAAGAGAACCCTACTGGCCCTCAAAGTGCCTGAGATGGGTGGCATGGGATTAGAGGATGGAGAACGGTACTCCTATTGGATCTGAAGCTGGATCCCAAGAGTCCATCTGCTCTGGGCTTTTGTTATTTATCCATGCATTAGCAATAATTTCACATATATTCTGCCAATTCCCCAGGCTTGTCTGGTTGTAGGGTTCCTTCCGCCAGATTTTTCCGCCTGTCTTCTGGAGCCCTTCTCCTGGGGATCACTCCCACTTCCTTTATGTCAGAATGGATAACAAGGCACTTACCTCAGTAAGCCAGCAGAGTCTATACAACCTTTCCCCGCAGGTTTTGGTTTGGATAACAAGGGGGATTGTCTCTGGCAAAGACTAGTGGCTTGTGATACAGTCCTTTGAAAAGCTATGGTAAAATAGGGTTTACAGTGATACTGGCTATTGAGAATTTGATTTCTCTGGTGCTGTTAATAGAGTTTTTTTCTCCTTCAGCTTTTTGTCTCATAGCAATTCTATCCATTCATTTTATGAACATGAGAATGCTCTCATGATCCTTTCATAGGCCAACAATGTCTGGCACAAGAACATTTGATTATGAACAGTAGAAGAGAAAGTGAAAATGTAACCTCCCTATAGAAATTTTAGAGATTTCAGGGGAGAAGATGTATTGAATATACGGATTAGAGGAAAACCTTCCTGTTTAACTGGCTGGCTTCCCAAGCTTTTGTTATTGGTGCAGTATATAATAAATGGCACTGTATCACAATTTACCTTTTTTTCTGCTGTTTTTTTTTTAATAGAACCACAACATAATGAGTGAAATTCTTGGATTCCAGTACTAGCTTTTTCAAGACCCAGTAGACTCTAGTGAAATTCCTTTTTATTTTTTCTTTCCTATAGCATTAAGCTATAGACACAAGCATTTCACCAGACCCGTGCAACACATTCTAACAACTTTCTTGAGTTTTCCATTACACTTCAGCTCTATAGTTGGGGGGGCGGATGGGAGGGTAGGGGGAAAGCCAATCTCTTTTAGAAGGTTTAATTGAAAATAAATTAAGTGGGTAAAAGCTGCTTCTGACTTCACTGGACCTGGGATCAGGATGGTGAGTATACAATATTTCCAGTGTAACTCCTTGTATATACCTATGCTTGTAGATACAGTGTCTTTGTGTGAAATAGACGATTACTCAACAAGTCGCAGACAACTATAAGAGAGACAGTAGACAAAATTACAAGCAAACAACTAAACAAAAAAAACCAAACAACAAGGAACTGTAGACAACATTTCCATAAAGGCAAGAAAAAGTTCAAAGAGAGAGCTAGACTCAGACATTCATTTATGAGAGATTTATTGATGTACTGGAGCAATATTTAAAATGTGACAGTTCCCTTGTTTATGGGCAAAATAGCATGTTCCCATGCAGATAATTAAAATGCATTTCAATACTCTAACACTAGGCTCTGTTTATATGAGTTTATTCCAGAATTCAGACTAACAATAAGGATTTGCTACTGCAAATAATTAATTATTAATCCAGATGTTGGTGTTGGTTCTTACAGGAGTAGAACGAAGATTTATTGAAAGCAGTGGAGGTGCTGTTGATAGTTTCTTATCTTTAGTATAACATTTTGTAATGTGTGGTAGAGATGAAAGCAGGGCGCATAATGGATGAATGATACTTCAGTAGTTGGTATGGAGCAGTTAGCAGGAAACCCATTTTGTACGGGATGGTGGATAATATTAGAGCATGCAGCCTATCTTCAGTTATTCTGTAGAATTATATGTTTTTATTAAAAATATGATTCTCCTTATATCCTTTTCATTGTTATGGGGAAAATATTCTGGCTTTACCATTAAGAGTTGCAGAGTTTCTTTTTACCATATCCGTGGGGAAAAAAAGATGGCATTGTTTTGCTTTGTCACAAAATGAGATTAAATGTGATGCCTTTGACTTTACTATGGATTAGCATACAGGGCAAAACCTGTTCAATTCTAGTGCACAGGACAACTGCTAATCACGGAATGTAATTTCCTGGGAGCCATGGAAACTGGGGGCCCCAATCAGTCTGATAACCAGTTTGTATCCTTGGTTCATGTTTACATAGGAGAAATAGCAATAGCCACTAGATAAAACCATGAACAACAGAGAGTAGGGAATACTGGGAAAGGAGCTCCACTCATTCTTCCAGAAGTTTAAAATCTTTTCATTTACAGCCTTAACTTAGTCCTAGCCAATTTGCAATCACTGATGCTGTTATTGTCTTCAAATTTTTCTCTGTATCTAGTTTTATACTTTTCCTTATCTTTACTGAACTTGCAATTGTTGGGACATCCAGAAGCCTTTGATTTGTTAGGCTGAACAACCTTTTGGTTTAGGTCCTCTTCTACTAGCAGGTTCTGATCAGCTGTGTGGCCATTCACTGTACCTGCTTCATTTTCAATACATCTTTGTAACACATGGGTGGCCAGAATTGTATTGTATTCACGAGGGAGGCTTGCCAAAGCTTTTTGCGATGACATTAATACTTCTCTTTCTTTAGCAAGCCATTGTAGAGTCATAGCTGTCGTTTTCTTTGTGGCTGCATTTCATTAATGACTTATCATCAACCCTTTCCCTTTTCTGTCCTGTTAGAGCTGTCCTAATAAGATCTGTAGCTATGCACTGTAACTAATAAGATAGATTTTGTTGCAAGACAATGATTGGGCATTGCCATAAAAATTTCAAAAGAGAAGTTCATTCTCTTCACGTTTTTTAAGCAAAATTCGCTGCTCACTCTGATGTCGGTAGCCAAAAGGTTATTTTAATAGGTGTAGCATTTATAAATAAAGAGTCAAACAAGTGAGGTTGGTTTTGTGGCTGAATTTTTCACCCTTTTTCATTCTTTGCTGTGATTATGACAAAAGATCCAGGGAGTAAGATGAGTAGAGTCAGCTTATGACAGATGGTCCCATTTCCTCTTGATTCTCAGAGCCTGAAGGATTCACCAGCTGAGTAACAGGACCACATTATTTAGGTGATTGACGTTTTCCTTAGCAGTGCCACTTGGCAACTGTGCACACGGTCACAGCTGGAGCCTGCTCAACCCCTGCCTACCTTCCCCCATATCAACCTGAAGGAACTGTCTGGGCCAGGCGTCAGTGATCTTCTTGAGGAATGCACACAAAAACTCACAGACATGGAGGAACAGAAAAGCGGAACAACAGCTAGGGGTCTCCTCATTCTCTCACTAGCACACACCTTGATGTCACCTGCTATCCCAAATGACCATCTGCTTCCTAATGGGCCCTCGTGCCCATCTCTCAAGTTTATAGCTCCAGAATGCTTATGGAACAGCAGAGATTTGGATTGGAAGGGACTTTTAATGGTCATCTAGTCTAACCCAGCTATGTGTTGTTTCATCTCATATCTGGGAAACAAATTCATATCAGTCTATGTTGTTCTCTGTTCTGCAGTCATGATAGTCACCATAAGCTGGAGTCTGGTTCATTTGAGTAACTGCTGCAAACTTTTATCTATAGGTCCTTTGAAACATTACCACAAGTCCCTGACTCCTTGGGTTGATGTAATGTCCTGAGACAGTTTCCCTATATTTGCAGGGAAGAAGTGTCCATGTTACTTGCAAGGATTCTGGAGACACTGGTTCTTCACAAGGAAAGCAAAGTCGGTGGAGAGACAGACTGGATCTTTTGTTAGTCTCTCAAGACACTCTCCTCTCTTCCTTAAACTTGGAACATCTGCAGGCATTTCCAGAGTGCATCGCAGTCTGCTGGTTTGCATTCTTCTCCAATTAAAGTGTAGGAAAACAAGAGGAAACTTCAGGCCAGAATATCTAACAGCCCACTATGCCAGGCCTGAGGATAGCAGAGAATTGGGAACAACAGCATCTACTTTCCCTTGCCTTTGCCTAACCCTTCAGCAGTTAGAGGATTTTAAGAAGCCTGGATAATCCTCTGCCTCTGCTTCCAGTGTTAGGAGCTTAAACTCCTGACAAAATAAGCCCTAGTTAATGTTTTCAGAATGGATTAGGTGGAATCCATTAGGATTCACTAGAACTCCATTAGGAATTCATTAGGAATAGAGTTTATCTCTTCAGAGCCTATTGATATATTAATGCTGCTACTGCTCCTGCTATAAACACCAATAATCATAAATATTACAGCTTATAAAGTATCTGAAGGACACCTAAGACTGATATAAAATATTATGTATATTTTGTATAACACTTCATTCAATATTTAATCTACTTCATGTTCATTTTCCTTGAGCATTTGTTGTTGACATTGGTTATCTTGTCACTGTAGCCCAAGTTGTTCTTCAAGGCATAATTCTTTGCCTTCCTCTCCTGAGTAATTTGTTTTGATTTCCAATTTTTTTTTCCTGTGGGAAAAATTCAACCATCAGCAACAACTGATTCTTTTGCATTTGAGACATGGGACTCTATTTTGTGGTAAGACCACTGTGGTGCATAAAAGTGGCTTTACTGCTATGCTCACAGTCTTGTGATCCTAGAGCATTTTATCAAGTCTCTCAGTGTTTTCTCTACCTATGTTATGCTGTTTGTAGCTCCCAAAGGGCTGTTTCTCTAGCTGAAGTGCAACAAGACTATAAGGTCTTTCCAGTTACACTGCCATTATCTCACTACCCTACCCAAGGCAGGCACTTGAGCTGAGTGCTACAATATTCCCAAATTGCCATCCTCTATAATACAGAGACCTTCCTGAAGGCTGTGAAGCCAGGTGTGAGGCGTGTTTTTGTCGCTGGGCTGCTGCACAGTAGTCTTGCTGGAGCTGGCAGGCTGGCCAATTCAGAAAGGCAGAGAGGCAGGCAATTCAGAAACTCAGGAGCCACTTCTCTGTGTGCTGGCCACAATTCCTGCTTCCCCTGCCAATATGCTTATGGTTTGGCATTTGTAGACACACCGCAGCTGTCCAGTTGATAAACTGACACACTCTGGGTGGCCCTCATCTCTTGAGATTTTACAACTGCTGTTTGCTCCACCAGACATGAATTGAAGTCTTCCAAACTCTCCCACAGAGACTTTCCTGGTACTCTGGTGTCAAGTTCAGAACAAGAAACTGGAGCAGACGTTTTATTCCTAGTAACACTTGTTTTCCTATACTGCTCCTCTCCTTCAGCTAACTGGTGCCTGTGATGAACCCACGCTTCTGTTCACTGGTCCATCCTGCTCAACAGAAGTCAGAAGTTATTTACAGAACCCTCCAATCCATTAGCCCTCTACCCTTGAAGGGAAAAGGACTGTGTATGCACAGTCAAACTCTGGATTACAGATCAAATCTATTGCTGTGCATGTACATTTATGTGGCCCTTGTGACTCTTCCTGATGTTTCCTGCATGCTCGTTTTCCAGGTTAAAGAAAGAGGCATCACCCACTTATGTACAGTAAAATAACACTAAAAGATACCATATCTCTAGCAGTGATCTTGAGAAATACAACTGCTGGGCTGTCTGCATACGAGGTAAATTGTGTAGTAGCTTATAGTGAGGGAGACGTGTCTTGGATCTCTTGTACAATTCTTGCTTTACTCACACATTACTCCTGGAATAGGTAGCTTCTTCATCTAACGGAAAAGGAGAAAAAGAATTAATACCAATAGGAGATAATATTTCAAGCACAAGGAATTGAAATATCTTCAGGTTTTAGTGACCACCATCAGAATCTTTTCCATATTGTTCTTTTCTAGCTCCACATCATGACATTCAGGTATCAGTGATACAGATTTACTGATAGCTGTCATTTTATGCCAAACTAATACCATGGTAGAGCAACTGTTGGCTTGCAGACAGAAGGAGAGGTATTCATTTCCGTTTGCTTCTGCAGTAGATTCATTGAAATGTGTTAGCTCAGCTGTGTGCATATATGCTGATGTAATCAAGCCAGGTGCATGCACAGGATTTTCTAACAGGAGGTGGAGATGAGTCTGGATCACATAAAGAGGAGATGGAGAGCTGTGCAGGATGTTTAAAGGTCACAAGGATGCTTAACATTTTGTACAGATGTGAGGAGGAAAAAGAGCACAGGAGAAGAGTTGTTAATGCACTAAATGGCAAGAAGGGTACAAGTTAGGTGTTTCAAGGTGTAGAGTTCCTTGAAGGGAGAAAGGAGGGGACTCTGCCTCTTTCTGAGTTTTGATAGAAAAGATTAGAGAAACTGGGCTACTTATAGGAAAGGCAGGGAACAGAGTAAGGATTATTTAGGGAACAATTTAGTATGCCACTTGAACCCGACCAGACTTTTCAGGAGGCAAATATTTGTTTCAAGTGAAACAGAGCCAGAAGCAGCTCTTGTAAAATGTATAAGTTTTTTTTTCACTCATCCACATATTGCATGCTAGTTCAGTCTGTAGTTTTTTAAGAGAATGTATTTTTTTCTTTGCCTTTTCAGGAGCAGAGAGAGAGATGGGACAAGGGTGTACAAGAGGACATGCAGATAAAGAGGCTGAGCTTGTAAAGAAGGCTGTCCAGCTTGATTATTGTCACCAGAGACTTGTATACCATTAAAATTCTTAGATATCTTCTCAGATTGTATAAGTGAAAAAGACATTACATAAACTGCCAGCATTTTTCTCCTTTTCACTTTGAGAACCACCCTTGTGGGACAGTTGTAAGGAATTTAGTAGGGTTGGCTCTAATAAGTTTCTCTGGATAGTACTCTAAAAATACAGACATAAGAGGAAGCAGTGTTGTTTTTTTCTGGTTTTGTTTTTAAACAGTTATAGAATTCTACAAGAGGGATACAATTTTTTCAACAGTTTTATAGGATACTGTGAGAAACCTTTTAATTTTCATTGCATTCTACTACACTTTCAGTATAAAGGAGATGCTGTCAGGTATGTTCAGTGGAAGTGAGTATGTGCCTTCAGTTTTCACCAGACCCCAGCTGGATTATGTGCTTAATTCCCAAAACTTCCTCTGACCTTATGCTGCAGGCTGCTTCAGTTTCGCATTCTTAACAACAGTCCACCACTTTGACAGGGATTGTTATTCCATCCATACAAGAAATGGCATATTGCTACAATCTCAGGAAGCCTGTGTGTCCAACTACAAGTTTGCTGTTGAACAAAGAAGTAAGTCCTGTACCTCCATGCTGGTCATCAAGAGTGGCCATCATAAATGAATATCACCTTTGGCCACCCCAAGCAATAACTCTCTCTGTTCACCCTTTCTTCTAGATCACAAGTGCAGTCTCTTAATATTAACATCTCATTAATTATTTCAGCTTGGATCCCAATGGCAATAGTCTAGGATAGAAAAAATCCTTTTTTTTTCTAGTTTCGGTAAAAGTTTCATGACCCATGAAAATTTGCATGAAATCCAAACCCAGTTACTTTAGTTGCCAGGTTATATAGAAGTCTGAGATAAGTTTCTCCCAAAGAAGCAGAGTTTGACATGCCATTTCATGGCATGTTTTTCAACCCAGAAGCTGCCACACTAGTGCCTGCCACTGCCTCCACAGAGGATGCTGGGCAATGCATGGTCTCACACAGAGCTCTGGCACCAGGTCACTTAGGAAAGCCCTGGCTCACACCTGTCCCACCTCAGCTGTCTCTCTTGTTCCCCCATGGGATTGCTTAGAATCAGCTGACTTATGCAATGAATGTTGACTGAGATCTTTATTGGTAAATCCAGTATTACAGGCCTTTGCATAATATTTCCAGGACCAGACTTTCTTTCCATCTTCCAAGAAATTTGATAGCTAAAGATTATGACACCTTTGCAGAGTGACTTTTCCGGATCAGTGACCATTCCCTATGAAGGTTTCATTTGTCACTACATGTTTACAGTACCTTTGGAAACAATTTCTTCTATCCCCTTTTACCTACATCAGTTTGATATTACCAGTGTTGCTTCCAAGGTCAAATCTATAGCAGTATTCATTTTCATGAGGATCACTAGTAACCTCTTTAAACAAATGACCTCATAAATGGCAATTTTTGTCAAAGGCATTTGGGGGAGAGCAGTACCATAGACACAGACAGACACACTCTGCAGCTGGGAAAAAAGGCTCTTCTCAGAACTCTTCTCCATGTATATTTTTTGTAGCCAAAAACTAGAGTGGGAAAGAAAAAGATAACATCTGAGTTGGGATGACCAAAGTACATAGAGAGAACAATTTAGTCTCTTAAAACAATGCAAGAAGTTAGATTCCAGTAGTAATTCAAGTGAAGGCAGGAGGTTGGGCCAGATCCAAACATCTATGCAGTCCCAGTGACCCAAGCTATCACATGTGATATACCTCACTTCTTTATTTGCTTGTTTATTCTGAAGGGCACTTGATGTGATAAAATGTGGACAATGTCCTGTGTTCAGCTGGAGAGAGTTAGGATATTATCTTTCTGGAGCTTCTCCCTGCAGTAATGATGATACACGTTTTGGGGTTAATTTTCTGTTGAATAAGCACGTCAGGTTTTAAGGCACTGGTCCAGACTGTAAACAAGTCAGTCTCTTTGGAGCCTGCTTTGGCAGCTCTGCTGAGGTTGCTATTTGTATTAAAATATTTGCTAACCTATTCTTCATAAAGCCAGGTATGTTTCCGTGAAAAGGAGAGGCAATGTTGACATCTGTCCTCTTGCCAGCAGCAGCAAGCATATTACCTTGTTATCTTAGTTAACCCCCCCCCCCCATGCTGATGCCCTAAATAAGGGACTGCTGAAATTCTAACCCAGGGCTCATTACATTTCTGCTCCAAACACAACTCTATGCAAAAGACAGGAGCAGCTCAATCTCACCATTCCAGTGGCACTGAGATCAGAAGAAACCTTACTGCTGAGAGAAATCAGTGATAGAAAACTCTGGAATGTAAATTTTAGATGAGGTAGATATTTTCATATGTGGCTGACAAGCAATTTAAAGCACTAAGGAGAGTTCAAGAGGGAGTTAAGTGGTCCATGTAGATACATGGATACTAGAAAAATTTGGATGCATACATAGGATACAGGATAGACAAAGAATGCATCTCATCCCTAAGCTGTTTGGAGCTGTGACTACATTTTGGTTCTCAGTTTGTATGAAGTTTTCTATAGTGAGTCTGGCCCTAGCTATAATAGATCATTGTAATAGCTCTGCTCATATTACGAGGTTGGGGAGCGGAAGGAAAACAATCTAAACAATGTAAGACCACCACAATTACTTCAATTGTTTTTATATCTTACCCATAAAACTGTGGGCACTTTTCAGACATAGAAAAAGGCATAGACTTGGACTTGGGTCTTATAGCCTAAAACTCTAACCCAGTGCCTATTCCTTGCACTTTCAAAACTCCCATTGGTGGCATTAGTAGATCCAGGATAAAATGCAGGAAGGTCAGGATTATAATTTATGTTCCAAGATTAAGTGAGGTGTTTGCAAGAAGAAAAAGAACTGGCTTCTGGGGGACAGAAGGTTGCTGCACCTTTAGTATAAATGTGTAATCTGAAAACATAGGAGGTTTTACCTGGTTGGAGTTTTGATCCTTCCATTTACCATTGGGTAGAATGGTTAGTGATAACTTTGCTTTCCTGTTCTTCATTTCTTTGCATTTGATATACAATTCAAAGCATAATGAAGAAATGTGAGAAATATTCTATGATATATACACAAAAAAGTAGTTAATTCATGCACTTTATTGTCTGATTTCTAAATTATGGGATATATCTCGAAGTTTTTTTCTTTTAAATAGGTAAGATTTTTCAACGCACCTGTTGCTGACCTCATCCTGCTTCCACCAAAGTGACAGCTTAAAGCTTTTATTCTCTTTAATAGGAATGATAGAAGATGCATGATGAGCATATTTTGGAGCATTCCCCACCAAGCATGTTGCTAAGCATGCTGCTGGCTAGATCCTGAAGTGATTTATATCAGACCCTTTGTTATGGGAATTCTTAGATGGCAGTATTGATATGGCTATGATGGACTAAATATACAGGCAAAATCAATTTTGTTGGAAGTGGTGGAATGTTTGTTACTCCAATTGATATCACTGGAAATTCAAACAAACTTTGGGGCATCTAAAATCCTTTTTTCCATGTCATATCTGAAGGTTGGTCCATACTTCTGAAGGCTTTTTTTTTTTCTGATGGTATTAGTGGGACTGCTGGGAGATTCTATCTTTCTCTGCAAACATAGATAGGGAATTTCTTCAAAATGTGACTATCTGTTACAGTTTTTTTCTCAGATGTGTGTCTCACTTTTTTCACTTATTGCTGCTGTTAATTTCGGCCTTTTTTCTTATCTCCTTCCTGCTTCTGCCCATTCCCATCCATTATGGTTCCCTTTTTGTAATCATCATTCCGAACTCCTATTTAACTTTTTTTTTCCCTTATTTGGTGGTATGAATGGGCTTGCTTCACAAAAGACAAAGCACTCCACAGTATCTTTATTATTGTTTTGACATTTTTTCATTCTCCTGTAATTATAGGCTGAGTTACTTTGATATGGACCTGGTCCAACATCTGAGTATTTTATTGGTTTGCATACTGTCAGTGTTAAAAATTACTTTTTCCTTTTAAATGACAAGCTTCCCATATATTTTGCATCTTTTTTTCATTAGCTTTTCTTGACCGTAGGTCAGGTTAGGTGCTTTGCCATCTCTGCTGCTTCTGTTGTCTCCTAATGTTGACACTGACTTTTACAGAGGCTGTTGTTCTTATCTTTGAGCTTTCAAACAAGGTTTGTATGCGAGGTAGTTTTTTTTCTTTGTCTGTCTTCTTTGCTGTCTCTGCTTCTTGTCTTTTGGTTTGTCTTTAGCTTTTGTCTTTCTGGTTTTTTGGCTCAGATGTTCAGTCACAGAGGCACAGTTATTGTGAGCTGGCTGAGAGAAAACACAAAATGGAGATGGTTTTTCTTCCATAATTCAGTTTGATGCAAGATCTTCCATTATCAGGCTGATTTTGAACCCCACCCTGACTTTTTCAAGCTGAAATTAATCCACCTGAAATTGCACAGGCAAACTTCTATGTCAGACTACAATATTCCAGGAAAATGTGACTGATACTAGGCAAAATATTTGGGAGATAGAAAGACATTTTAAAAACTGGGATGATCTCACTTTTTGGACAATTTCCTGATATTTATTTTAAAGAAATGTCATGACTCAAAACTATCTTGACCGAGAAACTCCAAATTTGGGTTACTTTGTTGTCCCTGGCAAGGATAGGTGTTTTGGACTCAGCTTGGAAGGCTGTGCTTGTGATGGGTTTATAATTTAAATATCAGTAACAACGTCTACATACATTAGAAACACACCAGTTTACTAAATACCACATTCTGGCTTGTGCATTGTTTATAAACCACAGACCCAGCAGCCTTTGTGCTCTTTAACCAGTATGCAGTACTACACACTCTTTTGGAAGCACATAGCCAAAGGCTACCAGATGCCTGAACATTTGCTATTATATCCATCAAGCAGGATGTAAGAAGCACTCAGTTTGAAGCATCTTCTGATCTCCACAGGAGTTTCTACAGAGTCCATCAGCTTCTTGGGCATCCTTAGGATTGTGCTGGCTAAGAAGACCCCTCAGTGCCTCTCTGGGCATATCCCAAACGTGAGGTCTCAATGAATCCTCCTCCCAGTCTACTGCTTGACTGTGAGTAGCTCTCTGCATTAACTGTGGCTTTTAGGGAAGCACTTAGACATTTCTCTTAAGCCCCAGAATGCTGAAATATGAAAATTCTCTAACCTAGAATTGAGTCCAAGGAAAAAGGGGATTTGAAAGTGCGTATGGATAAAAGGGTAATTCTGAAATAATGGCATTACTTGAACTGCTCTGTTACTGGTAAATAAACATATGAAAAGTAGAGAATTAGGACAGACTGGATGTAAACACCATGATAGAGAAAATTACTTTGTTATGCCTGAATTTTAGTACACTTAAAGACAACTTGGTCTGCCATGGAAGGTCTGCACAACCTCTAAATATTCTGGTTCATGATTTCTGGAGTCTCAAGTCTGGTTTTTGGGTTGTTCTGCTCTTAATCAAAACTGATGTAGGTCAGGCAAGTACTTTATTAGGGTATTACTATGGCACATACTAGGACATCATAAGAGTGAGTTTTGAGTGAGCTGTGATTCCACTGAAACGTGGAGGTGGCAGACTTGGCCTCTAGCTGCAGATGATTGCCAGCAGGGCAAGTCTGGTCATGGGAGTAGGAAATTCAGCAGAGGCTGCAAAATTCTCCCAAGATGGGTAAATTAGCCCTTACTAAGCTCCTTGCTGGCGCTGTGAGTCAGCTACCGGTGTGCAAGCATGGCAGCTTAGGTTAGATAAGTTTATATTGCAAAACCATTCTGTCTGCCACGTAGAGAAATGTTGAAACATTTTGAAATTCTTCTAATAGCAGTACCTTTATTCATTATGAGTCTGGGAGGTTGTACCACCTAGTAAAACCATAGTCCAGACATATTCAGAGTTTAAATAGTCACAGTAATTAATTCAAACTAGTGCAATCAAATCCATTTCCAAAAAAGGGAGACCACACACCTCCAAGATACCACTTCGAATGCTTCTCTTTTGAACATCCCAGTTGTCAGGGGAAAGTAGTGAAACTGAAGTGCTTCTTTCTGAAATCCTCTGCAGAGCAGTGCACTGATGAAGTAAAGTTGTTTTGTTGTGAAATGCATGTATTTGGCTATTTTTATCCCAAGACCTCTGTTCCACTCTGGGGGACTGAAAAACAAATTTATCACATGAGTGAAATGGGCAATGGCTACCCCTTCAATAGGGACCTTGTGTACTCCAGTGATTAGATTTGGGATAAGTTGTCCAGGCAAAAGAAAAATGGAGCTAATAAATTTCAGTGCATCTTTTGAAAAACCCTAACAAGCTTTTATCTGGGGAGGGGAAATTTTTTGACAGGTTAGGATTTTCTAGACCATAACATTTCCTTTAAGAAGAGCACTTCCTTCAAAATCAGTCTCAACTGTGTTTGCTGTCTGTTTCAAGCAACATCAGAAACACTTTGGGGATAAAGGATCATTTTCTAGAGAATTCTCTGGTAAAATGAGGGGTCTCTAGCCAAATATGACAATAGTCAACATAGTTCCTTGTGTACTTCACAGTTAAGTAATCTTATTGAAAGTTCAAAGAATTGGATTAAATTCCTTTTGGATTTCCTGTGATAATCTCAGTTGGATCATCTGCTCTTACATGTTAGAGTTCAACGATGTCTGAGTCTGTTAAGGAAAAATGACATTTATTAGACACAACTTTCTTTTACAAACCTTCCTCATATGAATGGCACAGCATATGCTGCTTAAAGGACTGTCTTGCAACTAGTGAGACTTTTGCATAGATAACAAAAAAATACTGTCAGATAGGAAATAATGAACTCCATTAACACTTTATCTTAAAAAATTGTGTTGATTTTGGACTTGGTTTCTCTCTCTCCATGTTTTACAGTCCATTTAATGTATACAGCGATTTTAGTCTTTTGTTAGCAAAGGTTAAATTGATCCTACTTTGCATTGTTGCATGACAGGTAGTTTTGTGAACTTGAAGGATCAGAGTCCTTGGATATAGACTTGTATTCCAGGACGTGGTTTGGGGGTATTGAACATCAATCAAATGGACAAATACTTCTTTTGGGCAGAAAAGTTATTGTTTGGATTTGCTCTTTGTATATTTAGTGACAACCCCCACTAGTTATTTTTAAGGGCATCTGAACTTTGGGAATGATGCTTATATGTTTGTTTTGTTCAAATCTAAGTGGGCAAATACTAAATGTTTAGCTAATGCAGATCAGCCTAGCACCACTGATTTACTCAGCTAATTATCTATTCTAGTCTCTGTGAAGTCATTGAAAATTTTACTGTTAATTTTAGAGGACCAGGTTTTGATCTTTTAAATATTTAAACAATTATATTTAGGAATTGTGACCTTGGTGAGTGCTTTAAATACATATGATAAAGGAAGTAAGCTTGTGATGTGTTGTTCCATGTGGTAAGAATGCAAAGATTGTTATTTTGTTTGGTTTAGTCTATTTTATTAAAGTGCTTGAGGAGAAATAATAAATTGAGTAGTTTAATCTTTCAGTTAATCAGGAGTAGTAAGTTCTTTTGGGCTAGATCTTAGTTTCCCTGTTTTTAATGCAGAACTTCTCTTGTAAAGATTAACATGTATGACAGAGGCAAGGCTGCTAATTCTGTCTATTAACAGATGTGGATTTTGCTTGAGTGAGGTTAAATGTCTGATAGTGATCTATGTCATGACACAAATATAAGTATGGAAGAAAGTTTGTGCTGGCTTCTCTGAAAGAATGCCTTTGCTGATTTTTATAAGCTTCATCCAAAACCCAAAAAGAGAACCCTTCAGTGCCATTAGAGAGAAAGAAGCATTTCCAAGAAAAAGGAAAATTTGAAAATCTGCATTTTCAGCAGTGACTAGTATTGGTTATTTCTCAGTTTCAATGTTCACAAACCGAGAATTCAAAGGAAAATTTGGAAGACAATCCAAATGAAAAGGGGCCCCAGTTTTCTGCTTTTCAGACTCCTTTTGAAGTACCTCCACCCAGGCAACTATATCTCTAGTCATTTTAGAACTCTCAATCTCATTATTCTCTTTTCCTCATCTTTCTCTCTTTTCCTCTTCTCTTTTCTATTAAGGTCAAATCCTGCCTCTCCTGATGCCAATAATAAAACTCCCATTGATTTCAACATCAGCAGGAAATATGCAGTTTGTTATTTACCACAACCACCACAATGAATCTCTGGGAAGAATTCATTTATATTCATTCCAACGACGCCATGAAAAATGGGCTCTTGCTATTTTATCACATCCAAACTGTTGCTCTAACTCTAACATCCTAGCTGTTGCTAACAAGTCAGTGATGATTTGTAAACCAACAATTTATGGTAACCACATTCCATCCCCATTATGATGTGTGGTTTGGAAATGGAAAAGTAATCAAGACCTCCTGTTAAGAGACTTTATTTCAGTTGAGGATTTCTGTAAATAAAAGCATTTTGAAATGATCATTGCTATATGATTCTAACTCCAAATTGTTCATTTGATCTAGGCCCCATCTACGCTCCAAATTCCTGCCAGGCTCTATCTGTCAAGAGTGTGACATCTCCAACAGTGGCATGAGCATACTGACAAAACTGGTTTTATCAGTACAAGCATTTTCACTCAACTGGATAGTTTCACTAGACTGGAACAGCAGTTCCATTTCTTGGAGACAGCTATGTCCATTCCCTGGAATACTTCATAATACTTTATCAGCACACTATAAGGGTACTCTGACATAAATAAAGGCCTCCTACTACAGTTACAGTAACAGATGAAGAATTGTAGTCAGACCCATGGTATGTAGTAATGCTCTTGGGAACCAGGAGCCTGCGTAGTTTGTGCAACATTTTGTCTTGGTTGTAAGGATTGTGGGCTGTCACTATGACTCTAAGGAGGACTTTCCAGCACTTTGATGGGAGACCACCTAGAATTACTGGTAAATAAACTCAAACAAGGGAATTTTGTTCCAGTACTAGGTTCTGGTACCAACTAGGTTGAAAGCCTTCTTTTAATCTCTTTAACACTAACACACTATGTCCTTCCAGCCCTGTGTAAGAAGCCTAACAGCCTGGCTTTGAGACTAGAGCCATTTAGTTTGGTAACCTGCTGAAAGAGATATCAATTTAGGCCATCTAGAGAGTACCCCAATTAATCAGCCCTAACTATTATGTGATATGAGGATCGAGACTACACTAATTAGGAGATAAAGCTCTTTTCCTACCTCTTCCTCTCCAGCAAAAGTCACTACCTGATTAGGTTACATATCCCAGGACTGAGCACAATTCACTAGGGGTAGGATGCCAGCTGAAAGGGTTTATATGTATGCTCTGATTTTCTATTGAACAAAAGACTGACTACCAAAAATAACTCTTAGTACTGACTTTTATTTTGTGGCCTAATACTATGAAAAGGATTTGAGCGTGTGTGAATCTGCATGAGGTGTTCATAAGCTTGTCTGTATTTTAATAATGGTATGAAAATTAAGAGATATTTTGTTATTAAGTAACTTTCTAAGTAGTTATCTCCATAACATTAAGGTGAATTACATTTTTTAAAGGAAATTTTACCTCATTTGGTACAACAAACTGAAAGATAAGACACTAATCCTGGCAGGAGAGCTCATTCTCCATGGGAAACTAAGCACAGGTCCATGATAAAATGGATCCATGGGCTTAACTCTCATTTAATGTGTTCCTTCTCACTCCTAACCCTCTGCTACAAGCACAATGCCTTCTTGATGATGACAGCACAACTGTTCATGAGTCTGTGTTTTGAACTAGACCTCTGAAATCCGTCTGAGGAAAAGCAGTATGTAAGGGAGAGAATAATAATGGAAAGTAGTTTCCCAATCTGTCATAGTCATACTGCCAGGTATGGTGAGTAGCAATGGGTGGTGGAAAGTGGGAGAAGATTTTAGATAGGACTGTCTGACACAAGCAGTAGTAGTAGTGCCAAGGGCAGAAGTGTCACCTAAACCAGCTTCAGAAAAGAGCTCCCATATTTCACTAAAGAGATGACTAACATATTGTCCTACAAGCCGCTAAATAGGAGTTCTGGTGGGCTTTGAAAGGACAAGTTCTACCATGCTACACTCTGCAGCCAGAGGGTTGCTTGAGTGTGATGATAGGGACCACTGCAGCCCAGAGTGGTTCATCTCTCTTGAGCAGTATTTCATAATATCTGGCCTCCCCGGTTCTGGAAACAGGTTTAAAAATCTCAAAGTGGCATTACATGATTTTATCCCTATCTCTCATTCTTTCCACATAGTCCTTCGGGGCATGGAATCTGTATTTCTTCTTTCTTTTCACAAATATTTACTCTCCCGGTGTATATGCCTTTGGCCTAATATATCATGTTGTTCTTTAATTAGAAAGTTAATGAAAAGGAAGAAAATTGTCAGTATTTGTCCAGCAGCAAGAGTCTATCAGGTTACAGGGCAGGATCTCAGCCAAGCACTATGTTTACATTAATGGTGATGCTGCGCTACCACCTTGTGGGCAAAAGGTAAATAGCGCTGAGCTCTTCGACACTCGGGGACAGGGTCCGCGTGGAATAAACACGGCACTGGCTGAGAAGGTGACTGGTTAGTCCACTTGATAAGGACAGCAGAGTCTGAATCCTCCAGACTGAGACAGCTGGGGATTTGGGCAGCTAGCAGAAGTCAAACAGATTGTGAAAAATCTGCTGGAACTCTGAAGCGTGATAGCAGGTGAAGGGTACCCTTCAAAGGGATGTGACAGTCTGGTTCTCCTGTAGGATATAAAAAGAAGCAAGTAGGATGAAATCATGTTCCTATCATACTAGAGTACCAATGCCTTTATATAAGAAACTCTTCTGATCTGCCTGCTCCTAACCACAAACCTCAGAGCTACTTACAAGTTCCTTGAGTGTCTTCCACCTGCTAACTCATCAGACAAGTCCTGTGGCAGTGTATTACCTTGGAGTCCCAACACCTCTCTGGTCTTCTCTCCACACACTCTCTTGCATTTCAGTGCTGTGCTTCAGGGAAGAATAGAAATGAGAGAACCACCTAAAACTTCAGTTATTGAGCATATTATTATTAAGAATACTATTGGCAACCTCTTCATCCCATCAGGATTCAGTGCCCCACCGCACTTAACAGATTTCAAGAGAAAAAGCTGTATTCAAAACATTGTCTTCCTTTTCCCTAAAACTGAAGGAATCCCCCTGCATGTCTGAAACTCTGCACAATTACAAGTATTGTCTGATGTGCCTCCTCACACAGGAATACAGAAGGATTTGGAAAACAAGTGTTGCTCTGACATCTCTGTTACAAGCCAAAGACTTCCCTGGAGTTGTTCAAGAAACGACTGGACCTGACACTTAGTCCTACTCTTCAGTTGATATGGTGGCCTTTGGTCAAAGGTTGGACTTAATGATCTTGGATGTCTTTTCCAACCTTAATGATTCTATGACTCTATGATTGGCTGAAGGTAAAAGCTTCTGGGGGACTGAGTTTCCTGTTAGTCAACAGGCTAGAGATCCAGATTTGCACTAATAACAAATTCTCTCTGTGGTCTGATGTGATGCAAAATCTTACTCAAGGTTTTTACATCCAGAGAGCATGTCCAAAAAGCCCAATTAATTTGGCATTACAGAACAAGCCTTTCTCAGTTGCTCTTCTATTAGAGTAGTTCTCTTCATGTGGCAAGTTACATGTCTGCTGGAGTAAGCACATGGACTTGGGTCTCTAACATGACTACAGATTGCCTTAGTGGTAGGCAGCAGCATTCTTTCTGCTTTCCTTCTGTCTCACCTCCCCCATCCTCTACATTTTCATAAGACAGTTTGAGCCTTTTTACCAGGATTGTCTCTTCCAAGCTCAAGAATGATCCATCCTGGCAGACAGGAAGCCAAGGAAAGATGGCAGGAGGCCTGCATAGATGAAACAGGAGCTCCAGACAAACCTGAAACATAAAAAAAGAAACATGCAAGAGATGAGTTTAGTTTCAGATCTCCCATAAGGAATATAGACATATTATATCCTACAGGATGAGGTTAGGAAAACCAAAGTCCAGCTGGAGTTGAATCTGGTGAGGGATGTAAAGGAAAACAGGAAGGGCTTCTACAAGTGTATCTAGAGCAAAAAAATGGGGAAAATGTAGGCATGCTGCTGAATGGGATCATGAACAAGACTGAGGAACTCACTGACTTTTTGGCTGGAGAAATGGAACAACTGGAATCTTAGTGAAATGCAAAATCCTTCACCTGAGGTTGATTAGCCCCATGCACCAATGCAGAGCAGGGTGATGCACCAGCTGAGAAGCAGCTTGGCAGAAAAGGCCGGATGGCTAGGGACAAAAAATTGACTATAAGCCAGGAATCTGCCCTTGAAGCAAAGATGGCCAACAGCACCCTGGGCTGCATTAGGAAGGCTGTTGCAGGCAGATGGAGGTAGGTGATCCTTCCTTTCTTCTCATCACTGGTGAACCCACATCTGAAGTGCTGCAGCCACAAGGACAGACATAGTAGGGCAAGTCTAATGAAGGAATGTGAAGATTATTTATAGATTGGAGTATGTGACATACAGGAAGATACTGAGAGAGCTGGAACTATTCAGCCTGCGACAGTGGGATCTCAGTAATATGTATAAATACCTGATGGGGAGAATAAAGAAGGTAGAGATTCTTCTCATCAGTATCCTGGGACAGAGGAAATGGGCACAAAATCAAATATATGAAATTCTGTTTAAATGTGAAAAGGGTTTGTTTTTTTTTTAATACTGTGAATGGTCAAACACTAAAACAGGCTGCCCTGAGAGGTTGTGTAGTCTCTGTCCTTGGAGATATTCAAAGCCTGATTGGACACAATACTGAGCAACATGCTCTAGTTAACCCTGCTCTGAGTAGGGTGTTGGACTACGCCATCTCCAGAGGTCCCTTCCAAACTCTCTGATTCTGTACAGTAACATATTCATTATTCCAGACACAGTTCTAACAGGACCAATGCTCCTACATACAACTTGTTCCCTTTTTGGCAGAGAGAGGAAAAACATTTCTATCTCTTGATTCCACTTTCAGGATAACATTCAGCCCACAGTTTTTGTGGGATGTGAGTCCTCATGCTCTCTTCAGCACTTTTCCCTGCCCTACTTCTGTTTTCCAAAGAAACTTACTGAAACATCACAGCTCCCCTCAAGCCCCATCTTCTGTCTTACAAGGACATGGAAAAGACCAAAGTCTCTCTCTCTATATCTTTTTGTGTGGCATAAGTACAGGATATACCAAGGGCATGAGGAACAGTAAGTGCACTGCAGGTGCTCTTCCACTCCAGCTCTGTGTAAGAGCGATCCTTTAATTCAGGATTAGATCACTCACATCTTATTCTGTCTCAAGCACAGCAAAATTACTACACAGGACTGCCATGAATCCAGGACTCTCCCATATTTTCTCACCTACTGTCCTTTTGCTTTTCTCTTCCACTGACCAATAGCGTGAAATAGCAGAGCTGCTGTGGAGTAACATGTTGTGTACTATGGAACTTAGTCTTAATTTCATCTAACAAGATCTTGCTAGTGAATGTTTTTCATGTAATACTGGAAATAACTTCTTTACTGAGGGTGGAAGTCTGGAAATGTGACAAATTCTGAACCTGTTTCTCTGGAGAGAAATTGCTAGCAGAAGACTTTGTGATGGTTTTGTAGGAGGAATTCTGAGTAAAACAGTTCTTGGTGTTTTTTGGTGGTGCCCTCAACTACAGGATTACATTCTTCCTCACTTCTTTGAGCGAGGGTCCTTAAGTAAAGAAATATTTCCTATTGCTCCATGTTTCCTAAACAATATAATTTATCTTGCTCTGTCTTGCACACAAATATAAACAGGATTCCACAATCTCAAAACTGATATATTAGAAAGCAAAAAACCTGAACTTCCTTTCCTGAATTCTCAGGCGACATAGTACACCATGAAGCACAGCCTAAGAGAGCTCTTCTGAAACTCTGCTGTACTACATATTTTAGCAGCTTAGAATACAGAACTAAGCCATCAGTAGGAAGCATATGGGCTCTGCAGTCCACTGTAATAAATTTAGTGTTTTCAGCTGTTAGTCAGCACTTAAAGGTTTTGGTAAACTGCTTGAATGTGAGGAGCAATTTTTAGAAATTAATCAGGAAAGACTTTGTACAGACCATCTTTTCCATTTAAATAGTAAAGAGTGATGTGTTCTCTAGTTCTATGTATAATGACATCATTGCTTCTTTGCTTCATGTTTTCAGTCTGGTTCCTGGACAAATAGAGATGTCAAGGTAATAGAAAGTCAATTTTCTCCATGAAAATATTTTTTTATCTATCTGTCTATCTATCTATCTATCTATCTATCTATCTATCTATCTATCTATCTATCTATCTATCTATTTTTCTTTAACTCCATTTAATCAAGTAATATAGCAATACAGAAACAAATGATGTACTTACAAAACACAGAGAAATTGTGCTTGAATGGCTTGCCCACAACCCAAACAGGCAATATCATCAGAAAGCCAGTACCAAAATAGTGATGGGTTGGAATCATTCCCAAACTGTGTATGTACATGATAGCAATATTGGATGATAGATTTGTAATGGAAAGTCCATTCTGGTAAATTCTGACTTGCTTTCTGCCCAGGGATAAAGTCTGGTAATTGAAAGAAAGTTATAACAAGTAACACTGGCTAGTAACTTCCATTTGCAAAAGCTCCTTCCCCCTCAACCTCTGCAGCTAACACAGTGTTTCATAAAGGGGCAAAACTTCAGATTCAGTTGCAAAGCCTGCCTTTGTAGGATACTAGAGATGCAGGAATCAAGTTAAATAATTTTGTTTACTCAGATTTAAACCAAGAAATATGAACTAATGCAAGAGTCAGAACCAAATGAAATGTCTGAAGTACAAGACTTAAACACTGTACAAAATTCATATCGTCATCCAACACACATTCCATTTCTAACCCATCAGTTTTGGGATTCATTCAGGAAATACTTAAAAACAGGCTTTTTTTATGGGTTCTACTGAGACTGTTTCTAACAGTCTTGTACAAAACATAATGATGATCATCTGTGTCATCTTGTGAGATGTTATTGAAAGACAACATTTGATAATTAAAAAATTAATAAATATTTTCCTTCTGCAAGTTCATTGTAA
The DNA here is from genome assembly GCF_001715985.3 of Manacus vitellinus. Taxonomy (NCBI): domain Eukaryota; kingdom Metazoa; phylum Chordata; class Aves; order Passeriformes; family Pipridae; genus Manacus; species Manacus vitellinus. Next base: position 11,822,126 of record NW_021940682.1, read on the forward strand.
TTGTCTGTTTATATCAGAGTGTTTAAAGCGTGCCAGTCTACCACTTCAAGGAATATTTCATCATACTGACAGCTGGTGATTTTTTCTCTGTCAGTAAATATAAGAGGAAAGTACTAAATGCTGCACAGTGGTATAACTATAAATAGATCCTTTATTTGTTACTTCCAAATTTTATCTATTAGCCTGCTAACAGAAATTTAGCTGTTGATTCCGTGGGATCAAGTCAAACTGGCTTCACTAAAGTCAGCAGTGTATTCTATTTTATTACACACCATGCTCAAACTCCACATCTTCAGTGACAGATGAAATAAGACACATCATTGTAAATGGCATCTAAAATTTTTATAAAGCAGCCACTCAACTTCCAAACTGGAGAATTCTTCTAGTTACTCTACCTGGCAGGTGTTAGGTGCTATGTTTTATATTCAGTAGTTTATGTTTAAATCTATCACAGTTAACGTTGTGAAAGATGTACCTTGAAGATTAATACCACTGGTTGTGGATGGGAGTAGAGGTTTGGTTTCGATACATCAGATGGTAGCTGTCACCTCTTTTACTCAAGTATAACTATTTTGCCAGGTCTTAATTGCCTTCAGCAAGGGCCAGGTTTAAAATTAAGAGTGTCCATGTGTTGCTCAAGTTTCACCCAAACCCCTGGGAAAATAATATTGAACTTTCTCCTGTTCAGTGGCTTAATTTTCCCTATTTGCAAACACAAATCGAAGGGATCAATAGATAAAATTTTAAATTAAAGTTAAAAACAAAACTCTTGACAAAGTAGTTGGGGTAAAAGACAGCACCTAGCACACAGTTCAAGGAATAAAAGTTTTACTGTCTTCATTTTGAGGGGCAGTGCTTTCTGTGGCCAGCTGTTCACTTTTCCTTCCTAAGACAACCTTCTCAAAATTTAGGACTCTGATGTCTCACAAGGCAGCAAGGCCTGGTCAGCTTCAGCTTTCATAGAATCATAAAATCATAAAGTTTAGAAGAGACCTTCAAGATCATTCAATCCAATGGCATTACCACTGTAACTCCTAAACCATATCACCCAGCACCAGATCCAGGTGCTGCTTGAACACCACCTCTTTGGGCAATCTGTTCTGATGTCTGACTATCCTAGCAGTGAAAAATTTTTTTTCTAATATCTAATCTGAATCTCCCCTGTCTCACCTTAAGGCCATTTCCTCTTGTCCTCTCACTGCAGGCACAGCAGAAGAGACTGGCCCCATCTTGCTATAACCTCCTTTCAGGTAGTTGTAGAGAGCAATGAGGTGCCCTCGAGCCACCTCTTCTGCAGACTAAATAAACCCAGCTCCCCTGGTGGTTCCTCACAAGAAATGTGTTCCAGACCCTTCACAAGTCTTGTTGCTCTTCTCTGGTGTGTTCTTTTCCACTCACCATGTAAAAAACTCTTTTCCAAAGACGCCTTTTCTACTTTCCAAGCTTTGCACCCCATGTTGAAAGTAAATACCTTAGATAAGGCTAACACTCCTCAGGCATGATTAAAAAGTCCTAACTAACCTAAACTCCTCCACACTCTCATAGGTACCAAATTTCCTCCTTTACACTAAAAAGCTCCCTTTCAGACAGAAACATTTCTCAAGTATAATGAAACAGCATATGCAAAGCAAACGTTTCAGGCCTATCCACCGGTGCTTTAGGTTCCTCATCCCTTTGCTCTGCCAGTTGTCAGTCAGACTCTTTTTCTAGTCTGTCTTTCCTTCCCCTGAGGAATTTTTGTGGTGGGAGAAGGTGCCAGAGATTTGCTTTCACTTTGGGCCTCAGCCACCAGCATTACCCAAACTTAATGTATATTTAATATGATACAGCCAGTAACCCTTTCTGCCAACCTCTGATCATGCGCCAGCTGAAGAATGCTGCAAAGTAATGTCTTCTAACTGAATCTCAAAGCCCATGTATAAACTCCTGATTAGTGGTGGGTGAGATTACCAGGAATGTATGTATATACCCCTCTGTTTCTATGCCAACTGGAATTTCTCCATGCTGTAGGATATCTATGGAAGCAGGCTCCAGAGAGCCTTATGTTTTTGCAGTATGTGTTTAAGGCAAAGCTACTGGAGGGTTTTTCCTGGTAGCTTCACTTCCTGACTCAAGAAGTCATGTAACACTTCTATGCATGGTTAATTGATGGTCACGATTTACTGGGTAAATGATGACATTTCAGTGATGGGTGTAAGGAGATCTTCATGCGTGTGGTTGTACATGGAAGAATTAAATGTTTTAGGTTTTTTCAGGAATATGCTATCATTTCCATGGAAGCTTGCTTTGATTTGTTTTCTTCTTCCTTCACAGATCATCAGAGATAAGGAAGACTTAGGGTAATGAAGTTTTTCTTCTTGGAAGGTCTTTCTCTTTTTTCTTTTTTTTTTCTCCCCCCGCTAGCCTTTCTTGAAGTGGTTAAATAAGGTTTACATTCACCAGGTAGTACAAAGATCAAAATGTTAAGGGAACAAAAGGGAAATGATTGAGAAGGTCTTTCTGAGGATGACAGCTCTGCATTGTAATACAACACTGTTTCTCATGGGAGTGGGTGGGAGGCCAGCCTAAATTTCCTCTTCCTGTCCTGCCAAATTCCCCAAATTGCATAACTGTGTATTCTCCTTACACAGTGGTACCCTTGGCATCCCTAGCAAATCTGCAGGGAAGCAGTGAAGCAGCTGGAGACTTGAAGGTGGACCAAAATTGGTAGAGGACAGACTTGGTTAACCAAAAAACAAAACAAACCCAAACCCACAAACTGAATTTACTAACTCTCCCATGTATAACAGAACAACACAGTACAGATTTAATAACATACACTATTTTGTTCTAAATGCACTCCATCTAGGAAAAATAAGTTTATCAGGATAAGCAAAGGACCCATGGGGAGTTCATCAGTTCAGTTTCAAGTCACAAGATGTGTTTTACTTGGCTTTGGAACCTTCTTGTGTAAGATTAATACAAAACTGCTGAAATGCAAACTGACAAAAAGACATATTTTTACTGGTTGGTGCTTTTTCCTCTGTGCCATTATTTTCATCAGGAGGCCCCATTGCTGCCTTTCCCATCACTGCTGCCTTAGACTGACAGGAGTATGAGGTACTTCTTGGCTTCTGTGAGGAAGTGAAAGAATGACTATTGGAAGAGCAGAATGACTAGTGTAACTCATAAGGATGTAACCCTGAAGACTTTTGTTTTGTCACTATATTGAATAAAAAGAAAAGAATTTGGACCTTCTTAGAGGGGAGTGTCAAACATGGCTATCCTGGGGTAGGTTCTGCCTGAGGAAGGAGGGAAAGATTTACCTCCTTTGGAAAAACATTTACACATCTTAAAAGTTCAAGTAGCCAAATCCATTACTTTTGCAGCTCCTCTAAGTTTCACTGGAGGAGCCTCCCCTAGTCGAGTATGCCAGCTGACTATCACTAAGACAATAAAAAAATGCAAGTACACCCACAGTGGTTTTGATAATCCCGCTCTTGTGCTCTGTGTACAGCACCTTAGACAGGCTCAGGACTGTCACTGGGATTGCTTGAGAGATTGGGTACTACTCAGCGTGTGTAAGGGTGGGAGAATCTGGCTCCAAATGGCTTCTTTTTCTCTCCTTGCTACAGGAACTGGAAAAGACAAGGGTGTGTGGGCGGGCCTGGAGTCCCTCCAAGGAAAGTGTGAGGCCTTGGGCAAAACAAATCCATCAGGTCTCTCATTTCTTCCAAATATAGGTCTGTTCTGAGTAATAGCCAAACTCAAGTCTAAATTCCACATTCAACCATTTCAGAGGGAATACATGAAAAAGACCCTATGGCCTACAGAATCCGTCTATAGAAAATATTTTGATAGCTCTTCCGCTCTGGCATTATCTTCCACTTAAAAAGAAAGAAAAAGAAAATACACAGAACTGGAGCACATGATTCAATTTTCACTGTAAAAGGACTGATTGATGAAAATAATACTTCTGAAAACAATCTGTTGTGAGCTATCAAACATTTTTGCCTGTGCACCAATTGGCAGGAAGCAGACAGATAAATTATTACAATATGTAAGGAAACAAATTGCTCTGAGGAGAAAGGGTATTTGTGTGTGTGTGTTTATGAGCAGGATAAGTAGAATTAAATCCATAAAAGCATGCTGAGAGATCATCCTCCATCGCAGTAGAAATATACTGGAAGGGAAGGAACTCACTTCAGCTTTGTCCTTGGCTGAATTTCTAGCAAAACAGGGTTTATGATATGTAAGTGTTCTTCTGGAATAGAATAGAAGAATCCTGGACTTGAAAAAAAAAAAAAAAAAAAGCTTGGGATGCTCCTGCTGTTGAGAGAAAGGGGGTCTCATAACCATTTTTGTCAAGATACTTCCAAATTTTTCAGGCATCACCACACTTTAATAAAATCAAGCATTTGCAACAGCTCCCCAGATCTTGAGTATTACTACCCATGGGAAAATTTGCTGAAGTGCTTGTAGACATGAAGGTTTAAGAGACAGCATTCCGTTAACTTTCAATAAGACAGTTTCTTTAGGGTCTGGCACGTGGACAAATTACAGTGAGATAAGCTCTGCATGAAGTAACAGCATGTGGATTGCTCTGTCGTGACTGTCTGTGTACATGCTCCTATCCCACAGTGACCAGTTCAGGAAGGGATGATAACTCCTTTTCCGTCAAGAGCCAAACCACCTCACATTTACCTCAGAGTTCAGACCCTGTACACTGGCAGCTGGTGGGTAGCAGTGCACAGGGTAGCTGTCTGCCACATGCTAAACACACTTTTGAATAAATGAGTAGGGCTTCTAAGCTGCACAGGATGAATCACATTTGTGGATCACTATCACCCAGCTTGAGCCATGAGATCCACATTTTGCCTGCTTATGCCATACCTGTAGCCTGCATCAACCCCATCTCTTTGTACTGCTGCTAAGAGGAGATGGAATCCTTCCTGTCTTGAGCATCGTCTTCTTTTCCTAAACTTTCTATTTGTGAATAGTAGAGGAAGGAAGGGGACATGAAGAACATGAAACTCTGGAATAGGCACTTATTAGATTGATTCTAGGAAACATGACCTGCAGATTGTAGATAAATTTCAGGAACATCTCAGAGAGGGGCTGGAGAGGCAAAAAGATGAATTGGAGCACATATCAGATATTTGTTCCATAGCAAGGCTATACAGCTGCTAGTGGTTGATCTTAGGTTTTCCACTAGATGTTCCATATATTTGACCTTTTGGTTATTACTACAGTCATCATGACATCAATAAGAAGCAAAGATTTTTAAAGGTATCCTGGAGAATCTGAATCCCATGAAAAACCAGCAGAAGCCTATCTCTTAAAGGCCTCTTTGCAAATCTTTCCTTACACAAAAATCTTCTCCTCGGAATTCAAATTAAGCACCCTTGTATGTGACAGAGCCAGAGCATCTTGGGTCTTTTATTTTCTGCTTTTTCTTTTAGCCAAAGTACAAATACTCTGTGATCTGAAATGCGACAGGAAATCTTTTTGTCATATTTGAAGGCTACTGAATGAGTATTTTAAAAAATAAATAGTGAGCAGAAGTAAAGTGTTCCTCTTACAAAGTCTTGTATTTGCACATTGTAAGGGAACCATTCATAGTTTGTGAGCACAGTAGATGATAATAATTGCTAGCAGCAATGAGCTAGCTGCAAGGACTGCTAACTGTAGGCAGCTAGCCAGCCTAAGAGGTTGTGATCATGTCATGAAGGCAGCAAATAAAAGACTGTGTGGATGAAAGTTACTATGCTATTTTGTGATAGATAACTTGAAAAGGTGACAGGGGAATAAAAAAAAACCAATAAAGTCCAATAACAAATAAATACACTGCAAACAGATGTAGCTCATATCACCTACCAAAAATTGGAATAATTTGGTCTTTCATGTCGTTGAAACATACTAAATAGGAACTTACTAATGTGTTTAAGTCAGCAGCATAAATTACAGGGAAAAGATTAGATAAACTGAGCTGGTTTGCACATTAAAGATTTTTGCATACAACTACAGCTTCATCACTAACTCTTCAAGTGCTGAAACCACCTTCAAGTATCTCATTGACAGGTGAGATGAACTGCTGTAGTTTTAAGAGATGTTTTCAAGGGCCAAGCAGAGGTTTTTTAGTTCCTCTTTCATCTGACAGAGTGCCTTCTTGACTTTCTGTGGTGTGTTCATAATTTCAGCGCTGTTGGTGAAGGGGTCATAGTATAGAGCAAAAGGCTTCTTGATCTTCATTGTGTAGCTTCTGTGGGGGAAGAAGACAGAGCTTCTAGTTCAAAAGGTACTTCCTTAAGTGTAAAACCTGCAGGACCTAATTTCTCACTATATGGTCATGGACTTATCGGGGAGCAGAGGCTGCTCTGACACGTCCTCACTGATACTCTTTAATGCTGTCTGGTGCAGTGCATCCTCCCCATGGCAGAACAACTTGCAGCCCTGAAGATCTGCAGTGCCTTTTTTCAGCGTGGCTGGCTTAGACCCGTCTGTGCTCTCACAGTTCTACACTAACACAATTCAGAGTTATTACAACCACAAGCTGAGGAATGCAGGAGCACAGCATGTCTGCCGCCTTCACTTCCAAGAAATAACCTGGAGTAGCTCTTTCTGCGTAAAATTCTAAAAACCTGTTGATACTAGGCATCCTCTATTTTTCTGTCTCTATTAAAAGAAAAAAACATGATTGCTTGCTATTTTTGACAATATTTCCATTAAGTACACGCTGGTAGGAACCCCCTGTACTGATGTTGCCATATGTTTTGTGTGCTGACAGATTCTTGTGCCTTTGGTTATTTTGAGCAGCTTTGGCTGTGCAACTGTCTTGAAAAAACGTATTAAAAAGCTTCAAGTCTGAGAATGGTGTATTCCTTGTCCTCGTATGTTCTTTCCAGGTTTGCCTGAGTCAAATGCTCTGCAAGTCCTCTCTCTTCTGCCAGTAAGTTCTCACCTACGTTTTTACACATATTAAAAATTTAACGTGAACATTCAGATTTAAGATGAGGAGCCTAATTAGCCATTGCTATAGCCCCAGCAGACAGTGCTTCTGGGGGAGAGGTGGGGACAGTAGGGAAGAAGTCTGGCTCAGGTTCTTTTCTTCTAATAAATTCCTCATTTCAGCTCCTACATGCTCCCCAGTAGCTCTACAATCAGCCTCCAGACAGAATTGGTCATGTTGTTCTAACTGTTGGAGACGAAGGCCAGAATTTAAACTCTGCTTACTTTAAAAAAAAAAAAAAAAAAAAAAAGAAAAAAAAAAAGAAAAAGAAAAAAAATCCTTACTGCATAACATAATACAGTTAAAGAAATATGTTTAGAAACACCTCGAGCTAATTTGAAATATTGTCATTTGGATTGCAGTCAGCTACTGTGTAGAAATTATATTGCCTGTGAATGCTGATTCTGCATTCTTGTGCAGATATAATCGGAGGAGAAAAGCAATCTTGTTTTTAAGCCCCCTGCTGATCCATGTTAATTCCTGAGACTGCTATAAAATTTCTGTGTGACCTTGGGTAAATCAGTTCTTCATGGCCTCCTCTTTGTATGGACTAGCACATAGGGTGAGACTGCACTCTCACTATTAGTTACAGACTTTACTTAAGAAGTTGCTAAAATGAAGCATTGTTAAGATTAAGCATGGGACAGGGTATAACAAGATATAATTCTGAATTTTTATGAAGCTTTTCTGAGATAAACAAGCTCACGTTTAATTTTGTTGTAAAAAAGCCATTAAGCAGATGCAATGAGTTAGCCTGGCATGGTTATTGCAATAGTGGTACATGTATTTGAAATTAAGACTCAAGCCAGTGTGACCCCCTCAATGAAAATACCCACAATCACTTTACTTACTGAAGCTTGACCTTGGCATCTTCAAAATTTTCTGCTATGAAATAGACAGGTTGGAAGGCTTGATCCTGATAGGGGTGAACTGCAGTCACTTCTGGATCAAAAGGCTTGTACTCTGGCTTGTTTGACAAAGCATACTTTGTAGCAGGAACAACACAGGTTAGAGCAGGTGAATGAACAGAGAAAGAATTAGTCCCTGCTGGACTGTGAAATTCTCTTTGTGGAATAGTTAGGAGTAATATCAAGTCCTGTTCTTTCACAGGTCAAAGCTGATTTTCATAATTAGCAGTTAATAAACCAAATAATAAATATTAAAAAAATAAATTAAAAAAAAATAAATATATATTTCCTATATTATATTGATGGACTACTGGATACCAGAGCCATGTTCCCAGACATGGAAGGGAAAGTCTATGGCACTCCCCAAAATATAAGTATCTGGCAGAAAATAATATCATGCTGCTTTTCTTCAACTAGTATCATAGAAGATTCCCAGTCCTGTGCAGCAGTACTTCAAAGCCCCCTTGCCCATGTCACGAATCTCACATTTCCTGTACTGAAGAACAGATAGAATGCTTCTGTGTTTTATGCACAGCTCCTAGGTCAGTATAGCAGCCTAAAATCTTCCTTGAAGCCCAAAATATAAATAAGCAGTATCCTCTGTGTGTGCGTGTTTGTGTCTTTGGACCCACAGAGGTTCTTTTATATGTTCTCAAGTTCTTTTACATTGTCCCTCAGGCAAACAGGAGGATTACAGAAGCCACTTCTGTCCACACTGTGGTCCATAGGCACATCTCTATCATTTGTTTACATACACTGGAGATATGTTTAAACCAGACACCAGCTTAATATCATCACACAGTCCTAGGAAGGCAACACAGGTCAGGTATAAAGTGAGTTCCTAGACAGTTTTTCTGCCCCTGAAGCCCAAATGAGGTCCTTTAAAGCTAGCTCAGCTCTAGTGACATTTAAACTGCATCATAGATGTGCCTGAAAGCTGGTTGTGCCTCTAGTTGGCCAGGTTGGTGTCCCACAGACACTGTGGTGAAGTGTCCTGGGTGCAAACAAAAAGGAAAAAGGCAACCCATCTCAGTCAATGTTAAAACCATTTTATCCACCTTCAGACTGTCTCATCCACTTAGGAACAGTCTTTTAGTACCCACCCCTTCTTTATTATCTACCTCTTTGCCTTTCTCTCTCCTTCCTCAACCTTCAGAAGGCTCCTTTTGCTATTTTATAATCCAAATACCAACTCTTATGGTACTTGTAAATAACTGGTAAGAGTGGGTGACACAGCAGAAGACTTTCAGTTCAGTCTGCTAACTGGAAAAATTCAGACAGTATCCTTAAGCCCATTTTTTGATATTTCACTGAACCAGGCCTGAACTATCCATCACTGGAGGCCTGCCTTAACCAGGAGACCAATGTGCTGCAGAACTGGTGCAGAAACACATACATGGCTTTAAAGAAAAAAAAATATAGAACAATAATATAAAATTCTAAAAGATGGTGTTTTTCTTGCTCTTCATTTCAGTGTGTAATTGAAGAATAAACTTTGGAGAGCACTCATACAATCTAAGATGGTTGGTGTATACACAAACATGAGGCTGCTCTTAGAATCTTAGAAGCTCTGGGGACTAACGGGAAAAGATTTCAGAAACTCAAAACCTGACAGGGGTCCCGCTATGCTGTCAGTTTTGAAGCAGAACTGAAATCCCATTGATTTCAGTGGAAGTTCAGCTTGAAACTGGATGGCCTTAAAGGCCTCTAAAAGTTAAGTACTAGTTGTGCTGCAAGAAAAGCATATGTAGCACTGAGTGTTGCCAGAAGTGCGGTATGAGCCATAAGATTTTACAGTATGTAGGACAGAGTCCAGCTGAGTGTTAACAGAAGAAGCATTTTGGATAATGTAGAACAGCTGACAGAATATAGTGAAATAAACAGTGCAATACTGAGAGCTGTCGGGGAGGAATTCTTACAGTTCAGAGGAGGCAAGTTTGGCCAGCAGTCAGACCCATTACAACTGTTCAGTTTAGACTCGGGTATGGTTATCCCTCTGATATATAGCTGCTGTTACCAAATCATTTGTTAGATAACAGGGATTCAAGTGCAAGACTCATGCAGATATTTTCTAGCTCTACCTCTCATCCTCTGCCTTTCCCCCAGGTTTTGCCCTGAGTTCGGGCAGGATCAGTTCATCCAAAGCAAATATCTACCTGAAGTTGAGTTTAAACTGCTGAGAGTCTGTGCTGTGGAGCAAAGGGAAATGTTTCGAAGATTTCACAGTCAGGATGTGGTTCCCTGGGTTGCAGTCACATACCCACAGAGAGTCAGTCCAGGCTGCAGTTCAGGGATGTTCCCAGGCTTCTTGGTGATGCTAAGTTCTCATACCACATTAGCTGAATGTACTGGTGCTCACCCTCCCCAGCTGCTTAGGTGTTCTCTTCTTGTAGCTAACCATTTAACCTTAGTAACTCCTGCCCTTATTGCCTCCTCAATGACCAAATCATCCTGCTATTCCTGGTCTAGAGGCCTTCAGTGATGAGGAAAACCCTCCTTTGCACAGACTGCTGCAGTGTGTCTCCTCCAGCACATGACCCACAGTGATAATCCCACAGTACTTGTTATATTCACTGCCAGCAAAGTGCCGAAAATTTCACTGCCTGTGCCAAATATGTCGATCAGCTGAATGATAGGGAATCAAGTCTGGGAACTCCATGCAGAAGCCCACCTCTGGACCCATACTGAGAAGAGTGGTAGATAATTTTTAGCATGGAAAATGGCTTTCTCCCAAGCAGCAACAAAACTTATCTAGAGCTTTCCCAAGCGCCAGCCTAAAACTGCAAACTGTGTTTTGCAAGAAACCGAAGTCTATCATGAGCCTCACTATCGTCCAGTCTTCATCTTCTCAAACAGATCTGTCTAGCCTCTGCTTTATTTCTAAAAAACAAAAAATCTCCTATGAATAGATACTGCACTACACATAGTTCCTCTCTTCAGCCATAAAAGAAACAGTTGGTATACATTTGCAGGTTGCTAGCAGGTGCTAAGGCATTGGACCTCACCTCTTTACTTGCACTGCCACCGTCCATACTGAAGTTAGAATCAGATGCTTATGCAGAATACAGAGATTAAATGGAAATATTTTTATATTTCAGTTTCATTCTAAATAAAAAGATGAATCAGTCAGCCACAGAAGGAAACTTCAGCACCTAAAGCCATGAATATAATTAACTTGTACATAAAAAGTTTCAGATGCTCAAGGTGAAGTGCACAGAACCACTAAGACATTGTCCCAGAAGCTACACAGTGATGAACTTGCAGAGTTCACACAGGGATTGTAGAGGGTGCATAACAGCATTACTGGTTAACTACTTGCCATCCTCAGAATTAGGTGTTATGTACAAGATGAACACATTGTTGGAAGGTGGATAATTCTTCTTCACTACCTATTGAATATCAATGCCATCACATCTGCATGTATTTTCAGTAATATGACGGATGAAGACCCAGGTGGACCCAGCTTTATCAAAAGTTTATCCAGTAGCTTTACCCAACAACTACTGATGGTACAAGTAATGAAAAGAAACTGCCATTTATCAACTCAAGGATGGTTATGACTTCCATTGTCAGCCTCGGAGGTAGGGAGTTCGAGATGCAGTTGTAGTTTTGTGTTATATAGCACAGTTTTGTGCACAAGCAGTTCTTGCCTACTGCTTTAATCAAAAGCAGAAGAGCTTGTTGGTGTCTGGGGAAGAAAAGGACAGAAAAAGAGGGGAGAGAGCACAAATCTGGTGCACTGAAATCCAGACTCTCCAAAAGCGAGCATTTTATGATGAGACTTTTTTACCTTCATCTGTGTCAAAATTACACAAAAAAAAAGAGGCAACATCATACAGATAGATTCTGGGGTGCATATTGCTATGAAAGCTACATAAGTATCAGCAATATGATTACCTGCACCCTTTAGTACCCTGTTTAACATGTAAATAAATTTGACTTAAAACTATAAAATATTAAGATAAGCAGATTATAATAAATGTTGCATTGAATTATGCTTTGACACTGGATCTTTATGGTTCTACCAGGTAAATAAATGCAAGTTTATTTTTCCTGTTTGTTGGCAGTGAAAATAGCAAGTATTGAAGGATTTTCAAATAAACAGTAGCCTCAGCCTTATCCTAGAACAGATAGACATGTAAACAAAATGCATTGCACTGGAGCCTAATTGGTAGGGGAGCTTATTGATCTGCTGTTTCAAAGCAATACACTTCATTGTTCCACAGATGCCTGCTGCAGTAGTGCTAGCACACTGAAATTCATGAGCAATCAGGCCAAGAGTAGGCTGCTGTGAAGAAAGGAAGTCATGTTTATTTCTCTAGAGGGCTAACGAGCATGCAGATCTCTCAGCTTTTCAAGAGAGAAAGCTCTCTACAGATTTCACTCACAAAAATCTCCAAATTGCAAGTGTTGGGAGAAAACCAGTGCTAAACTCAGCAAGTGGTAAAATGAGGGCTGATGTCTGGGAGGGTTCCCCTTTCTCTGTGTTAATTTCAGCTGCCCCTCTGTTGGGTCTCCTACTTTAAATGTCTTGAATTGACACGGGAAGTGGGCTGACTGTACACCATGAGGACAGTTTTGCAATATGTTTATTGTCATAACAATCCAAAGATCTCCAGTTATGGGAGTCCAAGCTATGCTAATTCAGCAACTGTTACATGTGAATGTAGCCCTGCTAGGCTGCTGGTTTATGTGTTAAGCTTAAGATATATCTCCCAGGAAAAAAAAAAGAAAGAAAAGTTTCTGGTTTATAAAAGTGCTTCAAAAGAGTCTTATTTATTTTCCTTTGGCTCCTACAAAATTTAAAAAAATCATCCAGTACCTGCACAACCTGAAGCAGTTGAGACCTACTGATACCAGTTTAGAGCTTTTGCAATTAAAAAATCATTACCTGCTTCATTGCTCTGCAAAACTAAGAAGTTAATATCTCTCCTATCAGCTGTTTGTCCAAAGGAAGGGAAATCCATAAAATTTCTGTAAAGGTGTATGGTTCCTCTTTCCACAGCTAATCTGTCCAAGCAGGGCATTATCAAACCTGTGTACACAGATTTTCATCTATGTAAAACTAGAGCTAAAATTAGTTTTGAAATTTATTTAGGAATGTAAAATATTAAAGCATTTTCTTTTTGTAAGTGTCCATGCTATTTACAGTTTCTTTGCACTTTATTTGGTCCAGTCAGTAAGTGCCTTTCTGGTTCATATCTGTGTGAATATCAATGGCATGGATGAAACAGCTGAGTTCATAGTAGGCATAATATTGCCCTCTAGTGAGTAATTCAGAAAGGTACGTGAGTTTTATGTTAAAGTCAACTGCATTACTACAGATCTAATATTTTATAGGATGGTTGCTTTCATTGCATTTCATTTCTAGATGGAAGACAGGTACATTACCACAGTAGTTTTTCCTCTACTCAGTAACTTCTGGGAAGGGAGAATTAATTTCTTTGCAAAAGAAAAATCTGAATTATAAATTGTACCAGTTTATGCAGAAGAACATAATTTGCTTTTACCAGAGAGTTCAGAAAACCGGATTATATAAATCTTTCAACACTTTGCTTTTGACACATACCATAAGCTCCCCATAAGATGAAAGCAGTCCTGCCCCGTAAGCTTTGATCAATCCATTTTGCTTGCAGAGACCAAACTCCACAGTGAACCAATAGAGCTGGGAATAAGAACAGCTTGTGAAAAACAGTTTGAAAAAGGAGGGATTTTAGAGCTTCTCACTTTTCCTTTAATTGTCTTGTATCCTTATTCTTTAGTATATTTGTATCTTTGAATTTTATAGTTGTATATTTTAAGAAAATTATTTTTCTCTTAACATATAAAACACACTAAATGTTACATATATGTTTTCAGAACTTGTTGCACTTCCAAAAAAAAAAAAAGGATGGGTTATCCATTAGTGGCAAAGTACCCTTCAAGAGTACACCAATTATATCTTTGGCATGCTCCAGTAGAAAATCAAGATACATTTCTCTGGGCCTTTCTTGTGATAAAGCATGCTTAGGACCATACTTCTTTACCTGCTGGACAGTAGTGGGATAAAAGCAACTCTTGACTCTACCAAACTTTTGGTCCTTCCCTTATTACAAAATTTAAGGAAACAGATAGTTCTGGACACTTGGTAAATGAGGCATTTCAAGAATACAGCTTTGTATCACAACTCTTCAAGGTTCCTTCAGAGACACACAGCATTTTGCTGCCTCATACACAGGGATAGACCTTGGCTTCGGGTTAGCCATAAGTACTGCATTCTCAGGACCCTGTTTAAAGAACTGCAGAGAATTTGTAAAATAATGTGAAACTCCATATTATTCTGTCTATTCTTCATCTTACATACTCTTTCTTTCTCCTACCCTTTTTCATATACCTTTTAATTTTGATGACTTGCTTTTAGCCTGAAAATTTATCATTAAAGAAACAACATGCTAGGATCTTTCTTTGCACAGAATCCCGAGCTGTTTTTTTCTACAGTTCAGCTAATAATTATGCATTTTTATTGTGTTAATAATGTTGATTCTTATTATTTCACAGCAAAAAGTCTTTTGAGTACCTGCTCATTTCGCAGCAGGCTTTTTTGACTGCCAAATGAGACATGGGAGGAGGAGGAATTTTTTTTTACTGTTTCTTTAGATATCCTGTATTTGAATTCCAGTTAGTGAGATTCTTTCAGCTCTCACTGTTTTAACAGGCTACAAGAAAAGGTGCTAGCGGCACTCTGTGGATGACATGAACACTGGCAGTTTCTCATCTCTGGTGCGTGGATCCACCTGCACAGTGAAATCATGGGGCTGAATGAAATAATGGCATTTCAAAGTTTGTGTTACAAATGGTATAGACCATAGCAACAAGCAAAGTTGAGATTCTTTAAAGGAACTTTTATCTTAAATGTTGTCATACCATCCAACCTAGTTGCCTACATTCTCTTTATAATGAACAGAGAATGACAGGGACTTCCAGAGATAATCAGAGAATTCACATTAGATTTTTATGTCAGGGTAATGAATACACTAGATTCTTCTCTATCTCCACTTTTTAGAAAAGGAAACTCAAACAGTGAACCTAGATCAGATATATAAATTTTAAACATTTGAGGATTTAGATGTTAGTCCAGAATATATTTACTGTTCAGAATACTTAAATGACACAAAGTTGTATTCTCACAGACTCTGAACTGCAGGTAGCCCTTTCAAAAAGATGCCCTTCTTCTACCTCCTCAAACCCTAGAAGATACTATGGCAATTTCAGATATGAGACCCATTATTCTTCTAATCTAAATCCTGTCTCTAATCTAGTCCTATCCAGTCCAGGATCAGGGAGGGGTGCTTGCAGGGAAATGCTTTATAAGCCACCAGCCTTAACCCAATCTCACCAAGACCTGGGTAACAATGCAAAATAGCTCTCTGGGACTCATAATTCTTTTCACCCTAGTGAAGGTACAGACCTTAATCTCACTCTAGCCTTTCTAGACCTAGAGAGTGGAAATTGCAGTGGAAATGTGAACTGTCACTGTCATAGTGTCCTCACATCACCATCTCAGGACCTGTATGATGTTATGAAAAATTCAGCACTGGTATCTTTTGCTCATCAAACTCTAAAAATAAGGCTAGTCTTACCTAGTCCTGACCTAGGGATGGTTTTGTGCAGATGGGTTTTAGGTGAGCCACAACCTCCTTCCTGAGTGGGGCTGTGGGCTGGGAGAGGAATTTCAGGAGTTACAGTTTCCTCCCATCCACTACCTTTTCTAAATGAATCTCACCCAGGCGACAGCAAGGCTCCATTCCTCCTCTGAAAAAGTCATCAAGACTGGTAAATGGATGTCATTATTCGAAAAAAATCACCGGCCTCCAGAGGACTTTCAGAACAAGTTAAAATGTCAGTAAAGGACTTCATGAGTTGTTTTGACAGATGTATAGTGACTCAGAACAGAATGACAGTACCTACTCTCAAATTGCTGTTAAGTGCTCCCCTATTTTGTGAGGTTAATAAATATGAGGTGAATCAAATTCTGATGGTTCTCTGCACCTTGTGTAGGAGAAAATTCAGGTATCACATTTGATATCTAGTCTATTGGGTAAATCTGGAAAGTGAGTTGGGACCATCCTGTGGCTGAAATTGTAAAAACTCAGCTTAAGAAATATATTCTTATAAAATCCAGAAGCGTAAGTGTATTCTCAGGTGGAATTACATGCTTCTGTGTTCCCCCAGAGGGACTCCAGTCTCTGCTCCAGAACCTTCCTAACCTGTGGAGGAGGTTAGGATGCTCCCATTGTGTAGTTAACCTGAGACACAAGAAGAACCTTCCCTGCATAGTAAGGGATATGCAGTGAATTGTTTGGGGTTTGTCTCCAATATTAAACTGCCATCTGTACTTACTGTGGCCAGTTTCTCAATCTCCACTTCAGATGATCCAAGAGAAGCCAGTCCAATATCCTAAAGCAAGTAAGCAAGCAGGCAGTGTTACACTAGTGTGATTATTCAGCCCAAGGGAGAGAAAGAGGGGAAGGGGGAGGACCACATAATTTCTAGCATGAATAGCATGAACTATTCATTGTTTTTGTCACCCAAAATGACCTTCTATGGCTTCCAGGATGCCTACCTCTCCCTGGCCCCCAGCTACATACCACTGGGAGCCACATTAGATGAGTGTTTAATCCTCAGTGTTCTCTGTGTAAAATTAACCGTCTCTTGGTTTAATTCTGGACTCTCTATCCCAGACAGAGATTTAAATGGAGGCAAGAGAAGGAAGGACAGCAAGGTGGGTTTTATCTTTGCCATTACCTTTCTGTCTCTCACTCCTTCTGAGAGCCTTTATGAGTGGGTCAGATCTGTGTAGGGAGGGTTCTGTTTACTTTTATCTGTGCTTCCTGTTAAATGCTCTTCTCACAATAGAAATCTGTAGATGTCTCTTTTTTGCTGTCCCAGAAGCCATATCATGCAGCAAACAAACAAAATTAGGGCACTTTTACCATTCATCATCTCATGTTGAATGGAATGAAAAAGAATTTTCATGGGGTGAATTTCAACTGTGAAAACACTTTGTGGGAAAAATAAAGTGAAATGTGAAAATTCACTTAATGTGATCCCATGTTGTATAGTCTGTGTTATTGATGGGAAAAGGAGAAAACTGAAAGCTGTGAAATTGCTATAAAATTCTATTTCTAATGTGTCTTGAGTTCTGGTATTGAACTAAACTGAAGAGGTTTCTTCCAGAATAAATTATAGAGGTCTAGGATATTTAAAGCAGTACTCCTCTGATTCTGATAATAACCAATATCTATGAGCAAAAGGGTAACTGCCATGTATTCAAGTTGATACAACTGGAAACCACATTAGATGAGTTGAACTGATTTTCTTTTCAAAATATTCTGACAAGAACCTTCATCACGTTACCCCTCTGATCCTATTGCCAGTTTCCACATTAGCCACTGATTGATAAACCTGGACAATGAGTTACCTTCTTCCCTCTGTTATGGTTTTGAGCAACATTCATAGTTCTGAAGTCTTTAATTATGCAAGGTTGTTGAGTTCACTTGGGTCTGACACTAAATACTCCCTTATTGTACAAATAAGCTTGGTTTGCTTTTTGAAGCCTGCTCTCCAGTGTGAGCAATGCTGTGAGAATCTGGTGAGTTGTAAAAGGAAAAAGAGCTCTGATGAATGACGTGGTGATGGACACAATTAAAGTCTCATGTGAGATAAAAATGTATATCCAGAGACAGAACCAGCTTGGGGGCTCAGCGGCTGTTGCTGTTTAGGTTCATGTGGTGCAGGACAGGAAGCCAGGAGAGCAACATTGTCAGTAAAGCTCCACCACCAGCACCACAGAGACATCCTTCTCCGGACTGACATAGCCCTCCCACACAGAGAAGTCCCACAAGCACTCCCTGCCCTTCCTTTTACACCACGTCTGTAGGGAGCAGCGCTACCACTCCCTTGGAGTAAATGTCTCCCAGAGTGCTGCTAGCCCACCACCCCTGGAGGTAGTGATTCAGGCACAATCCAGTCTTAAAATTGCATTTTATGGTAAGCTGCATGTATTTAAGGCACATTTGGCCTGCTATCCAGAGCAGTTGCTTAAACAGCCAGCAGAACAAGCTTCTTACCTGTGAAAAGTGGGCAAACTCCTTGTCAGCTAGCATGGGAACATGACCCAGCAACTCATGGCAACAGTCTCTGAAAAATAAGTGACCTTCATGTCTGTTAAAGGCTTCTTTTTCTGCCTTTCATTAACTTCCCATGAAGAACTTTAGCCAACAGACCCCAAAGGGAGCTAGTACAAGAGCTGCTTCGCAGTGGATGCCTCCATACCTGTCCTGGCTCTACAAGGAGTGTGACAGAACATTCCCTTCTGCCATGGGAAGCCATCTGCCCCCTGCTACCTTGTCTATTGTCTCACTTGGGATGGCATGGACACCAACCTTCTATGTCACAACATCTTTGAAAGGCCCCTATTTTGTCCCAGGATACAACAAAAGCGTCTGTGTGAACTTGTAATTTCTCATGAAATGTTATTGCTGTTGTCTGGCCAGCACTTACTGGGAGAGTTTCACAGCAGGAAATCAAACCCCAGCAGATGGTAACTGAAGGCAGTATGAAAAGATTAAACCAGATATTCTCCAGTCTTTTCCTTCCCCAGACAACTTTGCAAGAGAGACAGAGAACCACACCCTCTCATGCATGACTTCCCCTTCTAACTCTCCAGCTACCAGTTTCCTAAATTGTTTCATTCTGTGGACTACTGGATAGAACTCCAGGGCCATTCCCAAGAGAATCATCCCCAACACATTCAGAAGGATGGGATTACTCCAGAGCATCAAACTTACGGTTCTGGGGAATGCATAGGAGAAGAGAAATGCCTTATATACTGCGTGCACGGGAAGACACGGAATGCCAGGCTGGCAAGGAAGTCACGAGCAGACAGAAGTCCTGCAGCTGGTCTCAGCTGGAAACCTGTTCTCTCTGCAAAGGGAAGGGAGACCAAACTTAGGCATTTCTAGGGTTAACTGCCCCAGAAATAGGGACCTAATATGTCCCTTCACCAAGCATAGTAGGTAAACCCTAGCTTATCATTGTTGGTTTGCCCCTGTACTGCTATGGGACCAGTTACTGCAGCATCAAATCACTTAGCCATCCATCCTACATGCATACACACAGCCATGATATGAGGTATGGGAGTACTGCCTATCCCAGTTCACATTTTTAGCACATTTACACACATTTATGTACTATGTCCCACACGGCAGTGGTGTGTCTGAGGTCACACGTGATCCTTATGATCAAGCAGGGAACAGAACCTGCAATTTCCATTCTGGCTTGTCTATTAATTCTTGGATTATCTCTCTCACTTCCCGTCTAGCACATGTAAAAGAAAAACAGGAGTTAGACAAGTGACACAACCCACCCCTACCCTTGTCTGAGAGCACCTGGCTCTTCCCTGAATCTAGGTTACTGTTTAGCCCTCTCCTGAAAACTTTCTTCTTCCCTGCACTGAAACTTCTGGTACTTTGCACTGTTGAAGATAGAAGTAGGTGGATCATGGGTCTGCTCTATTAGGGCAATTTTTCTATTCCTCAGTTGGCATAGTTCAACATAACCCAGAGGTAGAATTGGAGTATACTATTCCATTTAATTTCCCTTTGTCAGTGCATGCTCCACATAACTATTGGGGCACTGTCAAAACTTGCTATCAATTTTGTCTTTCTGCCTGAACTTCATTAGAATGGGAACATGCAGGAGAAAGAGCAATGGGTCATCGTCAGAGATAAGGGTCCTGGAATTTAGCCCTTAACCATTTAATATCAGAGTCTCCAAGAGTGCTTTCACTTATTTTTCCCAGGTTTTTTTTTAATTTGTTTTGTTGGATTTTTGTTTGTTTGTTTGTTTTACCATTATGTTTGTCTAGAACTACACAGCCTCCCATTGATGCGATCATACACATTTTGCTTTGCATATGTCCATAGAACAGGACAGAACAATGCCATACTCTTGCACTTCAATTTCAGCTTGTGCTACCAGTGTTACCCCAGGACACCCTGCATTACTATGAAAGGTCTGTGAGAGATGACTAACAAAATAACCAGTCTGATAGTCAACAGAACACACAATCTACATTTCCATGGGAAACATGTTGGTGGTCTGCAAAGCTAAGAAAATTGAAAATCACTGCTTTCAAAGTGAGCCAATGATAATCTTTTTGAAGTCTTATATTCAAAATCTGTGTTGCATTCTCAGCTCCCATAAATGACATTTCAACTTCTTTAAAGCATAAAACTACATTTTAAAAAAAACAGAAATGGCTTTATTCTCCCTTCTCTACCCATATTCTATTGTGTCATGAAGCCAGGAACCTAATTTTTTTTATGTAAACAAACAAAAAAATCCCACCCAGAAACCAAGCCATTTACAAGATTTGTTTTGATTTGTTTTTTAATGTTTCTTTCAGAATTTCTTGTCTTACTCTATGAGGCTATTTCTCATTAAAAAAGAAAAAAAAGTAGAGAGAGAAATAAAAAGAAAGAAAAAAGGATGCTTCAAAGAATTAGAAGTGACAAACATATGAAGCAATACATAAATGAGGGGACAGCAAAGAGTGCTTCTACCTGACATTGTGATGGACTAGATGGTGGGCATTTGCCACAGTTACCTTCTGTTGCTCCACTGAATTCAAAGGTAATGGGTACAGAACTGCCACAAAGCTGAATCATAAGTGGTTGTATTCTCCCCCCTCCTCAGTTAAGAAAGCAGGGGGGTTGGGGAAATAGACTGGCAACTATGTCTCCTTAAGTACTGGCCAGGAACTGACACAAGAAGGGTAGGTAATCCCTTGCTGCTGATGCCATACTAAGTCAACCCAGAAGAATGTGAAAATCTCAGAATTCGGTAATCTTTCAGCTGAATTCTGAGTCTGAGTGAACTGAAAACTGCACTAGCTAAAAACCAAGATCTACGTAACTCAGTTTTGGAAGGACTACGAAAGAATCTAGGGAAATTTATATTGTTGTAGCATCCATGTTGGAGGAGCAGGAGGGAAAATGAAAATTACAGCCTGTGTTCCTTGAGATACCCTTTTAAACATAGGCCAGTGTATCAGACAGTCTGCTGATGGAACAGACTTGGCCAGTTGCCTTGAAAACCATAGGAAAAAGTTATTTGCTGAAGGTAACATCTGCAAAATTTGAACTTCTATTTCATTACTGCACAATAAAATAAGCAATTAGTAGAAAATTAGGGGTGTGGCTGGTGGAACCTGCTGCCAAAAGATCTGTGAAATCAAAATGACTTGAAAAGAAGGTCTTGAGTAGTTGACCTAAAGTGATCTGCAAGGCTTAATTCTTGGCCTAAAAACTAGTGTATACACGCAGCCTGTGCATTGTAGTATGAGCTTGCTTGAATTCACTGACTGTAATGTCTTCCAGCTGTGGAGGACAATGACTGCCTAAATCCAAACATCTTTCCTAGAAAGAAAGATGTGCCTAGGTTCATCTACTTAACCCTTTAGAAAAACACTTGCCATGTTAAATGGCAAACCACTTGCCATGGTTAACCATTTAAAACCCCTTTAACTAATTATGAAATATTTATGATGTATAGTTCATTTCTGTTCAAACCAATGTCACTAACAGCCAGGTAACACTAGAGAGATCTTGTATTGAAGACAAAAGCAATTGCTTTCTTAGGTTCACAGATATTGCCGAGTAAAAGAGAAGATGAAAGTTTATCTGGCTTTGTGGGCTGGTTGTCACATGCTCATTTTCACTCTGCTATATCCCTCACTCTCTCTCTCCCACTCTCTCTCTCTTTCTCTCTATTCCTGTAGTTTATTATTTTCAAAGCTGTTCTAGAGGAGGTTCAGAATGGAAATGTTTCTTCACTTGCAGAGTGGTCAAACACTGAAATAGGCTTCCTAGAAAAGTGGTTAATGGCCCAAGCCTGTCAGTGTTTTATTAAGGTCAACGACCTTAATGACGTGCTTTAACTTTTGGTCAGCCCTGAATTGGCCTGGCAGTTGGGCCAAATGATCACTGTAGATCCCTTCCCACTGAAATTATTCTATTCTATTCTATTCTATTCTATTCTATTCTATTCTATTCTATTCTATTCTATTCTATTTCTATTCTATTTCTATTCTATTCTATTCTATTTAGATCTTATCATCACATATGCTAAAGAATATTCCAGTTCTTTAAGGCAGTATTTAGCAGAGATTCATGCTGGGATTTATGTCCTAAATGGGAGAATGGGACAGTTCAGAGCTCACCAGTGACAGGAGGAACTGCACTACGCATCTCCACATAGGTTATAATTGAAATATGTGCACTGTATGCCAAGGAGACACATCACAGCCTATAGCTTGGTTAAGCTGTGGTTGGTTGAGCACTGCACAACTGTAACACAGGAAAGAGCCTAAGCACACAGTTGATTTATGACTTGTGAAGAAGCAAAAATTCTGGTCTTGCTAACACTGGTAGTAAAAGCCAACCAATTAGTAATAAATCACTACTTATAACTCCTTATAAATCATATGCCTCAGCCAGTGGCTACTTGGCATGAGGTTGTCTTTAACACAGATTTTTAGACCTTGCAAATGCTTCTGATTCAGCCTGTTTGTTACAAAGGGGCCTTGCAATAATGTCAGTATTCATACTAATCTAGAAACTATTCTACATAGTGATATGACCTTATTAGAAGAAAGCTAGGTAAGATATCAGTTCAAAGCCCCCATAATGGGACTAAAATAGTTTCCTCAATCTTAATTGTGTCTAGCTGTTAACACAACTCTTTTGAAAAAATTTTGTTCTATTCATGCATAACCTGTAGGCTAAACTAATCCAAGTTTTATCTACAGTTTAAGGAGGGTAGGACCAGTGGCCCCAAGAGCCATTCTTTCCTTTTTCCTTAGACATCCGTTCCAGCATGGAATAAAATGTCTCTGAAATGCCTAAGTCTTGTTCCCAATCAGAATAGTTCAGATGATTAGCTTACACTAGTCACCTGTGAACATCTTCCCAACCATTATTGGCAGATTTTTGAGAATTGCTGCCTTTTTTTTTTTTTTCAGATGACAACTTGTTTGACTCAGAGAAAATTTAGAACCAGAACCTATGAAAGAAGTGAGCAGACTCCAGGCAATCAAATCCTGTCAGCCAACATGAACAATACAAATAGTATTATGACAGGGTAGTCTTACATTACCCTAAATTCTCCCATTTTGAAATCATCTATTTCACTTAAAGAATATGAATATTTGTGGTAATCAAGTTAGGATCACATGATTTCTGGAGCTCCCTGCTGTCACCTACTGCGTAAATGAAAAGAGATGAAATCAACTACTTCATGAGAAAAAATATTAATCAGCCCAGTTACTATAGGAGAGGAGTAAGATGGAGATCTGAATAGAAGGGAAGACATATGAGAAAATACATAATGTATACACAGAAAAATTCCTACAGCTGGGTGCGATGGTGCTCATGGGAGATGCTTTTCATATGGCAACCCTCCCCTCCCTTCCACTAGAAGTACACTTAAAACCTTGTCATTGAGTAGCTTAATCTTCTCTAAAAATGGCAACATTTTAGAAAACTCTTCAGCAACAGAAAGCTTATTCAAGCTTACTAGCATCCCCTACTGTTATACGTAGCAGATCACTTGATCTCCTGAACAGTATGTTTAAACATAATTTATTTAAAGTTAAGCTATATTTTTTATTATTTATTTCATCATAGTGATTAGCTGTCTTATCTCTAGCACATCTTCTTTTCACTAAGAAGGAATAAGGAGGTTTTAAAGGTGACCTTTCTTTAGTCATTCTTGATAATCAAGTGATTCACACAGAGCACCTAGCCTTGGGAATCTATGCAGCCTGTAGCCTCACAAAAGTAATGCAGGCTCCCTTCCTCTTCTGCTCTTTGCTAGTCAGACCCCAGCTAACAGCAGACAGGTCAGCCTAGCAATCTTGTGTGTCCTTTGATCTAAAGTCACTTCCTTATGCCTTTACAGACCACAACCACAGCGTTTGTGCTCTTCTGTCAGCCACCTGGTAGGTATCACAGAGGTCAGTGTGGCAAATGGTGCTGTGGAGACAGAAAGAAGCAGAGTTGTTTCAAGGCAGCTGCTGATTGGCCAGCAGGACCACCTGGAAATAATTTTCTCTAGTATACATTGCCATCCCGTCTCATACATTGGAAAAAAATATGTACCTGTACTTGTGTTTGGCTCTTACTAGCAGTAGGGCTTTTAGAAGCATAAAACACAGCCAAATGCATAAAAAAACCCTGTGTGTGGAAGTCATGTTGAGCAGTGTGCAGCTGTGACTGTACCGCTGCTAGCACTGGGATGAACTGATTAGTGCCACACCAACTGCAGCCACACACAAACTTATTTACCACCTGGTCCCCAGATACACCTGGTATGAATGTCCTGTGCTACAGCTCATCTTGCATGAGGGAATGTTATAACTAATCAGCTCTGCACACCAGCTTGTGTCCTAGGAGATGGTTTGTGTCTGTATGTGGTGCACAGATATATGCAGGAAATCCTAGAATAAACCATGGTTTATAATGACTAACCTTTTAAAAATCTGGAGACATCCTGGAGTTGAGGTATGTTATCTTCCTGGTAGCCACAGTACCTCTCCAGCTGCTGGAAAGCATCCAGGTACTGTGTACAGGCGTGAGTAGGGTAAAGGCTTCTCAGCTTCCTGTAGACTTCTTTCCTGAAAAGCAAAAACTGTATAGCATGATCCACCTTAAAAAAGCAGTATTATCTGTCCTGTCTACAGATCTAGAGAGGTGCAAAACCTCAGTACACATCATGGTCTAAAAATCTGCACTTGGGACACCTGGTGCTTGGAAGCTGATGAGTGGACAGATGTAGCAAACCAGAAGGAGTTGTTGTTTCACTTTTCCTTCAGAAGGTGGATTCTGTTAAAAAATCCTTTTTATGTCTTCCTACATCCTCCTTTAATGTAACAGAACTCTAATTCCAAGACAGAAGTGTTTCTTGCTTCTTGCTCAGGGTGTTAGAGGTAACAGGGAAATCCCAGGGAGAGAGCTGAGCCTGTGATACTTTGTTGTTCAGTTTAGGAATAGAATGAATCACATATTCCCCCCCTCTCTGTCTTGGGGTACAACTTGAAACGCTGGTCCCTCTTTCTCCATGCGTAGGCCTAGCCTATATTTGTCACTTGCACACCTCCTCCTTAAAAAGCACATCTTCTGATACTGAAGAGTAGTATCTGGACAGGCAAAGAGATTCATACTTTTACAGTTCAAAATGCCTGGCACAGGCTATGTATTTCAAAGATATGCAAGTTTCTTGAAGCATTTAGCCCATTATACAAAAAAAGACCAGCCGAAGAAAAATATATGTAACTAGATGGTGCTTGGATTTAGAGCTGTGGTTTGGAATATATTTAGATCTTGCAAAATAAACAAGTAGTAATAGGATGGCAAAGAACCTTATAGAAATAGTTATTTTTGTTCACACATGGCCCTAGGGTGTTAGCAACTTTATAAACACTGTTTTATGAAAACTGAGATCATTCTTGGAAATGCTGGGTACGGGAAATGACCTTTTGTTGTTTTTGTATTGTTGGGGTTTTTTTTGTGATGCTATTGTTGCTATGGAGGTGATAGCCAGTCCCTGGTAATGGTTCTCTTAATTTGTATGAATGTCTTACATGGTGTGGGAGTAATGAACCAGAAGTAAGGGGGGGAGGAAAACCCCCTTAATTTAAAAGAACAGAGGGGAACAGTGGCTGCTGTCACTATTGCAAAAACCACAGGAGACCGGGTCATTTCCATGGAAGAATTAGGAAAAAATGAAGACTAAAGTTCAAGTGTTGCCCTGGCTTATTTCCTCACAGAATACTACGGGCTTCAGTGGGATTGCATGGGATTTGAACCAGTACACAGTTCATACCCAGATTAGAGTCTAGAGAGAGCAGCCTTGTTTATGCTTCTGCACATATGGTCCCCTTTATCAAAGTGTCATTCTACTGTGTGTCCAAACATTGACTTCCACAGAAATGTAGGCAGTCTCAGAGATTAGTGATGAATTATCCAAAGCTAAGTGTTCCTCCTCTCTAAGTACCTCTAAGGCAATCCTCTAAGTATGTTCCAAAATCAAGAGAGTAGCAGATATTTCCAGATGATTACTTAGCTTGCCCTAATGTAGTGTCTCAAATAGTTGTAATGCCTACTGTAAGGAAGTGCTCTCACTCAAAGGACCATTAAGCTGCTACTTGATGGTACTTCAGTTCAGAGATGGAAAGAAGAACTGCTGAAAGCACAGTCTATGAAGTACTCTAGAAAGGAGCCTCATAATGAAGCATGAAGCCAGCCACTGGTACGACTTTGATGGCAATAACCTATTTAACATAAATTTCATTGCTCTTTTAGGAAAAAAGTGGCACTGTTCAGCTTTATTATGAAGATGTGACAGGTGCATCCCCATAGTTTTGTCCTGAATTCTCCATTTTTCTTATACAGCTGTTACCCATAAGGTGTCTTCTGTGACTACTTAGTTTCAGGACCTTCCAAGAAGTTGCTTTGAAAACAAAAACTCAGATCATCTGTACCCTCTGTTTTCTGAAAGTCGTATTTCTTCACTGGATTAGTTTTCATTTTTATAACCATGTTGCTACAAACTGAAGGCATCCAACAACTCTGAAGAGTGACACCAAGGGAATTTAGTCTGTGGTATAAATTTCCTGTTCAATTGCATAGTGCTCAATTAAGTTGTGCTGTAATGCAGCCTGACCTCAGGGCACAGCCTCAGGGGGCCATGAGAACAACTGGGAACTCTAATTTTGGAAACAGTTTTACATAACAAGACAACCTGGGTTGCTGAGGCTGGCTGTATGGGGAAATGGGCAGATACTCCTTTGAAGGTCTATTTAGTTACCACAATGGGTCTAATTCTAGGTGGAGAAGAGCTGGAATGACGAAGGTTGGCAAAAAAAGACCAAAACAGGAAAGAACACAAAATTAAATTTTCTTAAAAATGACATTCACACACACCATTTCATGCCAAGGTTGTTGGCCGGTGGTAGCAATCATGAACATGACACCGACCATCAATCTTTGACTATTGAAAGATGCTATAAAAAGCTATTTGAGCTTAATAAAAATGTGACCTCCTGGATGAATTGGATGCAAGGTTTATATGCGGTTGTGGATTTCTATGGTACAGTAGATTTTATTTAAAATAAAGTAAGCATTGAAAAAGATGGAATGAAAGCGTAGTTGAGGTTCTGGCAAGAGACATCTAGTCTATGGATTTAATTTCTGGCATTGAAATAAACTTTGTACATAATTTTGGGCAAATCACTTAAGGTCTAGTGTTTTCAGTTGCACATTTATAAAATGGGGTCTTCATTCTTTCTTTTCCCCGTCTTTAGGCTGTCTTTCCATTTAAATTGTAAACTTTTCTGAACAAAGACTCTCTCTTATTATGTGCACATGTGGCACCTTGCACAATCCCAGGACTCTGCTTTTAATTGAGATTTTGGATGTATTTATGCTTTGTAGTATCATACCAATGTGTAATTATTACTGCTTACTGAGATTTGTTAGTTAGTGGGAGAAAGAGGAAACAGAGGGATGTGAAATAAGGACTCTGTTTTCTTTCAAATCTGCCACATACTTCACATAATATTTACAAATATACTTTGAATTGGCTTAATTTTGTGTAGTTCTCTGGCAGATATTTGGGGTCTTTTTTTTTTTTTTTTTTTGAGTGGCGAATCTTCAGGAGAAACAAAGCCCCAGTAAAGAAATGCTGCACCCTTATAAAAAACTTGCCATCATTTCATATGGTATCAAAGGCCCTTTTACAGTGTAAATGAAGTATCCTGGAAGGGTACTTCAGAATTTACCTTCATTTTGAGAGAATTATATATATATTCAGGTTAACAGGAATGAATACTTGAAGGATAATAAGCAAAGCTCTTCCGTCCTGTGAATATTGAATTAGCCACATCCTGTGAGTAAACTTCCATACTGCTAGTGGGCATTTTTTCCTGGTAACAGGCTTAGAAAGGTGATATTTCTGTAAGCATCACAGCTGTGGTAGATTTGAGGTCAGTTAGAAGTTATGCTATAGGCTCCGGGTGTTTTCTGGGTTCTGATATCTTGATGGGATCAGCAGGCTGGGAGAAGGTGAGAAAAATGCATTTTGCTCTAGAAAGTGAATAATTAAGACCAACCCCAAGAAGAGCTTTCTGCAAAACAAATGACCAGAAGATGATTTTTGACAAAGGAGTAAAATTTGAGATGGATAAATACAGTCTTAAGACGTTATAACTGTCTCACATTGCATGTCTTTCCTGGGACTGCAGTGGAATGGTCCAGGAGTTGGACCCTAAGTACCAAACTCACCAAGTTGCCGTCTCCTGCGCTGTGTACTCGATGAGAGGCAAAGGGTCTCCCCTGCAATGAAGAGAAGAAATAAGACCTGTCTAACAAAGGTCAGTTTCCAGGTATAATTGATATATGGATATTTGTTGTAATGAAGACAAACAAACAGCAAAATAGTAAATAATTAACAACTTATTTGTCTTGGTAGGCTTTAATGTGTGCATTCTCTCCTCTGTTACAATGTGGGGAAGAAACAGAAGGATATGGTAAGAAAGGGAGCTGTGTTCTGCTTCACAGAGGGAATAAGAGGCTTTCTCTTACCTCTGCTGAGGGTAATCTACATGCCAAAATGCAGTGTGTGCCTGGAGGGTCCATCCCTGGAGGATGTCATCAGCCAGTACCATCACGGAGAATCATTCATAAACTCATTAGCAGAGAGCTGCCCAGGCAAACTCTGTGTGGTTATCACTGACTTCTCTGAGAGGTGGTCTTCCCTCCTCTTCCTCACTGTTGCTTCTTCAGTAGCTCTGAGTCTGTTCAGTGTCTGGTTTTGTGCTGTTCTGAGATGTGTTGGGTGTGATATTTGATAAAGGAGAGAAAACTGTACTCAAATGTACACAAGACTTGGGAGATTTCAGCAGTTCTTGGACACCATGAGACTGATAATCCACAACCAGTTCTACATGTACATTTGATTTACTCTGTCAGACAGCAGTGTAATTCTGGTGAAGATTTGTTTAGACATAAAGGCAGAAATATTTTCAATCACCTACTTGAGAACTGAGAGGTTTTTAGGGTTTTCAGTAGCTAATGTGCATAGACAGAGGCATTTAGTAAAGCAAATAACAAAAATAGTAAATTGCTTTTCATTGTCAAAAATATGTTCCTAAAAATTTTCCTTGTATTTCCTTGAAAAAGATTAGTCTCAGCTCAGAACCTAGTCCTGAAAGGACCTGCAAAATTGAAATTAAAGAGTCGTATTGAAATCACCTCTGCTAAGACAAAATGCAGCACTGAAGGAGATATGAATGCAATCTTAAGATTTTTATTTAAGATACATTTGCTGTGTTGTGACAAAAGTCTATTTAACATGGAGTGAAAACTTTTGTTGCTGAATTCTGTTCTCTAAAAAGTGGCCCCATTGATACACTGACAAAAGATTATATCTCTGATATTTCTTCCACATGAAGTCTGAAAGCACACACTGAACTCTCCCTTCAGCAGCCTGGTACTTACACTCTGTAGTTCAAGGCAAGATCAGCAAAGAATGCCCTCCGTTTCTTATACTCCAGGTCAGCATACCCCTGAGTTAGAAAATAATTTGAAAAAAATTTTACATTAAGAGAGATTTGTGGTCATAAATAAATGTGCTAACAGAGGCACTCAGAAAAACTAGGCCTCAAATAGGTTGTTTTCTGAGGCAATGAATCTTGAGCCTTATGAACAGGGTAAGCCAAAGTCTGCAGTCAGTTTTATCTGTGACATTTTGAAAATTTGTGGGCTGTGACTTATATAAACACTTCATTGCAGAATCACACACTTACCATCACACACTTACCATCAAATTTAGATGCAAATCACATTAAAAATGGGATAGAAAGAGGGCTATTGCTTACACTGGGGAAGAGTTGAATCTGAATCACTTCTTTCCTTCGCTAAGCACGAAGGTTGCAATATCTGGCTGTGATGGACACAATGGCACCAAGCCTATCCAACTTGCCAGAGAAGGTACACTGCCCCTGCACGATACCCTGTGCTTTGGGCAAAGAACAGGCCCTCACTGGCTAGAAATCACTGAAACCACCACTGGGTCTGTAGGAAGTACAGGCTGAGCACTCAATTCCCCCTTGCCCATTTATTACTATGTTACGATAAAGAGGGATTCAGTGGTATCTGTTTAAAGGGGAAGTTTACCCATCAAACACCAGAGTTTTCTTTCTGCCTCTTCCGTGTTTACTAGAAGTTAAATTTCAAGCAATCTTTGCCAGCTATTGAATATGAACAGAGCTGTGGAATCATGTTCCTTTTAACTTTACATCATTCATAATAGGAATTAAATCTGAAATCTGGAACTGTATACTAATATAACTCATAAAACAGCGTTGTTCAGCATCACTGTGCAAATATTTATTATCCTAAAATATTCAGAATTTACTGGAATCACTTTTCATACTACAAGCCAAATATGTCCCCTAGGTTCATTCACATAATTTTCAGTGCAGCAATAATACCAGTAACACTGCAGTTAATGAGTATTGTGTGCGTGAATCTGAGGAAAGAGCTGGATCCTGAGAGTACGTTTATTTTGTCATGTGTTAGGGATAATGTGTTCATTCAGATGCCACTGTAACAAGTCCATTCAAAACACATGAAAAGCCATTGGGACAGACTCACATAGATGCTGTGACATATCAGCTTTGCCCCTGCTGTTCCAAGGGCTCTGTACCCGCCCTCTGAACAGCAGGAGCCTCTCTGGGAGGCCACTGCAGCCACTATCAGGGTGCCCCAGGGACTGGTGTCACAGTGACATCAGTTTGATTTTTTGACCATTAAAGAGAAAGTAAGAAAAGAAATTATGAACCCGTTGGATATAGACAGCCCAAAATGTGTATTTGATAGTAAATGTATATGCAAAATCTTTGCTGAGCTACCTTTACCTCAGCTTATTTGATACTTTCCTCCAACCTGTCCATTTTTGAGCCTTGCTCAGAAGCACAGTAAATCAGCCCACGTTGTGTTCTCTCCTTCCACAGACAAGTGGTGTTCAGTGCCTGAGGTAACTTGTTTCAACTTAAGGATTTCTAAATTGCACTGCGTTCTGCAGATTTATCCCCAGTCAATATTTTGTTAACTCTGCACCACTGCTGCTTTCTCTCATCTTCTTCAGAGCTCATACCTTCTCTTTGGCAAAGTAAGAGGGGAACTTAGTCCAGTTCAAAGAATTCTCAATATGTGTTCATTTATCTAATGAGAAACAGCCTCAGAGCTAGCTCAGGAAAATTACAAATACTTAGACTGTTTCAGAAAGATATGAGGAAGAATGAAAGATGTCCTGGTTAAGGAGGTTATGAAGCTCTCCCAGAGAATTATAGTGTAAAAAGTGATTCTCAAAAATAGAAGAGACACTTGTAGACTTGAAAAGGGGGTTTTTTTGTGATACACATTACTGTACATAATTCACAACATAACATTGTGTATGTTAACAATAGCACCTAAATAGAATTCAGACATATAGAGAAGGGAATGACAAAATCTGTCTTGTAGATTCTGTTGACACCCATCTAAATTTTTCCCACATTTTTCAGTGCAAAATATGTGCTCTTTTTCTTTGTCATGCATCACTTCTATGTGATGCTTGACAGAACACAACACTTCTGGACCTACCTTGTCAATCTGCAAATGGCCTTTTGGAGCCTGTTTTGTGTCTGCATCTAACTCATATCTCATCTGTACTAAAGCTTGAAAACTTTGATGAGAAACAAATGTTTGTTTGTTTGTTAGTTTGTTCCCAGTATTTTGCCTTACTATTATTATCACTAGAGCAGGACTCTACAGTGCATTTTTCCTCTTCCTTCTCTTAGAGTCTGTGCTTATGATGAGGCTAAGAGTACACACATAAAGCTTGTCAGTAAAACCTTTTTCATGGTCCATTCATGTAGGGTCTCATACAGTCTCTAAATTTACTGAAGATCAGCCTTCACTGGCCCTTTATTTTTTCTGTTCTTTCATGGGTATTTCTTTACTCCTGAAATTTTCCTTACAAAAATCTCTCTACAGAGAACTTCTCTTTTAAAAATGAAATTACAGTAATGTTTAACTTACAGGATGACCATGGTCCAAACTGGGATCATACTTAGTGATCAGATGGTGACACTTGTCCAGATCTTGGATTTTTCTGGGGAACCAGGGTACTGGAGAAAAAGCAGGGAGAGTTAAATGAGATAGGATCAAATAATTTTTAAAAGACACAGAAAATAAAAGTTGTGCTGAAGATTACAAATTTTCTTTTCAGCAATATCTAAGAATATTCATATTTACATGTCACCATAGTCGTCATACATGTCACTAGCTGACTTTGTTTGCAGACCAAAGCAGTAGACTGGATGAAAAATTATCTGAAATTAAGTTGAAGATATTCTCTCAGTTTTACTTAGTAAATGCAATTTTTAAAGACAAAAATGGGTTTTTTAAGCAAATGTGATGTTCTGTTTGACAGAGGACAGCAAATTTATTTCTATATTTTGATCTTGTCTAAGAAGTAGTCTTACATTTTCATACCTTTGGAAATGAAACAATATTTTAAAGGGAAAACATGAAATTTCTAAAATTCCTAGAAATAAAACAGACCAAAAAGTATCCTGACTTCAAGTTTTTTCCTTTTGGCTGTTTTTTTTTTTTTTTTTAGCAACATTATTCTAGCTTTAGCTGAATTTCCAAACAGCTTCTTTCCCAGGAAGTAGGGACCTTTTCCAGTGACTAAAATAAAAATAAAGTTTGATCATTTTAACATAAGTGCCAGCATTTACAACCAACGAACTGAGAAAAGTATTGAAAAAAGACAAGGTTAATATCACTTTCTGAGGTCAGACTGAGACTGTAATAAAACTTCCTCTGTTACAGCTGAGAAAGGTCTATTTGGGGTTATCTTAACCTCATACTTCACAAAAGACCAGACATCTCTATACTTAATAGTAAATTTAATTTTTGCCATATTATATTATACCCAGGCACAACCAATTCGGAAAGGTACAAGGCTACAAATACACACTGAGGTTTGGGAAATTACAGCTCTTCCATGCATTATGGCCAATTCTGTGATAAGAAGTCAGAAATATTAGTCTGACAGATGTCTTATGTCTACCCAGAATTTTTTTTCTGAGCTTTTGTCTCTGGCTGTATCAATGGCTCTGCATGCAAGATTATAATCCTGTCATCTGTAGTCATATCTCCTCAAAACTGGCACCTGATCATATCTCCTCCATCCCATGTCCCATACACATCTTGCCTATTCCCTATGGAACTAAACATAAACACACCCTTTTGTAACTTTTCCTTCTTTTGACTGTAGTTCCTAGTCCTGGCATACCTTAA
Organism: Manacus vitellinus; assembly: GCF_001715985.3. Classification (NCBI taxonomy): domain Eukaryota; kingdom Metazoa; phylum Chordata; class Aves; order Passeriformes; family Pipridae; genus Manacus; species Manacus vitellinus. Next base: position 11,855,476 of record NW_021940682.1, read on the forward strand.
ACCTTTCAAGTCACAAGGAAATCCTAAAGAAATGCTTCTCCATCTCCGCAACCCTCTTTGGCTCTCGAGTTTCCCTGATTATAATGAAGTCCTTTTGATAGCCTCCAGTCCCAAGAGTACAGCTTGCCATGGGCTACATCTTACCACTAGCCTGAAGTTGAATTTCAAACACCCAAAGATGCCCAAACAAGTCTGTATTAGTCAAAAGCACTCTGGGAATATCTGTCTGGCCTTGTCAAGGACGGGAAAAACCATACTAATTCTATATTCAGAAAACTCAACTTGTGAGCTGAACCCTCAGCCTTCTCATCTGCCAGGGACACCTCTGTCATCCTCAGAATTGTATTCAAGGTCTCTTATCAGCTTGTTGTACTTACCCATCCTCTGCCTGCCTGTAAACAGGAAAAATGCCCGTCTACCTCTGGCAAACTCAACACCCTGATGACTGGTAGGGATAGTGGCTTAATAGACCACAGGCAGTGCAGTAACCACTTGTTACTCCAGCACTCTGCCAGATGAAATACTGTTCCTGAAGTGTAACCTGCGAAGCTGCACAACCTCCAAACCTCCAAGCTTTTCATGTGCCTGGGAAAATGCCTGATGCTCTGTTACTACAGATATGGCAGCAGGGCTGTTCTCTTCAAGAAACTCTTTCCTTGATTCTCCCAGCCTGACCGGTACCTTCTGGTACCTGGCCAGACTTTCTGTTGGCCCTTTCCCTTTTGCATTCTACAAGCTTCTCACAGTTTGTTGCATTTAGGTCTTTCCAGTGAAGAAACAATGTGCCTCCAGACAGTCCTACTGGACACAGACAGCAGTAGCCAGGACACCATAAACAGGCATAAACTATTTTATCAAAACCAATGCAATACACTACAAGCAAATGAAACATTCAGACCCTTTGCTATGTCATTGCATCCCCATCAAGTGTATATGTCTGCCTTGAAGCAATCAGTTCTCTGCACACAATCTCTCTCACACGATCTCTGCAATCTCTCTGCACAATACCTCTCAGTTCTCAGCACACAATCTTCCTGTCATTGAGGAGTTTCTCGTTTCTCTTCAGCTTTTTGATTGGCTGCTCTCTCCTTCTCATCTCCCTTTTCACTGAAACACTTTTCTCACCTCAGTTCCACTGGCTAGGATGAAGTACCTCTAATTCTGCACCAATGGGAATGGAAAATAGTCATGCAGGGACAAAAAATGAATGTGCACTCACCTGCTTACCAGACAAATTAAATTACTATTATGAAGAGGAAGCTAAATCTAAACAACTTCATCCAAAAGAATGACACTAACAGATGCATACATTTCTTACCTTTGTCTTCTCTGCTAGTTTTCACATCCTCTGCTACTCTCTTTAAGGAGGTGATAAGAATACTAACATCAGCACTGTGAACTTCACATTCAATGAAAATGTCAAGATCATCAGCAGACTTCTTGGGCTTTTTGGCTCGCCGGGTTTCAAAATGATAGATCTGAGTTTCAAACACCTGCAAGAGACAAATGTTCATATGATGAAGCTTCTCCAAATCCAGGTAAGTCTACATACGTTTCTATGATGTCTTTAAAAGGTGACTAAAAGAGGTATTAACAAGAAGTACACGTTAAGCAAAGAAGTCCAATAATATCTGGTTTAGAAAGAGCTAAAATACAGGCAGGGCTAAAAATTAGACACTGTAGAGTTGGGTAGAGACAGATGGAGATGAAAGATGAGATACTGTTGGCTGTAGAATTTTATCTGTGCTGAAATAACAAAGGAGTGGCTGGGTAACTCTTAAAACCCTCACAGCATGAAAGCAGATCTATTGATGCATAATAACACCATAATCATTAAATAATGGTGAACTATTAAAAATAAGTAACAAATACAATACTTTTCTTTTGAGTTATTCAGTTTCCCAAATGAGAGTGAGCACCTGGTAGGGGTACTTCAGCTGCCCAGACTACATAATGCCTATGTGGTTTACAGCTTCTGTATTCTTTGTATCTCCTGCCAAATATGCAGAGAAAATTCACTGGCTTCTAACATCCCCATAGCGCACCCCTCTGCCGGCCACCACAACTGCTAGAAAGAAATAATAGATTGGTATGTCCTCTAAACCACCCTTACATAAAATGTTGATTCTTCTAAAGGACAGTGCCCAGATACTCCCTCCCTCCAGAGCACTCTCCCTCTTCACCCATGAGACCAGAAAACTCTTAGCAGCTGTAGCAAAACCAGGACAATGAGAAAAGGGGGAAGGCAGGACAAGGAATAAGTCATGCAGGAAGCAGAAGGGTGAGAGACGGAGAGATGCAGAGTGGGAGACGTGAAAGCAATAGAAGCAGAAGAGAGGGCTCAGTGAAGGAAGGGAATGATGATGTCTGTACCTCAAAGACTTTGGCTGCCCTAGAGAGCTCAATCTTCCTCACATTGCAGAGAGTGAGGGTCAGGATGAGAGTGGCTCTGTCATCCTCCCTGTTTGAGTCCAGGCTGCCTTGGCTGTTCAATGACTCTATGCCACACATCTCCTTCTCCTTGATGGCCTCTTCTTTCAGGCCTGAAATGCCCACCAAGTCAGTCTTCACTGGGAGATAGGTGAGTGGATTGTAATTGCCAGATGTTAAGTGGAAACTGCCTGAGGGTGTGAATGCTTCTCCCAGAGAAATAGCCTGGGGAATTGGTGGGACTGGAGATGCAGTGTCTATGTGGGTGGTGAGATCAGAGCTGCCAGACAGCAGTGAGGCACGCTGACTGCTACTGTGTTAGGTGTAGGGACATTTATGTTGGCCATGCCAGACACATCAAGGGAAACCGCCTGTGTAGGATGTGCGCAAGAGCACAGGATAACCCTCCTCCCCTGGGTAGCTTCAAAGAGCGGTCCTCCTGCTCTGATTGAAGGTGTCTGCAAGCTGTTCAACCCTGGAGATGGGCTTCTTTGTGGAGAGGCAATTAGACTGAGCTCCATTTACATCTCCCAGTCCAGACTGCCCTGCACAATGTATCTGAGATTGTCCTTCCATCCCACTCTCTCTTACCTCACTGGAACCCTGTCTGCATGGTCCATATCTCCAGTGAAAAAATGTGCTCTTCCCCCAAACCCTAGCCCAATTGAAGTGTTGTCACCTCTGCACTGACACAATTGTGGAAGTGATAGACAGACCTCAGCCAGGGTCAGAGTTCATTGCCTACTTTCGAGCTTTTCTTGCCCTCAGGATGTGAACTTTTTCTACCTTAGCCCTACAAGAGATAAGCGCTGCCTCCAGGCTAAGTACCCCTGTTGGAACTTTTTTCTGTCATGACTTTACCTCCAGAGAAATAGACTCTCAAAAAGACCAGGGTCACATCTTTCTCACAGGTGGTAGGGCAAACTCTAGGGGGATTCAGCTCTGCTCCCAACAGGGCACGTCTTCCCTTCCCTAACACTTGACATCAACAAACCTGCTTCTGGATATGAGTACCCATATCTTCACACTCCAAGTTACAGTGTGCTAGACCTCCTGTGAAAATCATCTTGCAGGTCCAGAGATAAGACCACACCTCTGTCCTCCCTTTGAGATGGAGTAATGTTTTATGTGCTCCCTAGTTTATCCTGGCTTGGTCAACCTCCCAAGTGCTATAGTGCTCTTGCCTCCTCCCTGGCCAAGGAAGATAAAGAGTATAACAAAATTCTGTTCTCCAGGGACCATGACAGCACTATGTTTCCCCTCGACCCAAGACAGAGCACTGGGAAGGTCTTGATTTCCCTATCTGTTGCCCAGATGACAGGCAAACCCAAAGTGAAATTCGCAGCACTGTGCCCAGGAGGCACATCTCATCATCCTGAGAAACACCCTTGGGCACTGTGGCTTTTGCAGGGTGTGGTGAGCGCCAGCCTGGGAGGGGGTTGAAAAGCAGCTGCAAACTGAATGAGTTGGACAGAGAAGAACTGGGCTTTGAGAGGGGAAAAAGGTTCTTCTCACTCCCATGTTCCCCCAGCAGTGGTGGCAAGGCTGGGCACAGGAGAAGAAACTGAGCTGAGCCTGATTATCTGAGTTAAAACTGGGCCTTTCTCATAAAGGGTGGGTACATGCATCCCACATCCAGATCACAGGCATGGCACAAACAGCAAATGGCACAAGGTCTTCTATTCCAGCTCCATGTGGACACATGGGCAAAAGCCCTAGGGCTCAAGATGTGTGTTTAAGGCACTGGTCACAAATTCTGTCAGAGCAGGGACATCAGGCTCCTGTGGCTGTCTTTATGCTCTAGTGTCAGAGTCCCATGCCTGTATGTTTGCACAGCACTAATCAGGTTTTGCTTACAAATTGAGGTTTCTCTATAGAGGTAGACTGGACTCATCAGCCAGAGTGGCAGCTGGAGCAGCACAGCTTATGACACAGCTTTGTATCCCTCTGTAGAAATAGGACAGAGAGGCCTGGCTCTCCGGGTGGTGAAAAGTCCTTGCCCAACCAGTGGACATCCCAATAACACCTCAAATCTGTGCCTTGAACAGGTCTTGGAAGACCTCACCAGCAATGTAACTCAGCTTACCAGAGTTCATTTGTCAGCATTCTTGGGGACCTCTAGGAGTGCAGGAGAAGAGGTCTCAGGCTGGATACTGCAGTTTAGAGGGCTATAGATGGACTGGAGTACAGTGTGTCATCCTTTCCCGTGGGGACAGGCAGCTTCTCTTTGCAGAAGGTGAAACTGTCTCACCCCAAGAGTAGGCTCACCCTCTTTCATGAACACCTGAGTGGGTTCTTTAAAAGGCCATGTCTGATCAGCACAGATTACCTATATGTTTTTCACCTGTTACCATTGCAGATATATCCACCCTGTATGAGCAGACTGCCACTCATTTGAAACAGATGCAGCATTAATATTTCTGTTTATTTAGATAAATTCACATAGTTACATTTGAACATCATCTCTGACAACTGTCAGCATGGTTTGAAGCAGCAAAGAGACAGGTTTAAAAACAACACTCTACTACAGAGTGCTCCCGTGCTTAATCCCTCTTTCAATAATTTCTGCATCCTTTGCGGAATAAAGTGTCCCTTCTCCAAGCTGCTGTCAGATTTAGGCATCTTAAGACACCCAGAGGAGTCCACCTCCCTGTGTAACCTGTACCAACAAGACCCCCCTTCATCACAATCATTGACATTGGTCAAAGTCACTGTAAAGGAAAAGGGCCTCATGAAAGGGCCTCTTTGATCACCTGAAACAGCCGGAGATGGGGACATCAAGAAATGTGATCATAGTGGAACAGAACAGAGGAAGTGTTACTTAAATAATTAGCTTTGGATAGGTTAGTTAGAGTAACATTCAAAGATTTATGGAGTACAAATATAGAGCAAGCTAGGCTTTGTTGTGTGTTTCTAGGTAATTGCACACATTAAGAGAGGGTTTTTTTGTTTACATAATTTTCATGATCTTTCCGGATGAGTGATAGTCAAACAGCGCAAGAGAGCCTTTTTGTGTGTTGGAGCACACCTCAGGTGGGCATTCCCTCCTACCTGGGTATTTAATTCTGACTGACTTGTGTGGTTACTTTACAAGGTGGAATTACACTGGTCAGATAATGCAAAAGGCATTTTTCTACACAGCTTTAATTTTCTTTAAGCATGGAAATAAGAAGTCACCCATTAAGGAGTACTATTTAAAGAACGTATGCACAAGTTAATTTGTTCTGTGAGAAAATCTGCTTTCTGTACATTTCCTCTGCTTTTTAAATACTGAACATTTAACTTTTTCTCATCTCTCAATCTTGCTGAACAGCCATGTTATGCTGCTTTGGCTGGAGCTATTGATCATTTAAACCTGCATTAAGGGACACAGAATCAGATGTGGCATCAATATTCTTTAACTATTCTGCTTGCACATAAAAGACAATCATGAATCTTGGGTTTTCAGTATCACTATAGATCTACTGCTGCTATCACTCATAACAACAGCCAGAAGCAGAGAAGCTTGGAAAGCTGTCTGAGGTTAGTTTGAAAGTCTTTACCTGTGGGATGAAATTGTCTCTTTGTGGCATACAATTACCTTATGGGTCCTCTTATATTAAAAGAGAAAAATGTGGGCTACTTTCACACTGAAAATACACGTCAAGCAGGATTGAAAAATCTATACAGACATTGTCATGAGAAAAAAAAGGAATAAAAAAGATACAGAGATAAAAAAGGTTACTTCAAAGCATCAAAATTATACTATTTTGCATAAGTATATGTCAATTGAAAAGGGTTCCAGCTGGTATACTTAGACTGATATTATTACACACCATAAATATAATGAAAACAGCTGTACTTTCTATCTTCCTAAAGGATGATGCTCACATTGAAGCTCTATTGATTTTCAAACTACAAATACAAAACAAGTACAATGGAAGGTATGAGACTCATGGACTTTCAAATCCCTCTCCATCTTTGAATCTTCTAACAGAAATGTGACCCTTGATTTGCGTTAGTATCATGATGCAGAAATGTTTCAAGCGAAAAATACTGTTCAGTTTTGCTTTGCTCCATTCTGTTCCAACTTACAAGTGCTGATCTCCCTCCTTCAACTAGGGAGCTACAAGGACACATTACACAATGTAGACCAGTTCAAGAAGTCTTTTAGCTGATTTGAGCGAAAGTTATTGGATAAATGCAGAAATGGCTTCCTGAACAGCAAAGATCTTCTCTCTCCATGCTCAGCCATTGGGTTAAGCTGAAATCACCTCTGGTTCTGTTTGCTGACTCAGCTGAGATGTACTCCAGGAAAAATAAAACCGCTTTCACCAACAAAAGGGAGATTAAAGCTCAAATGGGAGATTAAGATTCAAAAAGGTGTCATGACTTAGGACCTGTCTTGAAAAATGGCATTTGGGTTTGAATGCAGTCAGACTAGGAAACAAGTAACCCAGGTTTTCCATGGTTTTGGTGGGGACCCTAGTGAAAGAACCACTTCTTCTCCATTTCCAGTGTGCTGGTATCAGCATGCTGGTAATCTACCTTCTAGATTGTGAGTCCAGAAAGTTAGGAGGCACCTCATACTGAATAAGGCAGTCTCAGAGAAGGACAGACACAGCAAAAGGTAACCTTCACAGTCAGCCTTCCACAGTGAGTAGTTGAGTATGTCTATTAAGAGAGATCTCTCCTTTCCATAAAATTACTGTTCCTGAATCAGCTCTGAATTCATAATATTGCACAACATTACAGACAGCACAGCTCTGAGACTGGACTAGTAATGAAGCCCTGTTAAAACACCTGCACGGTTTCTTCCTTGCACAGAACTGACCTCACATCCAACTGCAAAAAGCCACACAGAGTTGCCTTTAGGTAACTCCCCTCCGAAGGGGCTTTTTTTTGTGGATACTGTATGGAGGCACAGACTGTTCTGGATAAGCAGGCTCAGTGGCTTGCATATGGATTCCACTCTGCAGACCAATGACACATCATAGCATGCAGTATTCTTGACTTGCACAGATCTTTTGAGATTGGTGCTTGTGTAAATACAGTATATTTATACTAGCTGATAAATCTTTGTTAATGAGACTGCACCATATTTATTATCTTTTCTGCTAGCATCTGTGCTTTGGATCAATGGCAATATCATATTTTTAGAAAAAAAAATTCAGGATAGAGGTGTTTGTGTGTGGAAGTAAAATTACAGAGGGCCAAGCAGAACATGTATATGCCCTGAAAGGTATAGAGTTTGAGACTCCATGGGAACCTTGGACAAATGTGAGGAACTGAGGGGAGAGTGATTGTGAGAGAAAGCGAAGAGGATTAGTTTGTTCATCACTGACATCCTGTCCCTGGTCCCAGAGTGGTAATGCAATCTCACAGGTGCAGCAGACTACAGATCTGCATGGTGAAGATCTCCTTCGGCTAATCTTTGGAACAAGACATATGGAGGCTTTCCCCGGATTCCCAGAAATAAGGTAATTTTTATGCATTAGTGAGAAAAAATGGATTAGTGTCTGAAGGCCAAAAAAGTCAAGGGTCACCTGCAGATGCCTATATCTCTGCTAATCTATAATAATTAAGATACATAACATAAGCATTCATGCAGTACACTGGAATATAACAGACTGAGGCTAGATGAAGACTGACATTTGCACATGGCAGCTTCTAGCCAGTAGCCAGTAATTAGCAAGTTACAACAAATCTTCATTTTATCTTCTGGAGGGCATTGCAAAGGAGTCCAATCTCACCTGCAACAGAGATAATCAGAGTAGTTAATTCTAGAGCTAGCACATTTCTAACACTCCTCTATATTTTTTACCCCTTATATCCATTCCCTGAAAGAATAAGGTGAGTAAAGAAGTGCTGGATTGGACACATTTATTGCTGCAGTAAGGTCTGCAGGGTCAGCCCTTTGCCTTCATCAGCCATAAAAGGCTGGCTCACGATATCAGAGGTGCTGGCTCTTGGCAGGCTAGCCAACGTGAGGGGGAAAATGTGTCAGAAAAAAGGTTAGAATGGCAAAAGGAAATGTGATTAAAGCCCAGCTTCTCCTTCTCTTCTTTACTGAAAACAGCTGGAGCCACACATCAGAATTCATCTCAAGACCATCTGACCTTTCCTAACACCTCCACTAAAACTGGGTATTTCAGATTAAAGAAGCTACAATCAAGTGGAAATGCTTGTTAAGTTTGTCTATAATTATTTTTTTGCCTGAGAAAGGAGATGTGTGCTGCTTTACCTTGGTCAGGCTCAGAACATTAAATAAAACCAGACAGAATCTGCTTTGCGGTTCCTATTTCTGACCCAAGTTTGGAAGAATTCAAGGTAACAAATCTGTAATTGCTTACTATTGATAGTGTCAGCTAAGTTCTTCAGCTGCTTTGCGTTGTCCAAGACTTCAATCCTCTGGGTGTAGGGATTATACCGAACAGAGAAAGGACGAGGGATCGTTTGAGCAAATTTCCTGAGAAAAAATACGTTAATAAATATAAAGTTGAAAATCTATTTTTTTCACTAACTCACTCTTTTCTTGTTGTGTGAATTTGTTGATCAGGGGGATAAGAAAATCCATCAGAGGAAATAACCAAAATTCCTGCTGAGTGATCTGAGACCTACAGCATCCTGCAACACACTTGAATCTGCATTTGTCCCTACCACCTTTAGTTTTTCCTGAACAGGACTAATTAAGTTATTGGCATGGCAACACTGCTCCTGGTACAGGCCAACTATGTAGCACTGGGATCTGCCAAACTTTAAAATCTCATTTTCCTTCCAGTGATGCAAAATATAGAGATTCTGATCCAAGTCTGCAGTTTCTGGGAAAATAAGGTCAAGTGCCTATGCCATCCTGGCATACCAAGGAGCAAGCAGAGAGCTAACTTCTGGCATGGTTGGTAGAAGTTTCCAGGTAATTTCAAAGATAGGAGATAGTCAATGGAGTGAAGCAGTATTCTTTTCACCCCTTTTTTGCAGTGTTCTCTTTTGCAAAATAGTTAATCCATGGCAGAAGCATTAAGATCTTGGTATCTTGGGAAGATACTAATTTGCATAACCACAGAACTGTGGAAAGAAGGACTCTGAATGGAATGAGAGTCAGAGCTATTGTTCCAGGCTCCTTTTAGACCCCAGCAGGATACTGGCTTATATATCTGCTTTGGATTACCGAAGTTATTGCTGAAAGAGGAAGGAAAGCACGCAGGAGTTGATTATGAAGCCGCACTATACAGACTGTGACTCAGCATGGTAAATCTCAAATGCCCAGAACAGTGGAATATGCTGCATGCCCCCACAATGTTTCTTCAGTTTAGACCTAATTATTATCATATAAGGCCACTGTCTCAAACAGAATTCAGTGCAAGCAGACCACAAGGCAAGACAGTGAAAAAATCCTGTGTTGACTATGACGAATTTAGTGGCATCAGTCTAGTTTTAATAAGAGGGGGGAGATCACATTAGAAGATGGTCTTCCTAAATTTCAGCTGAAGGTAAGATCCTAATCAGAAGATGAAAGCCTTAAACTGAAAAGTTTTAGGCCAATCTCAGGATAATTTTTCAGGAATGTTTTCTATTACACATAAACAACATGTCCAGGTGCAAGCCCCTAACACAGACGCTCAAACAGCACCCAGGCCCCTATTTCAGTTTAACCACTTTTTCAATTTGGTCCTTGAAACAAATAAAAGAAGCTCCAAGATATGTTTTACTAATTAAGGCAGCATCTTCCTCAAGGAACTTCCTACTCAGTTAGAGTAGATAGAAGTAGATAGAAACAGAGAAGATAGATATAGAGAAGATAGGAACTAAGTGCAGGATGCTAATAACATATATCAGAAGAGAAGGACATCTTTTTTAGATGTTATCCCAGAATAAAGGGCAAAAGGAGAAGCTGCAGGTCTATGATGACTAAAGAAGCAGCAGGGGAGGTAGCTAGGAAGACCTTGGAGCTGAGGAGTCTGTAATAGCAGAAGGTATTTATCTGTGAATGGTAGAGAGAAAGATAAGAAACTGCAGGTCTGGGACAAGTCCTTGTGTGCCATCTCCGAATGAAAAATTTGTTGAGTGTGAACCAAGGCTAACCCCCCAGTGGCTTGACTAACATCCAGAAATATGGTGGTGTTTTTTTTAACAGGAATAGAAATACTGTTGTGAGGTGAAATCCAAGCTGAACTCCAAACAGTCTGAGCCATTCTTGTTTCAAGAACCAGAACTGAACCTGGACCACTATTTCAAAATCTTATTGAACTGGAACTGAATCTGTATTTGAGTCACAGATGACTGAAAGATTTACTGCGTAGCCTTGTAGTCTTGTAAACACACTGCTGGTAACAAGCTGGAGGCTTTGTATTAAGCTAACCACACAGGCCTCAGGATTGGGGATATTAGGCTTGCTTGAAGTTTTGTTTATCTGTAATAACAATTGTCTAATGACCATGGAGCTATTACCTAATTTGTTTTAGTTTTGCTTAATTCTGAATAATTGTGAGCTATAATGCCTACTGTTAATTTTTATATAGGCAGAAATAACAAATAGTTATACTGTATATAGTGAACTAAGTCTGACCCTCAAGTAATGATATAACATAAAGGAGAATCAGCATGGGCTGATAACAGAGGCACTAAAGGCTCAAGCATGATGCTGCTGGTCCCTGGGCTATCAACAACTCCCACTTGTCAATTATTCACAGTAAAGCAAACTTAGGAGTGGAGAAAAAGCAGTTTAGAGGAAACCAAGGGGATAAAGACAAAAATATTTAGCATAAATAGTAAATTCAGAAGTAACACAGATTTGGAGGCCAATGTAGGAAAAGCAAGAGATAAAGCATGTTAGAAAACATAAAAATGGTCCTCGGGGTTGAGGAAGAAGAAAAGAAGTACTGATACTGCCCATCTCCTCCCAAAAGAGAGGGGAAACTCCATTCATTAACATCACAGTCCTGCTCTGAAGACCTAAAGGTGCTTGTTACTTGACAACCCCAAGATTGAAACTGTTGACTTAAGACACAACACAAAGTTTAAGGGTGAGCATAACCTCAGAGGTAAAGGAGTAGATGCTAGGAGATTTCTTCTTTTACAAGAACTGTTAACTCTAGTAATGTTAAAAGAGCCTGTTTTGCATTAATTATCCAGCTTTGACCCTAAGTATTAGTATCATTGCTATTGGACTGGTATTTTTTTTGTTGCATTTTGGTTAGATGAGACTCTTATTACACTAAACACAAATTCTTGGCTTCATGTATAAGGTGTGTTCCCATTACCGCTCATATTTGCCCAAGATTCTGAAGATACCAACTGATTAGCCTCTTTAAGCTTTGCACCATCTTTTTCTAATGCCTCTTGAAACATCATTGTCAACCCAAGATCCATTATGGCAATGGGATGCACTGTATTTGCAATGGACGAGAAATGGGATCTTCTCTGGAATGACTGGCTTACCTTAGCTTTTCTTTTGCATCTTTAAAACTTTCAGCAACATAGTAGATAGGCTGGAACTCAGTAACAGGGTACTTCTGCACAGAAGTCTTCTCCAGGACTAGGGGCTGAATCTCAGGTTCACTTGATAAACAATACTATGAACAAAAAGATAAGAAATTTATTTCTGTTTAAAAGCGTTTAAATGTGCTGTGAAAGAAATATAGACCCACTGAACACCATCCCACCTCAGCCAGGAAAGAGTTGCTTCTGTGGTATACAATGATAATGCCACCCACTAGGAAAGAAACAGGTATGAGTTCCTTGTGTTTGCATACACCTACACACTTATCAGAGCTCTTCAATGAAGTGTGACATTTCATGCTATTTCTATGCACAAAATATGAAGCAAAAATAAAGATCTGAAGATATTTAGAAGAGAAATTTTAGTGATTATAAACATATTTGGAATGTTTTCTAGAACCCACCTGAAGCTCCCCAAATGAAGACAGCAGCCCTGCACCATATGCCTTCAGTGAATCACCTTCCTTACACAGTCCAAACTCCACCGTAAACCAATAAACCTAGCAAGAAAATTAGACAGAAATTATGATTCCTTGATCAAAACCGGTATGTCTAAATGAATACATTTGGAGTTTGAATTTCTATTTAAAATGTTGTCATGTGTCAAATTCAAATGTATAAATGCAACAAATGTCCCCTCAGACTGAAATTCTTCTCTAGCACAGAGCTAGACTCCATGTGCCTGAGAAGCAGTTCAGTTCCCTGACAAACACAGTTGTGTTTTACTGTGTTTGTCTTTGTCAGCAGAGGCAATGAAATTAGAGCAATAAAGCTTTACTTTGACTGGTCAACCCAGTAAAAGTTTCAACCTTAGTTTATAAAAGTTTGTGTCCTGCTTCACACAGAAGACATCTAACTGCAGCAACAAGAGGATGAGCAGGTTGTTAGTGCAATAGTGAAGGAAGATGGTGTATGGCCTAGTCTGACTCCTTGGTCTGTCATTTTGAAGGGATACCTGCCCTGGCTCCAAAGAACTACTTCATCTATCAGAAGCATCAAAGCTGTGCAATGCTTTGCCCAGGTGGGTTTGCACTGGTGACACTAATCTCACAGGAATACCCTTGCTTTTATTTGAACTTCACAACTCTGGGTCTCAGTAGTCTCAGAGTAGCATTCAGGTGAGTGACATTGACTGCAGAGGACATTATCTGCCTGGCAGAGTGGAAGGGAAGAGATGCTTGCAGTTAGAACAGCTACTGAAGCTGCCTCCTGAAATTTCCTGTGGGGATGTAGTAACATACCATCTTTTCTTGCCCAATATGTTTGTGCTGGAGGAAATCTTGTCTGGGCTTCTGTGTTTAATCACAACTGTCACTTTGAATAAGGGGTGCCAAAGCTATTTTCCTTTAATGCAACTGTTTCAGGGTGGGGTTTTCCAATCATGGTCTTCACTCTGTTCTCATTCAACTCTATGGGAGTTCTATCAGTGACTTCAGTGGCAGCAGAATTAAGACAACACAGGGCGCTTTGGAAAATTGAGCCCTCATTTATTAAATTACCGTAGCAAGTTTCTCGATGAAATCATCTGGAGCTCCCAGAGATGCCAGTCCAATTTCCTGTAACAATAAACCATTATTCTTCAAGCTGTTTATTGCAAACATTCTTCCTGTCCCATATTATGTAATTGCTCACATTTTAAATGTTACCATTGCTTACTACCACACACAAATGTTTACAGGACATGTTCCTATCATGCAAGATCAATTTTAAAACAGAAATCTCTCCAAAAACGAACAAAGGGTCTTGTCCAAATGTCATTTACAAGGCATGATCCTTTGTGCCTGGTACAAAGCTCATTGAGGTCAAATAACATTTTATTCTTGCTTTGACAGGCTTTTGATCAAATCTAAAATGCACATCTGAGAGAATGATAGGGACAAAAGGAGGTAAATCAATCACACCCACACGCCTTATATATTCCTCTCTGTTTTGATGGGCAGTGATTAAAGGACTTTTCCTGGAGCCTTGAATGAGCTATTTTGTCTGAATGACAGGGCATGATTTGAAAGAGCTTATTCATACCTTGGGAAATAATGGAGACTTTTCCAGGAGGCATGTAATAGTCAGATTCAGAAGGCAGACACACAAGACTATATATGACCAGGTTCCTTTCTCTATTTTATCTAGTGAGGACTGCACAGTGCAAAATCAGAGGGCCTCCCACACACACTCCAAAGACATTGGAGCAACTGTCACCATGTCAAATCCTAGTAAGCCAAGATATAAGATGACTTGTCTTGAAGGAAACCCCAGTTCTGGAAAAGGGAAGAACCCGTAGGCAATACTGAGAACTTACTAACTAGACCAAAGCAACTTCCTCTTCTCAGATGTTACATGAAGTCCATTTTCTCTTCCTTCCTGCCTTCCTGCCTGCCTTCCTGCCTTCCTTTCTGCCTTCCTTCCTCATTCCTGCCTTCCTTCCACCTTTCTGCCTTCCTGCATTCCTTCCTGTCTTCCTTCCTGCTTACCTTCCTTCCTTCCTGCCTCCCTCCCTCCCCCCTCCCTCCCTTCCTTCCTCTATACTCCATACTTCTTTCTTTCTTTTTCTTTTTCTTTCTTTCTTTTTTTCACTTTTTCTCTTTCTCTCTTTTCCTCTTTCTCTCTGCCATTCTGCCTTTCTATGTTTGTGTTTTTTCATGTTTTCTGGTAAGAGGCAGGCAAAAATTTACTCCATCAAGGTTTGGCTTCTTTTCCAGAGACATTAACACTACCAAAAGAAAGCTCCTCTCCAGCCTTCTCCCATGCTTACAGCTGGGACAATTCCTCACTTTACTCAGCCTTCTATGTGGCTTCAACAGAAAACAAAACAAACAAAAAATCCCCACTTTCCCTAATATTTGAAGATCATGGTGGGATAATAATTCATCTGACTCAAGAGCTATTTTGCTCAAAAGTAACTTTCCTTTGCTCAAAGTAACTTTGCTCAGAAGGATCAACATTTGCAAAAAGGTTTTCAGAAGATGGCTTCACAAAGGGGTTGCCTGTAAAAAAACAACTCACACAAGACGATATTTGGAGTTGATTTCACCTAAGTTTGGAGCAATAAATAAATAATCTCAGACACTCTTAAACAGTATGCTTAAAGGTGAATCCACACCATCCTTCATAGCTCTTGGATCATCCTCTGAATTACCTAGTCGTTCGTGTGTTCAATCATACAAATAATATAACCACTGAGCAACTTACCTGGGAAAACTGAGCAAAACTGGGGTCAGCAAAAAGAGGCACATGTCCTAGCAGCTCGTGACAAATATCACTGCAGGAAAAGATGACATCTGAATTACTGTGATACAGAAAAAGTCCAGCAATGCTGGATGAACGCCCTAGAGCCAGCACATAGGCAAGAGCGTAGTGCATTTGCTCCTGCAAGAAAATATCGCTCCCAGGAAAACATTTTGCTCTAAGATTATTCTCATGATGGAAATACGTGCAAACTCCAGGATTTTCAGTGCTTTTATCATCATACATCACTCAGCAGAAGGATGATACACTATTTGTTTTTCCTTATGGAAGAAAACCGTCCATTTAACTGCCCACCCAGTTCAAGAAAGCCCAGAAAGATATCGCCCCACCAAAGAGAACATAGATGTTTCAGTCTCAAGGACAAAAAACATTTTTAGATGGAGCTCAGGCAACTAAGACAATTCACCGTAATGTCAACATGTACCTCAAGAGCTCAACTCCAGTCCCTGTTCAGGCCCATAGCCTCCCACTGAGAGGTGAAAGCTACACATGATGAAATAGGTAGGATTATTTCATCACTAGTTGAAGTTGGCAGCTGGACAGGCAAATCTCTCACCGAAGGACTGTTAGATTTTTCAAATACAGAGAAGTGATTTGGTGAGATGGAAAAGGGAGAGGCATAAGATGCTCTCAAGAAGGCCAGGACTGTGGAAAACATTTCAGCCTGGCTTTGTGCAGGATGAGAATAGGGTGAGCAAACGCAGGAAGTAAAATCAGAAGAATGAAACTAGAATAAAGGTAGGGAGAAGAGGTTGTGGGAAGTAAGGAGAAAAGAAACAGTAAGTGAGGTGAGGAAGAATTGCAACAATATGAAGCAGAATGAGAAAACTGTTTTGAAAATGGCAAGTGGAAAAGGACAATGGACAGGGACAGAGAGAAACATTCCAACATAAAACTGAAAAAGTGATGGTTCGGTGGTCTGGGCTTCCCCTATCTTGCTGCCAGAACCTTGCTTGCAACATGTTGAGTCATTCCTGCACTAGATTTCACACCACTATTTGGGTGTTAATAGCTAAGCTGTGTTAGTACACTGTTCTCTTGCATCCCAGCCACCAGAGAAGCATGCCTTCAGTAGCAAAACCATCTCATTTGCCCCAGAAGAACTTGCAGAAGAGGATGAAAATTGTTAAAAAGACTAGAAATGTTCTGGAAAAGTTTTCAGAAGAGTAGTAACTTGGCTGCTCTCCATTAGCTCTGTTCCCAGGAGTGCTCCCGATTCCCACATGGTTATTATCGGTTGGACTGACCCTGCTGTTAGTCTGCTGCAACTTTACACACTTTTTGTGCCAAAGTACTTACGGCTCTGGTGTGTACATGGGTTTGGACGCATGGCGAATATACTGCGTGGAGTGGAATACTCGAAATGCCAGCCCAGCCAAGAAATCCCGAGAGGACAGTAAGCCTGCAACAGGACGCAGGCGAAATCCAGTGCAGCCTGAAGGGAAAAAACATGGAATCTTAAAAACAGCTAATGTGTTCAATTTATCCATATCCAGACTTCTTGCAGTGGAAGTTTGTTAATTGTTTTGGGGTTGGTTTGGTTTTTTTTTTTTCTCTCTCTATGTTAAACAGAGTTTAATTGTGAAAGAGCAGGGAATTTGTTACTCATATATTCCACCAGCACGGCATCTGAACATCTGTCCAACTGTACCCCCGGAAGCATTAGAGAGGGATATGGGACACAGGTTAAGTCATACCATAGGGAGTCTATGGTAAAGCAGGGACTGTGTTTACATCTCTGGAAGCATCACCCCCACTGATAGCTGAGGCCTTTAATTTCATCTGGTTCTTTTAGGTGCTTCAAACTTACTCTGCAAGAAGTTTGAAACATCTTCAAGCTGGGGAATATTGTCCTCTTGGTAGCCACAGTACTTCTCCAGCAGTGGGAACACATGGTTGTGTTCGTAACAAGCATGAGTTGGATAGAGACTCTTCAGCTCCTTGAAGACAGTGCCCCACGTTTTCTTTTCTTCTTCCGTATAGATGACACGAGGAATAGGTTGGCCACTAGAAAGAAAATGGTACCCTCCGTAGCAGCGACACAGAAGATGTCATATGCCACCAGCACCCCACTCTTTCTCCTTTAACACTTGCTATTTTCAAAACAGTTTTCGTATTCTGCTTCATATTGCAGGTTTACTTGGGCTGACCAGGAGCTCCTGGTGCAGGAGGGAAGATGCCTTTGGTCTGACATGCAGATGCAAAAGGAGCCTTACTTGTCCCTAGGCACTGGCTGGAAAGGGCTCTACTGACCTTGCCTGAGATATTGGCCATTAGACAGCTCCTTGCATTATTGTATTAAAAATAAATCAGTGCTTATTTGTTTTATCAAGATGTTCTTCTTTTTTGCATTTCTAGATATGAAGTAGCTGCTTTATTTCTTGCTCTAATGTGCGTTATATTAATTGTTTTTGTAACAACAGGGAAACCATCAGCTTAATAAAACTCTGTTGGAGTGGCAGAGAAATTCTGATCTGTACTTTGTGCTGTAACAGATGCAGAGTCCAGCCAATTTGACTTTTTATAATTGTAATGAGCAATTTTGAGTCAAATCCCCCCCTCAGGCCTCCATGTGCTTAGCTCATGCTGAAGCTAACAGGAATCATACAATCACAAGTAATGCAGTCTGGCCTCCTGTGAATAGCCAATTCCTCAGCAATAATGTTAGGGCCATAGGTGAATCCAGCAGCTTTGAAAAATCAAAGGGTTTTAAGTAACTTAATAGGGTTAACATCACTGCTGGAATAATGCTGGAGTTTTCCAAGCCCCAGAGACCCATTGTTAAACTCTTGATGACACCCTACAATCTCCTACTCCCTCATTTTTTTTTCTTGAGCCTCAGGGCAGCTCCTCTGGAGTACCATCATTTTCTGACTCTCTGTATCAGCCCTCCTTGATCTGTGGAGCTTTAAACATCCTGTTGAATTATGAGGATTTCTGGGGGATTGTTGTTCCTATAGCACTCCCAAGTAATCCTCAAACACCTTCAAGGGTTATTTCAATTTCAATTAATTTCAATTAAAAAATTTTAGGATAGGTGGGGCTGGAGGCAAATGAAGGCAGAAGGAAGAGGCAAGCTAAAAGCAAAGAAAAGAGAAGTCAGGAAAATTAGGCATTCAACAAAAACAATGGGTAAATCTATCAGGAGAGGAGGCAGAGAGCAAAGGAAAAGTAGAGGCAAACATAATAAAGAAAGAGGATAAAATAGGTGCAAAAAAGGGATACAGAAAAGAACAGAATTGAAGACGGGAAGAAGAGTACAAGACAAGCAACCGCTGACCCATCTCACCTTTGCAACCGGGTAGCACCTTCGCAAGCTAAGCACATTTGCCTTTTCATATACTTCCCATGAAGTCTAAAAACTTTGGTTGTGCCTCTCCTCCTGCCTGCTTCTCTGTATCTCTGTCCCCCTATGCTGGAGACAACCTCCGACCTCTCCTCCCCACTGCAGAGCCTGAAAGGTATGTTGTGGTGCAGCACCCAAGACAAAGACATCACAGATCCATCTGTGCCTTCCTGAATTAACACACAAAGTCACAAAAACCACATACCTTCTTTCCATGAGCCCCAGAAGCCCAGACATGGGCTTTGACACCCTATTTACTGAAGACCTAATTGGAAAGTCTGAGAACTTCACATAAAAGGTTCATTTGGGACTTAAGTCTAGGTCTATACAGGTTCTGTTTCCAAAGTAACTGAAGATCTGGATGACAGACTAAATATTAATAAGTTACATCTTGGAACATACTGGTTTAGTTCAAATCTTGGAGGGAGGCGTGGTTAACTTTTTTGCTTTATTTCAGTGTACAATTTGGTGAAAGCCTACAAACTGGAGAATAGAATTTGCTGTCTACTGTGCAAGAAAGGTACATCTTTTGTGAGATATCTATCAGCACACATTAGAACCATTTATATCTGGACACAGTGTCTTATTCAAATTTCCTAGCTGGGAACTGAGGTCCTGACTTTTTTACTAGATATCTTGTATTTTCCATGAATCACTTCAGTTTTGTCTTTCATTTTGTGATTGGATTTTTAGCTCTTTTGCTTAGGGGCTATCTTTTCATCCTGTGCAAAGTGGAGCCCTAAATGTAAAATATAAGTTATTTTTTCTTTGCAACCACAATTTTTACCAGTCCCAGCAAGAATCAGGCCTAGTAATACTAATTTATATGTGCGAGTGGTTCTGGGAATAGAACTTTTTCTCCTCAAGATCTCTTCACTGAAAGCAATCAACCAAGCCTGCTCTAACTGAATTTAACCTGTCCATTCATTTTTCTTGGGAAATGAGAGCCCAAATTGCTGACTGCAGCTGGATCAGACATGATAAAAGTAGGGTGTCAGACACTGGATTAGCATCAGAACCATAAGTTATTCATTATTTTAATAGTGTATGCAGCTCCTGCTTTAATGTTAATGATAGGCACTCCTCTCCCAGCCCTGGTTTAATGGGGAGAATACCAGAAGCACCTTTATTCAATGCTCAGGTCTTTGTAGTAGCAACAGAGTCTGCTGCTCAATTAGATAACAAAGCCAGGGAAGAGGGGTGTTGAGAGAAAGAAGGGAGGTGATGTTCTCTTCTGAACATGTGCCTGGAACAATTTACTTTTGTTTTGTCATGATTTGGGGATAAATACACGAACAGTAAGATTTAAACACATGGCAGAGAAAAGCCAACACCAGGAGGATTCTTATGGAAAAACAGGGATTGCCAGCAGGGTGAGCACCCTAGGAGAGGGCAAGAGATGTGGGTTTGCTTTTTGCCCATGCACTGGGTACTCACTGTCTGTAGTTGTAGGCGATATCTGCAAACTCCTTCCTCCGGGCCCGGTACACGGGATCTTTGAACCCCTGAAGAGAAACAGGGACGGTCAATCCATGTGTAAGTGCAAATGGTGAACAGCCTTCCTACCACTGAGCACCCTCAGACATGGCTGGTGTAGTCTGGGAAGTGCAGGAAGCGCAGTGGGAAAGCTGCCTCCGTCCTGCCAGGCTCTGCTCACAAAGGGCACCACTCCTTCCCAGTCTGCAGAGCCACCAGAGCAGCCATTCAGTCACAGTCTCACAGCACCTCTCGCCCCACAGGTCCTTTCATTCTCCCATATCTGCTTGCTACAAAATAGGGAAACATGCTCCTTTACAGCAACAACAAGGCGTTCCCAGCAAGAGCAATACACAGAATTAACAGCACTCAGATAACCATGCCCCTCCGGTTTCTCTTGAAGCTTGTTGCTGTTCCTGGCACAGCTGGGTTGCTCCAGAGGAGCAGAATCAAAACACACTAGAAACACATTCATCAACTCAATCAGATTTTTAGGCAGATTTTCAGCATGAACCACACTTAAAAGTGTTCATTTTCAAACTGCTAGAGGAACAGTAGGCACTTAGCAGGCCAAAAAGCCCTATTTGTACTTCAAATTCAATCATTTGAAGGGAACTGATGACTACAAAGAATGTCTAATAGACCTTGTGGTTGGGAGCTTGACCTTTGCAACTAATTACCAATAAAACCAAGGATAAGAAATAAAACCTCTAAATCTTCATCTAGGATAACCATTCTCCTACCCCAGTGTGCCTGCTTTTTAGACTAAAAGTTCCTCAGTGCTAGGAGTTCCTTCAGCACTTGGAGTATAGAAACATCCTCCCACACTAGGATGCACTTCCACAGGGCAAATGGGAACAGCTCACTGGGCACCGTGGTCGTTCATAAATGCGTCTCTTAGTGGGGAACAGCACAACTGGACTGAGAGGCCATGAAACACAACCAAGTACAGAAGACGGCTGAAGCAGAGTGTAAATCTCAGAGTGTGAATCAAGAAGAGGCAGCCAATGGCCAAGATTAACCTTTCACAGAGATCACTGTGATTAAATACCATATATCACTTTAACTACTAAAAACACAGGCTTCTTTAATTTCTCTCCTGCACTCTGTGGACTGTCACACCTATTTACCCCAGCAGCTGGCTTTCTTTTTTAAGTGCTCACCAACGAATTCTAGGAACTGGAGGAAAGATGCTTCATTCCTTTTAATATATTTTTCTTTTTTCAAATACAGTCTTGGTCTATTCCCACATGACACACAAGGGGGCCATTGGCTCAGTGTACCTCCTTTTATTCTGCCTTTCATATGACCACACTGAACATCATGAATCATTGTACATGGTACATAACACATCTTGAATTAAGCAATAGGTAGTGAATGACTAATCACTCCATCTCAATAAAACTAATAGCAGCAATTTTTGTTGCACTGCATGTAATTTATTTATAATCACCCTATCTCAATTAAACTAATAGCAGCAATTTCTGGTGCACTGCATGGAAGTCAGTGTGTTTTGACAATGAAAACAAGTTGTTGTTTGCTTGGAGAGGGAACAGAGGCAGAAAATATTCTTGTATCTGAAAAAACTGAAAAACCACAAAACAAATCTTTTTATCAGCTAAGTCAATGAACAAAACTTTCCGATGCTACCATTTAAACCACAAACTTTTTGAACCAAGAACCTTTTCTTTTGTTGTGTCTTACTAAAGAAGTACCACATCATATTTAACAACTGCATAACAAGACACTAAGCTAAATCACGTGTATGTAATCAAGGATGAAAAACCAGTCTTCCCATCTCTGGGCTATGATACGTTGTTTCTTAAATTTTTCTTGTTTGTGATGCACGAAATGAGTCTGAAGTGACCACACCAGACTCATCTGGGAAAACTAGATGTACCCTTCTGGTGGCCCTGTGCTCTGATGACCACTGATGACTTTTAAGGTCTCCTGGTATTTGCTCAATTAAAGCAACCTTTTGTTTGATTTACTTCATAATCAGGGATTAGGCTGATTCTAACCCTAGAAATGTGGTACCACCCTTGTCCTGTACCATGTGAGACTTAGTCTACTAGATCTGTAGTAAAGCAGAGCAAATGTAAATGAGAGAAATATCTGTCCCAATAACTAGGAAAAAAAACTTAAAAAAATAAAACTCTTACAGGATGATCAGCATCCAGTTCTGCTCCATAGCTTAGGATCTGATTGGCAAACCTGTCCAGCTCCTGGATGCTTCTTGGGAACCATGGCACTGAAAAACAAAAATGAAATAGAGACTGGTATGCTTCTTTGTAATTTGGTTTGGGACCATCTTCTGATCTTTCCATTTATTCACCATAAACATAAAGAAATATATGTAAGGGGCTAAATTCTTTGAGCAGCAATCCTTTTTCCTTTAGTAGAAAGCAAGAACAAACTGTGCAAGTTGTCTTGTGGCTGTTTTGCACTGTTGGAAGAATACAGAACATCAAGAGTATCTAAGCCTTGGTGCAGAGCTGGCTTGTAATGTTTATGATTTTCTGTTTATTACTTCTGGTCTCCTGGCTTACCAAAATGCAGGAATTTTTCACAATAGCTAGAATTTTTCCCCCTTTCAAAGGAACAGCAAGAAACCCCACAACAGGTGTACAGAATTATTTGACACTCTAAAAATCTCTTTCTAAGACCCATGTGGTGACCTCTCTTGAACAAGGATTCTGAAATAAAATGATAAATGGCACTGTAATACTCCAAATCAACACTGTATTACTACAGTCATTATACAATAATGCATTCACTTGATTAACCTTGTTGGTCTGTCTTCTATTGCCTTGTAACTCATACACTATACATGCTGCCTGTGGCACAGCCAGCATGTGAAAAGGGACCACATTGACTACACAGAATGTAATGTCCATGGGACCCTCCCCTTAAATAAGAACATAAGGTGAAGGACAAAGAAGAATCACAGGGATTTCCAGATGTGGCGTGTTGAGACAGAGAAAAGAGGAAGTCAAGTGTTTTCATGGCAATTGCAACACCGAAAGGTTCTTTGCACCTCTTAGGTACATAAAGCAGTTATCCCAGGTCCAACCTCCTTCCCAGAGCCAGGAGTGCATTCACCCAGTGGTCTAGGCAGACCCCTGACACATATCCCCTTAAGAGAAAGAGGTTCATCACATGTGCAGTGGCTCTACCAGGTTGCAACCCTCTCTTCCTTCTCCTCCAAGATGATCCAGTTGCATATCAAGCCAGGCCACCACTGGGCCTGGCCACCCCATCCCTCTGCAACGCTGAGCCAGGAGAGTTCAGTGGAGGGAGCACAGTAACTGTGGGCCCTTGCCCAGTCATTGCTTTGGGAAGTGCATCAGTAGTATCACTACTAGGTAGCGCTGGCGACTGGGCATATCTTGGGAGCTGCCAGCTCTGCTGTGTTCAGCTTGCTTGGGTCTCCCTTCTGTTGCCTCATTCTTACATTTTTGGCCCTCTGATCCGAGCTGCCTGCATCTTTGCCCTTTCCTTCTGTCCAAGTCAGAGTCAGTTGTCAAGCCTGAATTTCATAGACTATGGCGAACTTCTCACAAATACAATTAGTTGTTCTTTGAGCCCAAATACACATCTGTCTCCAGGAAACTCTGCAGCACTTAGGTCTATCATTTCTTTACATGTGACATGAAAAATTACTACCTTTTTTTTTTTTAACTTGATTATTTCAAGTGTTGTTAATTTGATCCTGCATATAAGCATTATTAATTGTCATTCACCTTTTCCAGGCCCCTAGGAATTTATATCTCTCTGTCAGATCCTCCATCTACTTTCCGTTTTCCTGGCTTTTCCTGTGTATTTTAGGCACAGAAACCATGGGCTATCTCATGCAGTCTCATCACTTCCCTCTGCACCATTTCCAGTTCTATTTTTTCTGTGAAAAGGGCACAAGACCTCCATCTGAGGATGTACACCATGCTCAGGCCATGGAATCATGTCCCACATGCTCCCCACACTGAGTACAAGTCAGCAACACATATTTAAAGTCTAACATGACCCAAAGATCCTCTGATCCAAGACAAGGGGCAGACTCTATCAATAAAATTTTTGCAATTAATTTAGTGACTTTCTTGCACAAATAGGCCTTGCTTGCTCAGCCAGAGCTTGGAAAACAGCTCATTCCCTTCTGTGGCTCTTTGCTTAGCTGGGAGCACTGTCACTCAGGATACCTCCCCATCTTATTTGGTATGTTGTGCCAAGTGAACCTGATCCCCAGCCAGCTGCTGCTGAATCAGTTCCCTGCAGTGACTTGCTGATGGGGCTCATCCCAGACCTGATGGACCACCTATGGGATAAGAGGATCTCTCTGTCTCCAGGACTATTCAGTCGTGATTTCTGCTGAGCCCAACAGTGTGGAGGGCACTTGTGGCACTGGGTTTCTACAAGTCACCTGTCCAGAGGCGCCGGAGCAGCAACAGCATTTACAGGTCACACTTTGGCTCAGCCCCATGCAGAGTGCCCACTGCCCCTGACCTACTGTCCCAGGGCCAGCCCGGCTCCATGAGCTCTCCCACCTGGGAGCCTTCATATGTGTTTCAGGCTGGCCACGAAAAACAGGCAGCTGGTGGCTGCTGGCCAGGAAGATCCTGGGCTGCCTGAGCTCCCCGGGCTGCGGAGACCCATCACGGTGCTCAGCGGTGCTCCAGCTCTGCTTTCCCTTCTCCCGCTCAGCAGAAGTGGGATTTGGTCCACTCTCTCCAAGATGCACCCTTCTGCTTTACCCTAAAAACCAGACCTGAACAAGTCACTAGATGGCAGCAGCAGACTCAGGAAGATCTTCCCCACATACGTTTCTTTGCTGCTGGATGCGCGGCTATTTCTCTTAGTTGCTCAAGAAATACTCTCTCGCCTTGTCGTTAGAAACTTTCCTGCACCTCCAACCCCTTGAGTTAAACTAGTCGGACGGGGGAGTAGAAAAAGGTATGTTTGATCCCTAGAGAGGGGTCAATCCCTAGAGAGGGGTCACTACTTACACCATGTGTAGGGTGAGCACAGGCAGCCATCCTGAGCCTGGTTTTTATGTGGGTTTATCTCCTGGCTCTATCCCTGAGCTTTGTGTGATGGTGGAGGACTCGCTCCACTGTGCTTCAGACTCCCCACTATCAGCTTGGGCTGAGGTACACTGGTAAATGTTTTTAGATTAGGCACTGGGAAAAAAGCTGCCTGGCACTCCCACAGCAAAGGATTTGTCAGTGTTAGAGTGAATGACCACTCTTCTCAGGGACACACCACGAACTGAAGGGTCCAGGCTGTGTAGACAAATTGGTGGGGGCTGAAATCTGCGGTGGCTTTTGGCAGTGATGTCTGCAGGATTTTGCTGGCCTGAATCAGAAAGGTCTCAGGGGCAGGGTTTGAATCATTAAACCTTCAAGTGAAAAAATGAATGTAAAATAGTGGCTTACTTTCATTAAATACACTTTTTTCTCAAGATTGACAAAGTACTTTGTGTGGAGCTTACAATAAACTACAAAAAACTGACTCCAGGTTGATGTGGTATCAGTTCTGGGTATGGAGATGGGTGACTTGTTTTTCACCTACACAGGAGCAACACCTTATCTTCCTGTCGTGCAGCTCCTGCAGGGCAGAAATCTACTGATCCTGTCTACCCAAACACCAGCAGTAGCTAAAAGAAAGCAGCTCTGAGCTTGCAGACCTGGCTGAAAGTGGCAGATTGTGAAAGGGAAATCCCAATGATGTTTAGTGCTACGTGCACCAGCATAACTGATGTTATGTTGGGTCCTGGAAAGCCCTGAGCCTTCTCAGCTCTTATGGAAATCAAAGATTCTGAGCACAGACTCTGGGCAAACACAGCATAAAGTCCACACAGCCCTTGCATCAGGGACCAGGGTGCAAAAGGGCTACTGGGTCTTCTGCCTAGCTGTGGAGTGCCAGGAGACTGTCCCCAGCCCTCCCAGAAACTATTTAAAAGATCAAATCAAATTACCCCCTGGCTGATTCTATCCCATATTTTGTTTGCAACATCCTCCTCCAGCCCATTTGCCAGACTCACTGTCTGTCTGCACAGCGATTAATGAATTGCCAGGGCAAGCTGTTGCAACACTGGGTCTCTGTGAAGGTCTGAGGAGCAAACGTGGGCTGATCAGTAATAAATATTGATTTGTCTGTAAGTGAAACAGCAGCATTTATGGGACCATGCTGGACACCCAAGTGGTGACCAAATTACTGTGGGGTCAAATGCTTAGCAGAATGCTAATAAGCCATTTATATGAGAGGCAGCAAAGCAGGGGCAGAGAGGACTTCTGCAGAACTCCTCCATTTGGACCATTGTGAGGAGGGTCAAAGACAGGTCTATGCAATTTATAGCGGTTCAAGGCCCAGGTTTAGCCCATTTTTAAACAGTCTCAAATGCTTTAGCCAGCCTCGGGGTTTAGCAAACAAGGCCCCTACAGAACCTCAGCTCCCAGCTTGTCTTAGAAATGCAATAAATTGTCTGCATTTCCTTAATGCTGCAACAGAATAATATTTAATTATTTTTATTCATGGGCTCCAAGTGGACTGCAGATAGCCAGCTTGTTTCCAAAAAGAGCCATGAAGAGATGCACTGTGTTTGTACAACAAATCTTTCCATCTGTAGAAAGGGCTTTTGGCCCAGGAACTGCCAACCCTTCTCATCTGAAGCTCTAAAGCTACATTTGGATTTAGAGCATTTTGCTGGCCTGCTCTCAGCTAAAATTACACTGTTGATCCAAATCTGGTATTTGTGACTATTTGAATATGTTGATTATATTTTGCATTTAGTTGAAAGAAAAATAAACCTAAAACCAGTTAAAGTGACCAAAAAAAAAAATAGAAAAAAAAAGGAAAAAGCCATTCATTTATCTCTTGCCCAATAAAGCACACAAACGTGTTTAACACTGAACTATACAGAAGGGGCAGAATACAGAAATTTCCTCTGAGTGTCCACAAAGCAGTGCCCCAAGAATGGTACTGTGTGCTTCCTACAGGAAACAGCAAAATAGGGTTTTTCTTTCTCAAATCATGAGCATGAGAAAAATGAATACTTAGCAGGGAAAGAATGAGAGCGTCTTTAGGCAGCAGTAGAAGAACCAGTCCCATGGGATCCCAGACTGCCTCCAGAAGAAAATATTCCCAGCCTTTACCTGCCCACTGAGAGGAGTGTGGCAATATCCCCATAAACAATATTTCTGAGATTTTGCTCCCTGGGAGCATACTGTTCCCGTTCTGTGCTTTGGGAATATGATTTCACATAAGCATATCCATGGACTATGACCAGATTTGCCAGGAGGACACATTTGAAAGGCAAGCTGACCTAAAAGGCACGACAAGGCCTGTTATTTGTTAATGTCATCACTGATAAAGGACAGCATCTTACCACACTTCCTACAGCTTGGGCTATTCCGATCTCAGTCTGCCCTTGTAGCTGCCTCAGCCCAGAATTTGCCACCCACAGTTCATCCCCTAAGCAGGGCTTGTTTGACCTTTCAAAATATGGTTCTTTGGGGATTTCAGTTTGACTGGACCCTTACTACTTGTGAGAGGAGTTGAAACTGAAAAAAAAGGGAAAGGGCAAAAAGAAATATCAGTCTTCCTCTGTCTCCTCAGCAATAAATTGCTCCCACTTTATATTATTTCTGAATTACTGAAATTAACAAACAAACATAAGTTATCCTCTCAGATAGAAGGGGATAAAGTCCCTTTCTGAAGCACTGACAGGATAATCTAGCTCAAAAAACCCTTTGATCAAGTCAGTAATATGCAGTGAAATCCTAATCCTACAGCTGACCACAGGAGTTTTGATTTCTGTGAGGTCAGAATTTCCACACACAACACTTTCTTGGATGATATTTAGAACTGTATCTCCATCCGACTCTGGCCTATGCTTATACACAACTTCATTATTTAATAAGGTTTATTATTTACTTATTCATAATAACTAGAAAAATAAAAGTAATGTTAAGCCCTGCTAGGTCCTGTAGCTTTCTTCTGGAAATTAAAAAGCTCCCAAAAGTGAACCTCTTTGATTTGACGTGATCATAAATCACCTAATCAACCTTTTGTCCCTTCATCTCATGAATGGAGAGAATTGACTCCAAAGAGTATCTGACTTCTTCTTTTTCATCTTCAAATGTAATGTCATGGCTAAGACACAAAGGAAGTGGTAAAAGGATTACCAGCACTGATCTCAAGAAGGTATTAAAGTCCTTTCATGTTGTTCCTAGGAAGGAAGAGGAAGATCCAGACCTAAAGTATTTAAAGTCTGAAATCCTATTAAAATCACATCTGTTATCTGAAGAGGCGTTTAAGTATGTCTCGGACTAGCTGCTGGGCAGCCACCACCTTACCAGGCAGCCTCAACTCTAGCAAATCTCTGAGAATTAGGAGCATGAACAACTCACAAAATTTTCCTTATTTCCCTCCAAGAGCAGAATTGCAACTGACCACCCTGGGATTTCTTACAGTAATAGAGAGTTAGTCCTGCTCACACTAAAGTGGGTGGCAGAGTCTCCCTAGTTTCCCAGGAAACCTAGTCAGAAGCATGGCAAAAGATGAAGCATGGCAGTTTACACTGACAGAAAATCTCCAGATGAAAAAGCTTACAGCACAGGCAAAATAGGCAGAGACAGGGAAATGTAGCCACAAAGATCCAAGAGGATCTCCTTTACTACAGGAAAAATAAGTAATTTCAGGATGTGACACAAATATTCCTTGTCAGTGTTAACCTTGTCAGTGTATCCTTACCAGTGTCCTTCTTCTTTGTTCGTGAAAGCTCATGGACTGTTGCTCCAATATCACTTCTCAAGCACTTGATGATCTTATCCAGTGCTGGGATATTCTTGCCTTCCAAGTTAATGAAGAACTCATACTCATCTTTGTTGAGACGGGAAGGTCGGGACTCAATATGGGTCAAGTTTATACCTTTTTCCTATGAGAAAAAGAAATTTTATTGCCACAGGATTTGGGAGGAGGAATATGACATAAAGGTTAGATAAACACGTGTCAGTCAACAAACCATACTATACAATCCAAATAATTCAAAAGTAGACACTTACCTCTTGGGGCTACTGAACTGAAGATTTTCACAACAGAGAGAGAGACAAAAAGGAAGAATGAAATGTGGGATTCACCCTCATAAAGGTTAGAAGAAGGTGGAAGCAGGATACAAGTTGTAAACAGGCTTTGTATTGTAAATGGTGACTCCAGTACCTCAAGTACATAATGAGAGCCTGTCTGTGTCGACAAGGACATTTCCCAAGGATCAACACAGGAAGCAGGCATTCCACCTGTAGAGTACCCTCTTGTGAGAAACTAAATGCTGTATTTAGGAGCATCTTGAAAGAAGACTGGAAAAGCAAGCAGCTGTGCACCCTGTGAGATAAGCTTCTGCCAAACCACTGCACAGTCACCTGCAAAGCCACCTGCACAATTTCCAAGGCTGTGAGCAGCTGTTGGGCAGGGATCCAACAGGGATCATGGATCTGCACCAAAAAAAAAGGCAGTCGACGTTTGTGCAAATAAAAACATAGGTGTTTTAAGTCACAGAATCACAGAGTTGCTGAGGTTGGATGGGACCTCTGGAGATCAGCTAGTCCTACAGATTGCTCAGGCAGGTTCTGCTAGAGCAGATTGCTCAGGGCTGTGTCCAGTCAAGTTTTGAGACTCCTCAGTATCTCTGGTACTGCTCCAGGATCTAATCACAGAAAATATTTTCTTTAGTTTGGAAATTGGAATTCTGTCTGACCATCAGCAGTGTCCTCTAGCTCTGAAGAAAGAGTTCATTGGCAAGTATAGTCTTGATGACTATAGAGAATGGGAACCTAAACTCAGACATGCCACCATGCTGCTGTGTGAGCAATAAGTAGCTAAAAATCCTATTTTTCCAGTCACTTAAGCAAAACTGTGGGACAATCTACCTCAGTTTAGCTGAACTCAAATGTTTTCCTGAGCACTGTAATTTGAATATGAAAATATTGCACTTTCTTTTTTTTTTTGAGAAAAACCTTTTAAACAGGTTTCAGTGGGCACTCACTTTGCCAACCAACCATCCTGTCAGTCTCACACTGAAGCTGAAGACACGGAATGATAGGGTCAGGTCTGGGCTTCTGTGCCCCGAGAGGAATATACATATCCCTGGAGGAAATCTGGGCCTGAAGATCACAGAATCATAGAATCATTACCACGGAAGAGTCAGAAGAGGTGACACATGGTGCTCAGCAGCCCTGGAGAAGCTTTTGTTTTGCTTCTTTCAAGCTAAAGAACACCCCAAACTACATGGGGTGAAGTGATGGCCCTGGTGGTGTCAATGTCAACCCCCTGCTGCAGAGAGGTCAGGATTTCATCTGTGAAGTAACACTGTGAGGATCTACTTGTGACCTACAAGGAAGAAAGAGGGAACCTTTTTTATCTCTACGTCCCTCTTTTTGAGCCTCTCAAATCCTTTAAGGTTTTCTTCGCTCCTCTCAGTGCTTGCACAGCACAGGAGGGCATCTGGCCATCAGCGGCAAATGCCTCATTTATTCCACCACAAAAGGCAGTTTATTCCTTGGTAGGAAACATGCATGTAATTCCTCTGTTTCCTGAGCATTGCACGCTACAGATGAACTTAAATTGTTTGGCTAGATACCAATACAATAAGTTGAAAAGGTCAAAAGCGCATTCACCAGCCGCTGCCCTAGAGAGATGATGGGGGTGAATCCCTCCTCAAGGGGCCGCCTGGGAGGGAGAATGGCCGCCACTGTCCTTGGCCCCGAGGACAATTTGTTTTAGGCCTCCAAAGCCCCGTTTCACAAACAGACTGCACATTGTACCCTCTGCTTGGTGAGGCACTGGGAGTTTCTGACAGAGAGCAGGCGCAGGGGGCTGCCGGCCCCTCCGCCGTGGCCGTGCTGTATGGAGCAGTGCAGCAGTATGGTCTGGCACCTGGAGCTTGGGGCATTTAGCTACTCTGCACAGACACTCAGAGGTGGAGCCTGCCAAAGGCTCGTCACAGGCACACTGAGGTGTTGCTTTACTTTCACTTTGCACTGACGTGTAGGGGTGTTGGATTCTGTCTCTGTGTAGATTCACAGTGAAATGGGGTCCTAAGCTCTTACTAGGCTTTCTACATCTTGCAGAGCTGTGATAACATGGACCTCTCTTCAGTGAGTGTTATTCCCTGCTTCCCTCCTCCACCCACAATTGTTCATCCCTGCCTCAACATCCCTCCCCCAGAGACAGCAGAGCTGTTTGAGAGATCATAGAATCACAGACCCATAGAATAGTTTGGGTTGGAAGGGACATTTAAAGGCCACCTAGTCCAACCCCTCTGCAATGAACAAGGGCATCTTCAGCTACATCAGATTGCTCAGAGCCCTATTCAAGTTGGCCTTGAATCTTTCCAGGGATGAGGCATCCACCACCTCTCTGGGCAAACCACGCTGGCGTCTCACCCTCCTCATGGTAAAAAGTGTCTTCCTTATGTCTAGTCTGAATCTACCCTCTTTTAGTTTAAAACTTTATTCCATATCCCATCGCAAAAGGCCTTGCTAAACGGTCTGTCCCCATCTTTCTTATAGGTCCCCTTTAAGTACTGAAAGACCACAATAAGTTCACCCCAGCACCTTCTCCTCTCCAGACTGAAGATACCTGTATCCCTTTTTTGGTTTTGACCAGATGACTTTTCCTCTGTACCAGCTCTCTAACCTGGCTCAGTGAGCAGTTGCACAGGCAACAATGACCACAAAATTAAGGGAATGATGCAGAGATTGGGAATGAAGAGAGAAGCTGCAGGGCAGGCACAACGTATGCTTACGGCAGCAGAACCACTAATGTCTCTCAAACTATGACTGCAACCTAAGACAGTGGGAAAAAGGGGGGAAAAGGAAGACAGGTAGGAAGTAGCTCATGGAGAGAGTGACCTCCTTTCTTACACCTGAGATAAGCAGATGTCTTCATGCAGAGTGTCAAGCTGCTTTGCTATTTATTTGAGGGATATCTGCCACTCAACAATGTGCAGAGCCAACCTGCTACCTCTTTTTGCCAAGGCTTCAGGACCTCACAACAGAAGAAGCTGAAGGGAGAACCCTTCTGGTGACTGTTTTCAGAGCAAGAATTTGGCAGCGTACGTCCAACTCCCTGAACTGGCACTCTTGGAGAAATGTGTTATCATATGCTGTGCCTTGCTACTAAGCCCTTGATTTCAAAATATTTACAGTGACTGTTACTAGAGTTGTTTTACAAATCTCAGTTTCATTCTAGTCCAACTACTCCATCTAGTGTTTAATCTTCATAATTTCACATTGTTCAGAACTTTTTTGTATCCTTGATATTGGCAAATCTTGCAATTGCATCAGGTTTCTCGCAGTAGTTGATGCTTTATTTAAAGCTCCAGCTTCTGGAGATAAATGGCTACCTGAGAAAGTCAGCTAATAAAATTTCTTCCAGTTTTCTGAGCTATTTTTTCCTGCTGGAACCTAATTCCTAACCTAACTGGTTTTGGAAGATCTGGGATGTCATATGTTTGAGGCTGGATTCACATCTGAACTAGTAACACTTGTCTCTTCTGCCTTTCCTATTTTAGAGCTGGTAGGAATCACGAGAGCCTATGGATTGAGATTATAGAAAGAAGTCTCAAGACACATTCTCAGAGCTCAAAAATCAAGTTAGAACTTAGTTCTAAGCAAGTTAGAAGGGGACAGTGATACAGAAATCAAATTACAACATGGACAATGGTGGATGCAGGGGGGAGATTGCCCATGGCTGCCTTACCTCACAGTGCTGCATCTCAGCCTTGGTTCCCTCTCAGAGGCTGTGAAGCAGCTCCAGCCCCTTCCCCAGGTTATTCCAGTAATGCCATTCTAACTGAGCATCTTCTACACTGCAGCTGCCCCACACCAGTAGGATAAAACCAGCCTGGTGTTACACTACATAGGCAGTCTTGCAGAGGTCATTTCATGAGAGAATTTAGTCACACCCTCAGAAAGTTTAATGACCAGGTATTGGAAAAGGAAAATTGTGTTTTCATAGCTACTTGGGAAAGCTTTCAGTAGGGATGGATCCTCTTTGGGAAAGTTATGGGCTACTAATTTCCATGCCATTTATATGTCCTTCTGTTAATCCACTACTAAATGCTCCTGTACATGGTTCTAAAACTAAATACAGCTGTTAAGTCCAGCTGTAGCTTGTTTTCATGACTGTTGCCATTAATTAAGTTTGGTTTCATCAGGAAACCCCATGTTGTTACCAGATGAAGAACTGTTGACAACACTGTGGTGCCGCTAATCAACATTCAGTGAGAATTTGGGTGAAATTTCCCAGAACAAGGACTTGCTGGTACTTTCTGGTACCAAGAAAAAGGTGACATTTTTTTAACCCTTGCCATGGGGTAGTTCAGGGTTTTCTGGAGGAGGACACTTTCAGAAGCACAAGTAGAAGCTCAGTGCCTAATTTTCACAGGAGATCAGGGAACTTAGGAAATTGTAGTGATGCCTTCAGCTGTGAATTCCCAAAGTGAAGCCAAAGGCAACCATCTGGTTCGGCCTTACTGCTCAAGGGGCTGCTTCTCAGATGAAGACAGCACTTCTCCATAGTCTTCACATCTGCTAGGGTCTTCCTTCCAAGCTTGTGGAGGCAGTGACCCAGAGCAGGTCCCTGCCAGCAAACAGCTCCAGAAGGCAGCTGGCCCTGGAGCAGCCCCTGGTGTCCATCACTTAGCACTTCTGTTCCAACCCTGAAGTTTGGCATGAGGCTTTCAGCACAATCTAGCTACAAAACACATGGAGCAGGACAAACCAAAAACATGTGGCACTGCACATGCACCTACTAAGAGGGCACTCCTCTCTTTAAACTCACATTGGTTTGCTAGATCAAGAAGTCCTGATCTCCTGCCCCCAGGAAGAGGAGAGATAAGACTGAGGACCAGCCTTTGGAGCAGTGTAATAAAATGATCGTAGCTGTGCATATGTACAATATAATGAAAAAACAAGTCTCGTGGTAGGGGCATGCCTGGCCTGTCCACCTATCATTGTAGACACTTCCAACACACCCTCTGGCCAAAGTGACTGCTCTCTTCCCCTGATTTGGAAACAACCCAAACCACTGCAGAGGCAATACCTTCCCAAGAGACAAAGAGATAACAGTCACGTTGGACTTTCTGTTTAGTGAAGTTCCTAAACAGAAAAAGAGCAGAGTCATCTCTGCTGGCTCTTGAAGTGCAGTCTCATTTAGCACAGCCTGTTATTCCCATCCTGTCCTCCCGTGGAGCACTCTTACTCCTGTGAAACAGTAACTTACTCTGGGAACAGGAGTACTTCGTGCAAATCAATGGGGCTGCTTCTAAACTACAGCCCTAACCACAGATGGCTGGACCTCCTACCTGGAGTCCTGCTCTGTACTTGAGAAGGTCCCATCAGTGAAGAAAAGATAGAAGGCTCCTCTCTGAGAATGAGTTGAGCAAACTTGTATTGTAGTCCAATGTTTGCCCCTTAACATAGCTGATGATCTCCCGCTACTTTTTCTATCAGAAAAAGAACTTAAGAGAAGATTAATGTATTCATAAATTCATGTGGAAAATCTGCAAATAAGACTGAAAGCAATCCTTTTTACATATGGAAATGTCTATTTCTGATATTTTTAATGATTAATTTAACAATGGAAAGACCAAAATTTTAGGAAGAACAACTTTATTTTCTTCACTTCTTTTTCTTTCGGAATGGAAAAAGGGATCTTGATTTCAATAGGCTTTTATCACTACAGAGAAAAAAGCATTTCTACCAAGGGTTAATCCAAAATGATCAGGTTTGCTTTTTCAGTTTCAACAAGAAACATGGAAGATTTCTGTCTTTTCTTGACCTTCACTTTTACTCCGTAAGTTTTTGATGTGAATCAAAAAAGAAACATAAATTCACAATGGCCATTCTATCTTCCTTATTTTAAGCATAATATATTATGTATGTGTGATGTTCTGTTTCAGGCTAAGGTATTTATTCAAGGCTTCCTAGCTATCATCTTCTGTAACAGCATGACACAAATAAGCAGTACATGGCTGCACCAAACAGGTGTATAGCAGACCCTATTAAAATATGTTGTTGTAAACACCCTGCTGGTGGGTTAATGCTGTAACGCTCAAGCCTGTAATGAGGACTCAGGTGTTGCCCCAGCAGAGCCCATAAGGAAGCTGCGTGCATGCTGGAACAAATAAATGTTATGGACAAATAGGCTTTTCAAGTGCAAAATAATTAGGTTTGTTAAGCAAAAAGTGAATGTTTGCCACATCCCAGTATAGAAACAGAGCATGTAGCATGGAAGCAAAGTGGATTCAGATTT
Source organism: Manacus vitellinus (assembly GCF_001715985.3). Taxonomy (NCBI): domain Eukaryota; kingdom Metazoa; phylum Chordata; class Aves; order Passeriformes; family Pipridae; genus Manacus; species Manacus vitellinus. Next base: position 11,890,754 of record NW_021940682.1, read on the forward strand.
AAAAATCTGCTTATTGCAGGGCATGGTTGAGCTGATATTGTGTTACAGCATGTCAGAGTGAGAGTCTGGTCCTGCAGACACGTCTTTCCACGGGAAAGGTGAAGAGACCGCAGAGACTGTACTGTCAGCAGTGCCACAGAGCAGTCCGGGAGGAACAGATTCATGCAGTCAGGCAAGGATTTGCAAACCAGAGAGTGGGCAAGAACTCAGAGTGGGCAAGGGGTCAGAAAAGCTTAGGTGCCTGCTGAGGTCTTGTGTTTGGAGGGGTCTTCCCGAGTGCTGGTTTTTGTTAGAGTGTGAGACTGGGAAAGGACTCCTCATCTGCTCAAAATGGTTGTTAAACTCTTCCACAGACATAGTCTGTGTTTGCTTTTAGAGACAGAAATGCTTTCAGCATATAGTCTTTCTTTAAATATGTGACTGTCCTTCTTCTATGCAGACTGTTTGCCCTTTTTGGACATTGTGCATTGACCTAACTCTGAAATGCATAAAAGAGAATATGAATTGAGAACAAACATGAGAAAAAAGTAGAAACAATCAAGTACATTTTGGACTTTCAGACAGCAGACATAAGGAGCTGAGCATACAGAGGAGATTCCTCAGGAAAAAAAAGCCTTCAATCTACATAGGAAAAACAACAGTTGTTACTGTAGCTATACTTGTGTGCAACTGGGACTCGAACAGAAAACTAGAGTTTGGGTCTTTGAGCAAAAAATCATATGTGAGAGTGAGCTCTGTCAACTGCATGAGAAAACCTGAGGGACATTTTAGTAGGACAAACATTACTGTTTCCACAAAACATATTGATATTCTCTTAAACTTAGTGTCTCAGTTAAAGGACACAATTCTGTGCCATGAGCACTCTGTAGCCATTGGCCTTGCCCTACCTGAATGAGGCTCCCCTACCTTCAGTTCCTCCTTGCCTCCACAATGGGGACTTATCCAGTTCAGCTGGGCTGTGTTTGGACAATACTTCCTTCCCCGAGTGATGTGACTTGGATAAATCCAGTTTACATCTGGACTGGGAAATAGTCATGATGCTTGATGAGCCAGCAGTCCTGGACCTCATGATATCTAGGGGCAGACTGAGGCTAGAACACACCACAGCTCCTTTGGGCTCTTGCTGCCTGTGTAGAACAAGCTGTGACAGGGGCTAAAATCTGGCCAAGTTTCACCCCAACACAGAAGTAGAACATGGGCAGGATGTGAATCTGGGAGTGAAAAGCTGCTTCTGCATCTCAAGAAGGGACTCAAGAGTGACTGGACAGTCCATCAAAAATAACAGAATTCTTTTCTTCAGCTCTTAAACCAAGGAGAAGATGAACCTCCCTAGGTCCACATAGACACCACCTTTTCAGAAAGGCAGTCCATGTGCTGATGGCACCTCAAGATCTCTCCTTTCTTTAGGTATCCCCTCAATTCCCTGTATCTCAGTCTGGATCTTGCTTCCATGCTTCCTTCCCCATGAGAGAGGGTTTATTTTCAAGTCTTTCATATTTACAGCTCACTCAACCCACCTTCTCCCCCCTTCATGTCCCAGGGTAGTTTTATAAATTGGTTCAAGAAGAGGCAAAATCCTCAAAGCCAGTGCTGGAGGCACTGTCTCAATCACTCTCAAATCTGAGCTGGGAGAAGGAAAGAGTGTAGCTGTGCTCTCTGCCTGCCTTCCCATGAATGAGTGCCCAGAGAGACCTCAGCAGCCTGGGCAGATCCCAGCCCCAGCAAGGAACAGACGGTCTCTGACCACACATGGTCATCGGTACCAGCATCTGCACAAGGTGTGGACCCCCTCCATGGGAGTCAACAGTTGCAGAGCCACATCTGCTCCAGGGAACAGCCTGATCATATTTTGTGGCTTTTTTGTTTTCCTTGTTTCCTACTTCATGTGGTTGCATGAAGCAATGACAGACAGCAGCCATCCTCACATCTTCTCCTTGTGATGTCCCCCTGGGACAAACCCACTGCATTTCCTCAGGCCAGCAAATAAGCTGGTGACAGAAACCTGGGGACAAGGCTAGAAATCTCCCTGCTCAGAGGAGCCCACCAACAGAGAGTCTGAACTCCCACAGCACCTCACAATTGATGTTATTAAGCAGTGAAGGAGTACAAGAAAAAAAAATTCTCTCAAGCTCTTCCTTCTTGTTCCCACTCTTCATCTGCCTGTTACAACTTTCCCTGTCTCTGCTGTGGATGTCACCGAGCACAAAGTCTGTGTCTCTGAGGCACCGTAGTTATGGCCCAGGTGGAAAAGGGTGGAGGTTACCCTGTGCATGTGTATGTCTTACACCACTGTGCAGAGGGTGAGGTTCTTTGAACTGAGTTAGAACAGCCCAAGGGCTGTTCTGGTTTACACAGCAGGAATTCACTAACAACAGCCCTGAGGAGCTGAAGTGGCAGGTCAGGCTTGCACCATTAAATCCCTTTGTTCCAGCCTCGAATCCACTTCTCCACTACATTGTCAACAGCATGTAAAACTGATATAAGAGCACATATGTACAGGTCTCTTGTCAACCCCTGGTGCTAGAGGAGACTAAAAGTCAGCACAGAAAGAGTTAGCTTCATTGGGATGGAAAACCACCCAGCAAACAGTGCAGACACCTTTAGCTGAGTCCCAACTCCTCAGTTTCCATCAGGGTCACCGAGAAAAAAACATGACTCAGACAGTCTAGGTATCTGCTTTGGGGCAAGAAAAGTCACGTCCAAGAACTGCCTACTTCTCTCTTTTTTATACTAGCTCTCCTACAGATTTTTCTTTAGAGCTGACAGTAATTTTGTTATTAGACAGTAATGCATTTAATAAGCAAATATCAACAGTCTCTTAATTCACTTACAGACATGCACATCATTGACATACAGACATTTTACAGGACTGTATTACAGTGGTCAATTCACAGATTTAGACTAGCTCTGCTGTCAGTGGCATGAATTTCCTTTCATCCTAATGAATCAAATATGTCCTATAACTTATAATTATTTTTCCTTTGTACCAATAACACACAAATCTTTCATTTCCTAGTAAATTCAATTTATGAATGGAAAATAAGCAACCCACACCTTCTTACAGTGTTCTAGAGAAATTGCTGTTTTCAGGCACAAATATTATATGAGGATCTAAAAAAAAAAAAAAAGCCACAGAACCAATATAACAGTGTATTTGTTTGGGAGCACAGAGTACACAGCTGTGTGTGTTGCAACACAACCATCGTGAATTGCAGGGATTTCATGCTTTTTAAACAGCATTTGTGACATCTGGGAAATATTTCTACAAGAATAAATAAGCACACAATGTCCTGAAAGGTAAATGACTCCTTGTTTCCCCAAAAGCTTCCCAAATCAGTCAGTACAAGTTAAATCTCTTTAGTGTAAACAAAGTACTGTAATTTTGATGCTATTTTGCAGGTACCCTCTACTGACTTTGTAGAAATAAAGGTACTTCTCACAGGTGGGAGATGGTGGGTTTATTTATATCAGATATTTACTGAGGTGGACAAGAGCCAGGGGGACAGTAGCTGCCCCCAGTAGAAATGCTTCATGCAACATGTAGTGTGAGTCACATGGCTCACATGCATGTTATATTTGCCTTATAAGTTATAAGGCAAATTATTTGATTATAAGTCAATCTTAGGTGATGGCAAATTCACTCCTATCTCTTACTCAAGCAGTTACAGTGGAATATTTCCTTCTTAAGTGAAAAAAATGCATTTTTTCCACTCTCACGTCAAAGGTAGAGGTTTTAATTTAGAAGTTTGAAATCAAATTTTAACTTAAAAAGGCTACTTCTGCTCCAAGACTTTAAGGGATTGTAAGCCCAGAAAAGAAATGCATGCTGCTTTTCCCCATGATGGCAATGAAATAGAATAACAAATGTGATCTCAAATATCCTGAAAAAATGTTACTGTAACACAGAATTGTAAAGACCTGGTCAGGTTTCATGAAGGAAAATATTTACCTCAAATGTGCGCAGGACTTTAGCCAATGCCCCAACTTCTTCTTTCAGAGAGAAAATCAAAGAAATCACACCATTTTTATTTTGGGACTCTTCAATGTACATAGATTCCTGAAAGGACAGAAAAGAATACACACAAACAGAAAAGATTTACACTGGGAGTCAGTTTTACTTTTCTCCATTTCCTTTTTGCACTTCATCAGCAATGTAAAGAGGATATACAATAGCTTTCAGTGGGAATCAAGGCAGCTTTGATGCCAGAAGTAGAGCAGCTCTGGGGCTGCTCCAATTCATGATGGTAGAGACACAAATCCCTTCTCTCAAACTTGGGTCCTTGTGGGAGCAAGGCAGTTAAAAAGGACATGAAAATAACCCAATATCATCTCTACCTGGCTTCACCTGTCATGTATATCAAGCTCAGGGATGACAGGAAACATTACTGCACTTTGGTTTCAGCTACAGTGCAAAGTCCTTCCCTCAGGCTTTGTTTTCATTAACACTCAGGATTAAGTGGAGCAATGTAGACAAGCTCTGTGCAGAGGTGCAGACCATGATCTATGATTCATTTCATTTCTCTTTGTACCTTCCAGGTATCCCCAGGGAGAGGACATATGCACAAGAGGTATATAGAAGGTGATTTAAAAACAAGATAATGACATCAAACAAAGAAAGTAAAAGAAACAAAAAAGGAATAAATATTGGAGCAAACATTTAAATCTTCCCTAAATCCCACAGTCAGTAAAGACTCAGTTAAGTCAAGATGTGTTTTCATTTATGTTTGTTCTGTTTCTCTTATTGATTTTCAGCTCTGGAAATTCCAAAAGGCAATTTCCAGTGTTCTCAAGAAAGAAGAATGTTTATTTTAACTATTTTCATGGTTCTCATTACTAGAATGTCTTTGCATGCCTCAGTACATGTGTTTCTTTTCACAAAAGCCCTGTTAAGTAGGGAAGAGTTATTTCATCACTTAAGAAATAGAAAATTGAATCCTAGAGTGGAGCCAGATTTTCAAAACTATCTGGGTACTTGACATGGCCTGCTGAGATTTCAAGAATCAATTAATTTTTCTGATGTCAGAGTAAATTTGATGCACAACCATAACAAACTTTTGGGAGTCACATTAATGTCTTATTTGCTGATTTGTTTCATTTCTTTTTAACTTCTACTGGCCTTGGGCAAATTGCCCCTGATGGGTATTTCAAAGATCACACCAGACATCTGCAACACAGATGGGTCCTGGTGTAACAAGGCCTGGGCCAAAACTTGATTCAAGGTACCCAGTCAATTTTACTTTATGAAGATCCATATTTTCAGTCAGAGCCTGTCCTCGTTATAGCTATTGCTTAATTGAACATATAAATCAGAGTGTAAAGAGTCTCAATTCCCAAATATTGTCCTCAGAAAAAATAGCCTTTGTAGAAGACAAATTAATAAGCAAATCCAGTTGCCCTGAAGACATCAAGTTCTTGGTGGGACTACATTTCCAGAGCTATGAAGAACTGCCTTCTTTTGTAAAGTACATAATTGCTGATTCTTCAGGCTGTCTCCAAGGCTGCTGCTAACCTGAGATTTTATTTCCAGAGACTGGCAACACATTTTTCTATCTGGCTGTATTTCCAGAGGCTGCAAAGGTTTTCCAAATGTTTTTTACCTTTATGGGGAACTTCTATTGGGAACCATAGTAGAAGTACTGGCTTTACGCACCGGAAGGAAGATTTCCATCTGTTCAGCTGTGACACCACAGCATCTCTGTGTCTCCTGGATCCTCACCCAGCCAGGGAGTCAGCCCAGCTCTTACATGATGAGGACCAAGAGGAAAAGCAGCTGGAAGTGATGTGTCAGCTGGCTAATGAAACCCATTTACACCTCAAGCAACCACAAGGGAAAACAATGACAGGAGTCTGGCAAAAGTCAAACCAAATGTCTTTAGTACAGAAATTTTATGATAGTGTAACCAAAACTGTCATTTTAAATACTGTCTGTGCGTTGCTTTGTCCTTCTGTTTTCACGCAGCAAAGCCAAAACTGCACTACACACTAGTGTCTGCCCGATGGATCGAGAATTTAGTTTTCATGGTCTGAAATGAAACCGTTTTAAAAGACATGCAGTTATATATTTAAAGTACTCTTGCCAAGTCATGCTGTGAGGACCAACTCATACGACAGATTGACTTGACAAATGAAGAATTTGTGGTTTGGATACTTGCAGGGGATATAATGCAAGGTTTAAGTCCTGCAAGGTAATTCTGATGATAATTGACCTCTTTATACGATAAGATTACACAAAAATGCCTTAAAAAACTCATTGGCCACTAGTCATGATGTGTTGAGATCAGCTGCTTTCAATCCATCCTCAGTCATTTTCCCACTCTTGTAAATTGATTTAAATTGGTGCTTAAAAGAGACACACTGCAGTGAGAGTGGGCACCACCACTGTAAACAACATCATACTTCCTTAACTTCTCGCCCATCTGCATATGCACTCAGTTCACTGGAAGGTCTTTTTACAAGCATCAGTTCATACCTGAGTCTGCCCACAGACAGACTTTCTTTGCTTTAATTTCAAAGGGAAAGAAAACTGAAATGATTGTTTTCCTGGTACCCAGTTCTTATCAATACATATAGAGGCAATGTCCATCAATATACACTGAGGACAATATCAAACAACACCTATACAAATGTAGAATGGAATAAATTAAGCTCTAATTTTCTTCTAGATCCTTTTTTATTCCAGTAAAATAAGAATCATTTGATGAGCATGAACAACCATTCCTGGACCCAGTACAATTGCAGAGATAAGTGATGTGTAGATGTAAGGACAGGCTTACCTGAGCACCGTGCAAATCTTCATTTTTAGTTAACCACTCTGCACATAGATTGATATTGCTGTTCTGACACCTGTGACAGTATTGGAGCTCAACAACATAATCTCGTCAGCCTTCTAATCCATTTGTGAGATGTTTATATAAAGCCCTTCAGAGTGAATTCCAACACTGCTAAAGCCAGAGAAAGTTTTTCTTGCAATTTCAGGGACACAAAATTTTTAACCTCTGTGTTGTAAAGTCCAGACTTACTAGATATACAAAATTCTAGGGGAAAAAAGTGAAAAATAATTTCAAATGAAATAATATTCCTAAGTTACTTGTGAAAATGGAACTATTTTCCAAGTCAGGTTTCTTAAGGCATTTAAATGCTGATCTCCCACAGATGTTTTTGGGACCAAGCAATTACACAACTTGGATAAATAGCAAGGTGAAACCCTGTAGAATTGCTGTGGGAGTTCAGCCTTAGCACACAAAGCAGTAGAAAAACAGGCTTCCTTGGCAGCTCTTAAAAAGGTTTGTATAAATTGAAGCCCTTTTTTGCACATCTCGTGCAGCTTTTCTCTGGCTTCAGGAGCATTGCATAGGACACATACGTGCCGAATTTGGTCCTAATAATTAACCATGCTGGCCTCAGGTTATGTCACTTGTCCCTGCAGTAACATTAGGTCCTGTAATCGAAGGGCATGGGCTTCAGGACTTTCCTGTATTTCCCAAAGCAAAAGGTTCAAAGTCAGTCAGTAAACATTAAAAAGGGGAACATCAGAGTCCCAAAATTTAACAAATAGCTCCACTAGAAGGCACATAACTTCATCTGGTTTTCTTTAACAGAAGAAGCCAGCTTTCTTTCATCACACAGGTTTAAGACTTCTAATAACTGCTGGTCTTTTCTGCTTCTTCTTCTCTTTGCCATGTATGCAAGGATACTGCTGCAATGTTTATTTGCATTCTTACTGCACTTTTGTGAGCACAATTAACAACAGACAAGGATGGGGGCTGCCCAAAGAGAGCACAGTGGCAACCAGACACCACAAAGCACCAAAACAATCCATGTCAATTCCTCCCATCTTGGGTCAAACTGGCTCTCAGAGAGTGGGGGACAAGATTTGCAAACAGGATTGAGGCAGACAGGCACCCCTCTGCAAAAAGCAGGCACACAGACACCACCACCTACCTGGAAAGGGTCACCATTCATTTTGCAGTGCTGTGAGTCCATGTTGCAGAGGCAGCGATGCCTACACAGGGAGGCCCCTTCACTACAGCAGGTGGAGCTTTCTGACCTAACTGCAGTGGACAGAACTCTGTGCAAAGGTATTTAAAGTGGAGCAAGCAAGGCAAAGCCATCCCTCCCCTCCCCTTCCCCAGCTCCCTCCCCTGGACAACATGCCAAGGGGGCGTTCTCCCTGCACACCCACCCCACCCACCCCTGGCACACAAACAAGCTGCTCCACGACGACCACCCCTTGTGAGTCCCACGCCTGCGCACAGCGGCTTTCCAGCATATTGTTTCTATCTGCACCCAACGTGGACGAGCAGCATGCTCTGAATTAACAGTCTTCCTTCTGCTGATCAACATCAGCTGTTTTCATTTCTTCACTTCAACACATCATTTTCAGTTCAGCCTCCTGCCCATCCATTCCCACTACAGCGTGTGTGTTCAGCCTCAGGTGGGTTTCCCATTGGATGTCTCTCTACTTGAACAGACATCAGATGTTCTCCAGGATCTGCTCATTGGATGTCAAATGCCAGGCACGTTAGGCTCTGCCACAGCACAGCAGCTGAAGGATTTGTCCTTTAATAGGGCTTTTTGGGGTGCTTCCAGGAGGTCAGAGAGCAGAAGACATCACTCATTAGACACTGGAAAGAGATACCCAGTGTAAGGGAAGCATGAGATAGGATTTAGATGCATGAACCTCACACTGGGATATGACCCTGAACATGAAGAAAGGGAAGAAGGTAAAGGAAGAAAAGGAAAAGGAAAGACTAGGTCAGAGCTCTAGGGCAGCAGGATGTAGCAGATGTATGTACTCTTGTATGTAGCGTAAGCCATGGAAAGCAACAAGGGAGACAGGGTGTGGGACATAAATTATTTCAGAAAACGTTAGTAAAGTATTGATACAAAAGAGCCCAGATTTGGTTAAGAAAGAGTCACCAAAGGTGTAAAGGGAATACTGGAAAGTGGTACCCCGGTATGGGAGAGCAGGTGGAAAAATAAAGTAGCTGGGCAAGCATCTATTTTGTCATTTGGGAAGATCAAGTCTAACAAACTATGTCAAGGCAGGTAATCTTGCTATATTTTTGTAATGAAGATAAATTCTCTTCAGAGTTCTTTTAGCCTTGAGGGAAGTTCTACTGCATGCACCAGCGTAAACTCAGATTGGTGAACACTAGAAAAGACTTACTGTGAATTGTTGGTACTTACAAAATCCAATAGCTGCTAAATCCAATCAGTGTTGCAGTAGGGAAACTGAGCAGAGCCATTTGCAGGGATCTTAGTTCAAACTCATGTTGAACCCCATGACTGTGGGGTCAGAATCCGTTTTACTGAAACTATCACTGTATAACATGCATCTGAAGTAACTCAGTTCTTTGGATGCAAACATCTACATTTTTCAGAAAAGCTGCTTCTTTTTACATCCTGAAGTTGCATTTAGGGGTAGAAAGTTAATTTCTGAAATGATCAGCAAGCCTATGGTATGGGCTGGCAGGTCAGGGTAGACAGCCAAATGTGAAGCACATATAACACACTGGGCCCTGTTGGCATTGTGGGAGCAGGAGGGGACAAGGAAAGATGGAGCAGGAGGGGAAAGGGAGGTTATCCTCAGTAATTGCCAGCAGTATAAAAAATACTGGTTTTTAACTAATCAGCCAGTAAATTCACTACAGTAGCCCATATTTTGTGTCCTGTGTTTGTGCAGCTTGAGACACAGTCTTATCCATTATAGGGATGCTGAAGGGCACCCTGAGAAAGCTTCCTACTTGGCATATTTTTCAGTGAGATTTCAAAAAAAAATCAAATGCATGTCCTTTGGCTGGCCAAAGTAACTGTGGCATCCAAAATCATAAGCCCTTCTTTCTGTCATTTTTTGTGCCTTCCTCTTTCTTTATTCCTTCTCACTAATTTTCGCTCTATCTCTTTTACTTCTCTGTAGCTTCTACATGCTTTTGGCCTTTTTTTCCCCCTTTTTTTTCCATTCCTTTTCTTATGTATGTTCACTCTACCTGATGGTAATGGCAAGTAAAAGTGAAACATCAGGTATGCAAAGTAGTGCTCCTCTCAACTTATTGTAACTATTTATTTTGCCTCCTTTACCCCCTGCTTTTTCTACTTATGTTGCAATCTTATCCCTTTTTGGTACATAGTCATAGTAGTATCACCAGTGTATAGCCACCAGTGCACTGTTTAATCTGTCTGGACTATCAGAGGCTGCCTGGTAGCAAAAGGCACTGGCTAGGGGAAGCAAAGCTCTTGCTTGTCAACAGGAATTTCCAAATTCTCTTCTTCTGGAGCAAAGAGGTGTGTGTAGGGGTGTGGGAGTGTGTGACCAGTGCCGTTCCAGTAGGAACAGGTAATTGCATCAGAATTGGTTACCTTGGACCATTTCAGAGTCCAAATTGCTAGAGCTTCCCTGTCCTCTTTGAAGTACCAGTTCAGCACACCCAGCACAGGTTCATCCCCCTGCAATGACATTGCTAACTGTGAATTCCCACTTGGGTTTCAAGTTGTGGTGGCCCCTGTGTGAGCACTTGGGCTTTGAGTCCACCAATCCTGCTCTGGGCTCTTGCTGCAGCATCATTCAACCCCGCTCCTTTCAACCATATGCAGCTATGCACTGATGTCCCACATTGCTTTCACCTAGAAACACACATTTTCCCTCAGAAACACACACTTTGGTTGCACACACACACACACAAACACACCACATGCACCCATTCCTGGATATGCTGCTCAGCCTAACAGGGCTCTTTGCACTGAAAGTTGGCAGGCTCCCCTGGCCGGCACAATGCAAGTTCAAAGGGCCACGGACTTTGGCTGCTTTTCAAACTGCTCTTTCCTGCCTTTGCCATTAGCCAGTATTTGCAGAGTGGTGGCTTCCCTAGACCTGTGAGTCTTATCTGGGCAGGGATGTCCCTTCCTGTGCAAGGACGCAATCTGTCTTTTCCCTGCAGGTTCAGAATGTCCCAATCGATGTGAGGGAGCAGTGGGGAAGGGGGAGAGGGGAGATTTTCTAGTGAAAACAGAAGCTCACGAAACATTCCCAGATTAGGAATCCGTGGGTATCTCAGGCGATTTGTGTGTGAGCATGGCAGGGGGCAACCCCCCCTTTTCGATATCGTGTATGCGTTTACCAGATGTCTCGGGGTGCTGTAGCTCTCCTTTTACTCCCCAGACAGCCTGAATGTCCTCACACCCCAGTCTGCATCGCGGCTGCAAAACCGCCCGGCCACGTCCCCTCTCATTACAGACCCGGGCTGCCCAAAAGGTTAATGCTTTTTGGATGTACCCCATCTATGCCCTCCCCGGAGGATTTCCCCTGGCTCCTTCCCTCCGGGGCGACAGTGGCCGGGAGG
>NW_021940682.1:11902627-11906651 GCF_001715985.3 Manacus vitellinus
CCAGCCCTATATGCAAACTGTCACTTCAGGTTAGCACAAGACCTGATGTAGCTCATTAGCATGAGCTGTATCTAATATGCTTAAAACCTCTAATTATTTATTATGCCCTAATTGGCAGCCCAAGAAATGTCTGCAAAGTGATGAGTGTTCATCCCAAGACGCCTTTCGAGGAGAATTCAGCAGTGTCCCTGGTCAAACGTCATTTTTAATTCTTCTTTGGAACACAGGCTTTATTCCTCTTGTAGATGATACAACTCCAAGAAAACTCGAACAACTTGCTATCCCGAGAACCAGTCTCCGTCCACCCTCGGCAGGATGGGCAACAATTACTCACGAATACGGTTTAATGCTCTAAGTTCTTCTTTCCATAAGGGGACGCTTAGGAAGAGGCGTTAAAGTTTATCAATTATGCAAAAGCGTAAACAGATGCTCCTTGAAAATTACTTACTCGAAAGAACAACCGTCGGGAGAAAATAACTTTCCTGACTTCTGAAACTAACAAAGTTTTGAAAATTATATTCACATAAAAACTGTTTCAAAATAAGTTTACCTCCCTGGGGTCGCCCCTCCTCCCCCCCTTCTAAGTGCCTTTTTTTTTTTCTTACAAGTCTGTATTATGTTTCTTCGGGCTGCACCAACTATTTATTTATCTTTATTCTTTCTCTCTTTCTTTTCATTCATTATTCTCTCTCCCTCCTTTTTTTTCCCCTTTCCTTGTGTGTGTGGCTTCTCGGTCTGATCTGTAGCTTGTTACCACCCACTGCACGCTCTCTCCTGCAGCCGAGGTGTTTCTATACAAACTTCAGCGTCCAGTTGTCATATTAATTATTACACTGAGTAATGACTGAAATAGTCAAAATAAGGGGAGACTCAAGAGAGCTTTTTCTTGCTGCTCAAAGATTCAGCAAAGAAGCCTTGCAACAAAGCACTAATTGGTCCCCAGAAATACTCTGACAAGGCATGGAAGATAGGTTTCATAAAGCCCAGCAATTGTGAAGGGGGAAAAGATCCTTGAATAGACCCCACGCTTCTTTTCTAAACTCTCTTGCTGAGCAAAAAATGGACTGCTTCTTGAATACTGGACTGATCTTGAATGCTATACCCAGCAGAGAAAAAAATGCACCATTTATTGTAAGTTTTTTTTCCAGCTATTCATGTGTTCTATGTGGAGAATAAGCTGGTTTTGTTTACCATGAAAGACCTTTTACTTTATTTTCACTCTTGGGGGGGAAGCTGGAAAAGGGAGGGGGAGGGCGAGGGGAGGGAGAGAAACACATGTGCCCAAATCCAGACGAGCTGCCTACTGTAACAAAATGGAGTGTAACAAATCCTACAGAAGTCCCGAATGTATCGATTCTTTGAAGATCTATATAGATTAACGACTTTCGTTCTGCTTTTCCAAGACAGCATTTAATCATAACGTAAATGGCCTTTAAAAAAGAAAAGAAGTGGAGGGGGGAAAAAAAAAGGCATACCAAAGTTGTTGTTTTTTTTTTTAAAAAAAAAAGGCAAGGACTTCAAAAGACCTCATGAGTGTGGCTACGATTTAGGCACACACAAAAGTCACTATAAAATAACAACAGTTCAAGATTAGAAAAAAATAATAATAAAAAAAGAGACAAAAAAAAAGCCCAATGAAAAGGGGAAGGGCTATTTATCATTATGTTAGAATTAAGAATTTCAAAGTGCAGGTGCAAGACTGTGCATACGAGTGGATGGAGGCGGGGGACCTTGAAACAATATTTATCTCTAAATCTGGCAGCCCCAGACCCCTTACTCTGCACAGTGAGTAGACAGGGGAGCTGGCAAGATTGGTATTACCTCAGACAACTCAGAGGACCGAGTTTGTTCCCCGGTGGCAATGGATGGAAAAGGACCCTTCTTAGCCAAGGGAGGAAAAGGCTCTGCCCCCCATCCTTCCCTACATACAAATATACCTGGAGCCGGGGTAAACAAGCAGGTACAGGACCACAGAGCCAAAACTACATGGGAGTTACACTTCATGACCTCTGAAACTCGTGGGTTTTGTCTTTTTTAGAGCCCTCTGAGACTAGAGAAGGAGGGACCCAGAAACTCCACTCTCATTCTGCCATTTCAGGGAAAAAGGGCAGGAATGTCCCTACGTGGTGTTTCCACACGGTCTGGAAGTGGGCTGCTCCAGAATAATTACACGGCTTAAATATACATATAGTTTACAGGGCTGTAATATTTTTCTGTTACCGCTTCCCAAAGTCACAACTTGGAGCTGGCAATGCAACAACTATTTCCAGCGAAGACAATTCTGACGTCAGACAAGGGATGTTGAACAAACCATTCAGAAGACTCGGAACTGAAGAGGGAGATCTTCCTAAACAGAAAATAAAAGCAAACATTTTATCCTGCTTAGACTTGGCTGTCCTGCCTAAGAGAGAATAAAATAATTTGAAACATTTCACATGCAGTTAGACAATAGGCTAAAAGTCAAACTCAGTGGCCAGTGAAGAGGGCTCTAATATAAGCGTGTCAGAGGTTAGACCATATGGAACTACTTCACCTTTCTCATCACACGTGCATTAGAAGCTGCCATGTTAAAAAATTACTAAAATACTAGCTAACAGGTGCACATTAAGGTTCTCCTGTATAATGTTGCTGCTTAAACTCATGTGCATCACTGTTTAACTCATGGGCAAAACCAGGGTCAGGGGTCCAGTGGCAGATGAGAAGTGATTTCTACAGCTCTAGCCTGCTGTAATTGAGGTCAGCAGCAGAGCAGGGCTTACTTCTGCACTCATTTCTGTTGAAACCTGAACAGGACTGTGCAGGTCCCCTCCTTCCACACTTTAGAGCTGGTGTGAGCACCAGGGATTAACTCTCCCTATCAGGGACTTCCTAGAGCCATAATGTTACCCATGGTGACACTGTCATATCATGGCTCTGCTCTTGTTACTTGGTTAGAGAGCATACACATCTGAGTTTACAGAATGGAAAGGTACAGAGAGAAGTGGAGATGAGACAAAGCTGAAGGCAGAAAACATGTTAAAGCTTCCAGAAATACTTGGATATGTGAAAGGCAGGAGGGCATTAGCCCGGCTTCCAGGTGAAGTCTCAGTTGTGGTTCCAACGTGGAAAAGGGATAAATGCGGAAAAGCAGGGCTGAGGTGCTGAGAGCTTGAGGCTGGCAGGACTTGGGGATCACAGCGACCCTGGGGGCTGTAGGAATATAGGCAGCCTGGGAGACACAGTGAGGCTGAGCACTGAGGCATGCTGGTGGCCCTGCTTTTGGCACGAGCAGCAGCGAGGACCCTGCATAGGCCAGGTCCATTCTGACTCCCCAGCAAATGCCATTTTCCACTTGGACCTGCTTCCACTTTGCAGGGTGCCAGGGGAGGGGCAGGGGCTCCGTGAGTTCCCCGGGGCCAGCAAGATCTTAGGAATAGGATCTGGTAGTGAAGGGTGAGCTGACTTCACACCTGCTTGCTCTGCCCAACATATCCATACTTTATGCTGCCCTATGAGACAAACCTCCTCCCTCTCGTGCCGGACCTTGGCAAGGACCATCCACTTGGGACGCGCCCAAGAGGGGTTTGTTCTTTCTCTCCAGACAAGCTCGCCCCGTGGCGCTCAGCATTCCAGAGGGGTAATTCGAGGTGACTTGTCCCGAGAAGCCTACTCTGTCCTGCTCTGCTCTCAACCGTCCTCCTCCTAACACCCACACCGGCTCACCCGCCGTTGTTGCTGGCTAATAGAGCCATCAGCCCGTCCGCGGGGCGTGTGCGGTGCCGGGCACACGCGGCTCCGGCCGCTGGAAGCGGGGGGGACGACAGTCCCCGGGCTGAGGGTCGCAGCAGGCTGGCAGGGCTTGTGAGCCAAAGGAGCGATACCAGAAATCCCGGTGCTACCCAGGGAAAAGGGAAAACCGCCCTTCAGTGGTCCCGCACGCAGAGTTTCTCTTCCCAGCCGTCCCGGCAACGGCAAGGGCGCTTCTCCCGTGGGCACGCACCGGCCTGCCTGCCCACGCCACGGGCCGCCTCCGCGCCCACTCCTC